>NC_138770.1:454943238-454948238 GCF_965119305.1 Pelophylax lessonae
TATATATGTATACATATATTATATATATGTATACGTATATATATGTATACATATATTATATATATATATATTAGGGATGCACCGAATATTCGGCGGCCGAACATTATTCGGCCGAAAATAGAGAAAATAGCACTTTCGGTGTTCGGCCGAATAAGTCAAAAGGCCGAATAATTTTGTGCCGAAAAATGTCAGCTTCCGCCCGGACCGCTCCCCTTCCTCATTGCGGCTCCTGGCTCCCTTCTCACACGCCGCCGGTGTCCTGTCCGGCCGCGAGTAGGGGGTGTGACGTCACCCCCTGCTCCTGACTGCGGCTCCTTCACACTAGGTCCAGCGAGCGTGACACTATGTGCACGCCCCGCCCCCCTGTTCGCGGATTTTGGCTCCGACCTGGCTGCAGTTCAGGTATGTGGAGCTGAGCACATTTGGGGGAGAATACGGTAGCTGCACAAGCATTAGTGTGCAGACTGCCATATGTTGTTGCCACTTGCCATGCTCATTACATTAGAGTGCCCTATAAAGTGCCCCTTAAAAAAATGTGCCCAACAGAGTGCTCCCGTGACATAAAATGTGGCCATCAGCGTGCCCCTTATTTTATGCTAAGGGACATGCTGATGAGCATATTTTATGTTAAGGGGCACTCTGATGAGCATATTTTATGTTAAGGGGCACTCTGATGGGCATATTTTATGTTAAGGGGCACGCTAATGGGCATATTTTATGTTAAGAGCAACGCTGATTTAAATGTTTTGTTTTGCCCATCAGAGTGCCCCCTAACATAAAATGTGCCCATCAGCGTGCCCCCTAACATAAAATGTGCCCATCAGCGTGCCCCCTAACATAAAATGTGCCCATCAGCGTGCCCCTCATTTTATGCTAAAGGACATGCTGATGAGCATATTTTATGTTAAGGGGCACTCTGATGAGCATATTTTATGTTAAGGGGCACTCTGATGGGCATATTTTATGTTAAGGGGCACGCTAATGGGCATATTTTATGTTAAAAAATGCGAAACACCGCGTTCGGTATTCGGCCTTCGGCCAAGCATTTCATTATTATTCGGCTTCGGCCAAGAATTTCATTTCGGTGCATCCCTAATATATATACAGGCAGTCCCCGACTTACGAACATCCGAGTTGCGAACGACTCCTACTTACGAACGGGGCCCCGTGACAAACGACTCATACTTACGAAGGGGGGCGTGATGAACGACTCCTACTCACGAACGGTGGCGGCGCCCGCGTGACGTCACTGCTGGCTTCTTTCGGCTTCTTCTCGCTCCTGTGCTGGATAGAATCCATCTTAGTGCCGGCCACAATGCACGCTGCATGTACTACATGTACTGATTGCCCCACACTGCCCAGAAGCATCCCACTGCACAGGCAGAAGCTGGTGGAACTGTCTGGAAACTGGTGAGATTACATTACTCTGTATTGGGAGCAGTACCACTGTATTGTACTTGTACTTCTAGCTATGTTGACTGTAACTATCCTTCTGGGTCTATTTTAGCCTTTTAGTTTTGGCTAGTACAGTACTGTATGGTGTTGGGTTAGAGCCACAATGAGGTTTGTACTGCTGTCTGTATCCTTATGAATTTTTTGGGCTGGAGTTACACTTAAAAAAGCACATGTTCCGACTTACAAACAAATTCGACTTAAGAACAAACCTACAGTCCCTATTGTGTTCGTAACCCGGGGACCGCCTGTATATATATATATATATATATATATAATCAAGAATTATAATATAATAAATAACTATAAATAAGTTAAAGTGTGTATATATATATATATATACACACTTTAACTTGTTTATAGTTATTTATTATATTATAATCCTTGATTTTGTGTTTCAAACTTTATCATACCCGATATGTTATAAAGAAGAACGCACAGTAAAAAAAAAAAAAAAATCATATGTAAATAGTTGGTTTGGGCTGCTCGTCCTTAAGAATTACTAGCAAAATAATAATACCGCTTTCAGCACCTAAAATCTGAAAGAATTTTACCGCCAGGGAGGTTAAGAGAACCTGTAATGGGAGTTGATTCTGGAGACTTTATAACCACTTTAATACCCATTGTGCTAAGCCAGGGCTTGACAAATTTGCTTTTAATCTGGGAGCCAGCTAAAAAAGTTAGAAGCCATTTTTTTTTATCTAACAAAGATTGCTGACCTGCATACAGAGTCTTTGTATTTGTAAACACATGACTCTGTGCTGTGATTTACTACAGCCGCTAAGCAGGTCTGAACCATAAATCATTGGCCAGGAGCTGCTGACAAAATCCTGCTGTAGCCAGTATCAGCATAGATCAACAGGGAGCTCTTGCATATGCTCTTCTAACCCGGAACAGGCTGGATGATGTACATGTACATTATCCAGCCCGCTCATGCCACCCAACTGTACTGTGGGCGGGCAGGAAGCAGTTAATATAATTATAAGGGGAATGTTGCACTATATTTTTAAAATGATTAGTTTCCCTATTGTTCATTGACAGAAGGGGGGGTTCTCAAGAAAACTGGATTTTTGACTTACCGTAAAATCTTTTTCTCTGAAGCTCATTGACAGACGCAGCTCCATATACTTCTTAACCATTGGGTTATGCTTCCCCCTACAGGAGTAGCACACTAGGCAGGAAAAATCTTTACCACGCCTATGGGGCAGTCCCTGGGGGTATACACCCACTCACTCTGCTATAAGCATTCAGTTTTTTCTGCCTTGTCTGGAGCAAGGACCTAGTTCCATCAAAAACCGAACTGGGCGTCGGACTGGATATTCTAGATCCTTATGGTCTCCCAGTCTGGCCAGCGAGCCTGTGCAGGTCATAGCTCTGCGCTTGGCCTTTGCCACCACATTGCCCTACTGGAAAGGGGGGCTGGCTCGCGAGTGAAACACCTCGCCGGGATGCACATGACCTTGTTTGACTTGAGTTACAGTTTATACCTTGCCCGTCAGCACCCCCACCCTGGGTAGAGAGGTGGCCTGTCCAGAGTGGCGCCCACCCGAACATTGTTGGTATGGTGAGTAGTGTCCCCCCATATCTCTTGCGGTCTCAGGGTGGATGTGGGCCCCTCCCTGGGATGGTCGGTCCCTTGGGGTACCCCCATCCCCATGCCCCCTCCTTGTTTGTGGGGTCCCTAGCGACCATCCCCCATCTAAGACTCCCCCTGCTGGCCATCCTCCCCACTATTTCATAGGGGGTCCCTACCATAGTCGGGTACGGTGCAGGGGCTGTAGCAGGTGATGTGGCCCTCGGAAGGGGGGGGACGCGCCAATGCCACTGATCTGCTGGGGGGGGCTAATCCTGGTGGGGGTCCCTGCCAGGGCCCCCTATGCTGAACCCCTCGGGATCTTGTAGACCGCATGGCGTGCCGAGGATGCCGCCATTTTCTTGTAGATCAGCTGTATAAGGCTCGGCTTTTTTTTCGGGGGGGGGGGGCGCTTACCTGGATTAATGAATCCGCTCGGGATGCTGACATCACTGGATCCCTGGATAGGTAAGTTTCCTTATATTAAAAGTCAGAAGCTACAGTATTTGTAAATAGTTTTTGCCCAGACTGGAGCTACTTTCTAATATGTGCATAAGTGCCGGTTCACACTAGGGCGACCTCACAGGTCGCCGCAGGTCGCCTCCCATAGGGAAGCTGCGGACCCGTTCTAATAGGAGCGACACAAGTCGCTCCGACCTAGAAAAAGGGTCCGGAGCTTCTTTGGGGCGACCAGGAGGCGACCGCCATAGACTTCAATGTTATGAAGTCCGTGGCGGCCGCTCCGAGGTCGCGGCGCGCTGCTCGCACCGCGCTCTCGGAGGTCGCCCCTGCAAGTAGTGTCGCGGTAATGTGAACCGGCGCTTAGGGTACTCAAGACCTGGTCCACAGGAGCAGCAACTATCTTCAGTGTGACTTAGAGCCTAGATTGGACTTAACCTTTGTGTTCCCATCTAACAAGCCTCTCAATGACTATACTGAACTTTATCCCTCTGCCCCCATCCATCCAGCCAGACTTTACATGATAATTTTAGGTAGCGCTGTAGCCTTATTACTTCCACTGGCCAGCTACCCTGATACTTAAAGCCAGAATACAGATGATGGTCAAAAACATGTTTTCAGAAAACTGTCCCTATTTCACCAGTCATAAACCACTCCAGTAAATTAGACCCACGTTCCACTGTAGCTCACTTCTATGCCACTAGAGGGTGGGCACCTTCATCTTGCTTCCTCTGGTAGGACAAGAGTATCCCAGGCTAGCGCTGTTTTTGGACATTGGCTTATGGCAACCATCTCTTGGATGGTCCTCCCACATAATCCCCTTCCAAACACAGATTGGTATAAAAACAATATACATTTCACATTATGACTTTAAATAAAAAAAATCTTAAAGCACAAAACTGAAATTTTTTTTTTTACAAATAGCTTTAAAGTGTTACTTTTGTTCTTTTGTTTTAATAAGTTTTGAATTCTTTTTTTTTTACTTTTTTTTGTCTGAGTATAGATCTACATTTGTCCCATGCATGTTTGAAACTCACTACCTCTGCTGGAAGTCTATTCCAAATATCAACTACTCTTTCAATAAAATAATACTTTCTAAGATTAGTTTTGAACTTTCCTCCAATTAGTTTGGGGTCATGTCCACGTGTTCCTAATCTTGATTTCATATTAAAAATACTGCCCTCTTGAACCTTATTCACTCCCTTGATGTATTTGAAGGTTTCAGTGATGTCCCCTTTCCCTTCTTTCCTCCAGACTGTACATTTTAAAGTGTTACTAAACCCACAACAATAAAATCAATCTGTAAATGCAGTAAAGCTTGCTTGGTATACTCATTGTGGAACCTAAGGGGTTAATCCTGCTCATTGTGTAAAAAGGCTGTTTTACCCTGCCTTCTCTGATCCCACCCTCCTTTTTTCCACAGTCCCTAATCCATCTCCTGATAGTAACAGAGCCTTGCTGGCACTCTGCACATGCTCAATTTGGTGGGTATTGCTAGAGAGTTTTTTTTATTTTG
>NC_138770.1:456153238-456505738 GCF_965119305.1 Pelophylax lessonae
TTTATTAAACTGCAGAATCATTAGCAGATATAATCTGATGCAGATGTTGGTTTTAGGACTGCAAAGTACATTTGCGATTCCATAATATTTTAGTCAAAAATTGATTCCATATTTTTTTCCTCTGCTTGATCTGCAAAACCAGTTGCAATTGACTATAGTTTTCTTTCTTTTTTACTTTAGTGTTTTTTAAAGCCAGAAGGTTGGAATGTTAAAAGAAAATAGTTTTGAGGCATGTCTGTGATTGTTTTTTATACACAATAACCACTTCAGCTCCGGAAGGTTTTACCCCCTTAATGACCAGGCCATTTTTTGCAATTCGGCAATATGTTACTTTAACAATTGTGTGGTCGTACGATGCTGTACCCAAATACAATTGATGTCCTTTTTTTCCCACAAATAGAGCTTTCATTTGGGGGTATTTGATCACCTCTGCGGTTTTTAAATTTTGCCCTATAAACAAAAAAAGAGTAACAATTTTGAAAAACACACTTTCTGCTATAAAATATTCCTAATAAAAAAATTTTAAAAATCAAATGTATTTATCAGTTTAGGCCAATTTCTATTCAGCTACATATTTTTGGTAAAAAAAAAGTCCCAAATAGTGTATTTTAATGGGTTTGCGCAAAAGTTATAGCGTTTACAAACTATTGGATAGATTTTTGGACTTTTTATTTATTTATTTTAATTATAATTAGTAATGGTGGCAATCAGTGAATTTTAGTCGGACTGCGACATTGTGGAGGACAGATAGGACCCCTAACTGACATTTTTGACACTTTTTTGGGGACCAGTGACATTACTACAGTAATCAGTGCTAAATAATATGCACTGTTACTGTATAAAGGACACTGACAGGGAAGGGTTTAATTAGGAATCGACCGATTATCGGCAAAGCCGATATATCGAGGGCCGATATGTGCTTTTCCCGATATATCGGAATCGGCCCCGGAGGTTACCGATATTGCCGATATTTCGGGAAAGTGCATGTACCGGAGTGATGCCTGCAGCTAGAGGCATCACCCGGTACCAGCGTCCATACCTGACGGTCGGCTGTCTTGTAATGATAATTGTTGCGGCTAAAAAACGTTCGGCTGTCATTACAAGGAGCGAGAGACCCGGGCAACCAGCCTGCACAGCCACCGAAGACCCGATCAAAGCAGCATTTAGCTCTGATCTGGTCTCCATGTAAAAACCCAGGAGTGATGAGTCATGAGTGACATCACTTCCAGGTACTGTCTGGTGCAAGATTAAAAAAAATTACAGCATTCAAAACAGCCAAACTTGGCGTTATGAATGCTTTTAAGTGCAGAGGAGGGGTTTTGGTTCCTTTTAGACCCCCAGATCCCTCCACAAAAGCACCAGTCAAAAAAAAAAAAAATGTTTTTAAATGTAAAAAATATCGGCCGATACCAATATGCATTGGTCAAAATATCGGTATCGGCAACGAAAAACCGAGATCGGTCGATCACTAGGTTTAATACTGGGGGGTGATCAAGGGGTTAAATGTAAGCCTAAAGGTGCTTGCTAACTGTGGGGGGGAGGGCTCTGTGAGAGGCAGACAGAGATCTGTGTTTTTAGCTTAGCTGAGACACACAATCTCACTGTGCCTGTCCGACAGGAGAGCCGCCTGCTTTGTTTACATAGGCAGGCGGCTCTCCTGTCAGTTTCCCCAAAGATCGCGGGAGGCCGGCGGCGATCAAGCCCGGTTCTCCTACGCTCTGGCTCCAGCAGCTCCAGCGGCACGTGCGCCGCCGAGACCGCGTGCACATAATCACGTAGATCTATGCAGCCAAGCTGCCCTGCCGCAGTAAATCTGCGTGAGGCAGTGGGCAAGTGGTTAAACAATTGAATGAACATTTTGTGACAATTTTGTGATTGTGAATAGTGGTGATTCCATGCTTTTTGCCAGGGGTTGCAGTTTAGCTTTTTACATTGTAAAATGGGGTGCCTTATGCATAATTTTAAAGGGTGCCTTGACTGAAAAAAGGTTGAGAAACACTGAGCTAGATCCACTAAGGGCTTTTGCACATGGCCGTGTTTAAGGCATATGGGCATACAGAATAAATTATGGCTGCTGCTGTGGCACCTGGATAGCACAGCTGCAGCATATTTTTGCCCCTAGCTAGTTTTTCAAAGCGTAAAGGTTTACATAAAAACATATTTTTTTTTTTTAACATAAAAGTAAATGTTCAATTGTTCAGCCTTATTTTCCCATAAATCATTCTGTTCATTTCACAACGTGTTGTCTTATTACCACCTCAAACAGCCCCTAATTTCTTCTTTCCTTAACAGACACCCACTGAATCTCCAGGTTATCACCAGACTGAAGTAAATGTTGTCTCAAGAAATGATAACCTACTGTGGTAGTCTTTGTAAAATTACTTTTACATTCATTTTGTTTTAGGAGCAAAAAAAAAAACATGGATAGACACTGTTATTTTAGCACAAGTGGAGATAAAATACTACTACTATTACAAAGCAAGTAAAGCATAATTTGTACCTTAACGAGATTTGAGTTAGACAAGGTGCAGGATTGAGAAAATACCAGCCGAACAAGAGAAAGAAAGTTTTGTGAACTAATTGGGATTGATTTACTTTGCATGGGTTTTTTTCATTTTGCAAGTGAAGCTCTGCTTGTTTCTATTATCCAATCATGTGCAAGCAAAAATACTGTTTTTTTTTTTTTTAACCTTTGGACTTGATTGAGTATTCTTTACAAAGTTACTTTTCACCACATTCACTTAAGAGAAAATTTGTTTGCAAAAAAGTAAACATCCTATTTGACTACAGTAAATCAACACAACTGTCTTTAATTTTGTAACCCCTATCATTATTTCTGCCCTTCAACTAATCCCTATCATCATAACCCATAAGTCTAGCTTTGTCAACTTAACAGAAAATCTAACCATAAAAAAGCCATAATCTTTGTTCGAAAATGACTTTTGTAGCAAAGCATACCAAAGTAGAAATTTTAGAATCTAGTTTCAGCTATTCATCATAATAAGTAGTTTTTTGGAGTGCACTTGTATGTGTGAGTGTCTTGTACTACTCTTGTATAGGGTTGAGCGAACACCTAGATGTCCGTGTTCGACGGGTTCGGCCGAACTTTAAAAAAAAGTCCGGGTCCGTGTCCCGGACTTTTACCGAACTTTTCCCGGACACCGAACCCCATTGAAGTCAATGGGGACCCGAACTTTAAGGCACTAAAATGGCTCTAAAACACCAAAGGAAAGGGCTAGAGTGCTGCAAATGGCAGCAAAACGTAATTAAGAGCATGGCAAGTGCTCTGCAAACAAATGTGGATAGGGAAATAACTTAAAACAACAAAAAAAAAACAGAAAAATAAAACAATGTTCTTCTTCATCTCTGAAGGACGAGGCCCATATGGAGTAGGAGGGAGGTTGAGGTGGTGGTGGATGTGGCGGTGACATAGGCGTGCGCACAGGGTGTGCTGGGTGTGCCTGGGCACACCCTAATCACCTAGGGCACATAGCATTGCCAGTGAGGAGATGGGAAAGATCTCCCTGGGACCTGCTCTGCTCTATTTCTCCTTGCCTACAGGTACATGGCCCCGATACATTACTCTCCCTGCTGGCAAACACATGCATGTGTATTTCAACTTTGGGGTGCACACCTTAATGCAATAGGCTGCGCACACCTATGGGCGGTGTAGGTGGAAGCGGCGGTGGAGGAGGACCAGGGCCGGATTAACAGCATCATGGGCTTGGTGCTGAGGATTTTGAAGGGCCTTAAGGGCCGTGCCTTGCCATGCACCCAGAGGAGGAAGGGTGCAGCCATGCATGCCTAATTCAACATGGGATGCTGTCTCTGAAGCCCATAAACACATCCATGCATCGCCAACTGTCCCTCCTTGTCCGGCCTTCACGCTGTGTGGGGAGGTTCTGAGGGTGCTGCCTGGGGAAGCGAGCATAGAAGCCAGACTTCTGTGTTTACAAGTGACAGAAGAGCGGTAACAGTGAATATGGCCAACCCGGGGCCTATATAAAAGGTAGGGGCCTGGAGCTGCAGCTCCAATAGCCCCTACATTAATCTGGCCCTGAGGAGGAGGACGAGGTAGCCAACACTGCTTCTTTTCAAAAATTTTAAATGAGGGTACACCCCAAAAGAGTGAGAAAGAGCAAAAATGGAACAATGGGTGGGTAAGGTCGGTATCCATTGCTATTCTGCATAAGGTACGGAAAAGTCCCGTGGGATCCATGCCTGGTTCATTTTAATGAACGTGAGCTTGTCCACATTGTCTCTGGACAGGCGGCTGCGCTTGTCTGTTATAACGCCCCCAGCCGTGCTAAATACCCGTTCAGATAATACACTGGCTGCAGGGCACGCCAGCACCTCCAAGGCGTAAAGGGCAAGCTCAAGCCATGTGCCCAATTTGGAGACCCAGAAGTTGAAGGGGGCAGACCCGTCATTCACTACATGTAGGCGTGTGCACACATACTGCTCCACCATGTTGGTAAAATGCTGCCTCCTGCTAAGACGTTCCATCTGAGCTGCTGGTGCTGCTGTTTGTTGTGGCGTGCTGACAAAGCTTTTCCACATTTCGGCCATGCTAACCCTGCCTTCTGAGGTGCTGGCGGTGCCCTGGTTGCGTTGGCGACCTCCTCCTCCTCTACCTTGTGCTTCCACTGTGGCCCCGCTGTCAGATGGGAATGCCAGCAGCATGGCGTCTACCAGCGTGCGCTTGTACTCGCGCATCTTGCGATCGCGCTCCAGTGAGTGAATTAAGGACGGTACGTTGTCCTTGTAACGGGGATCCAGCAGCGTGGCCACCCAGTAATCAGCACAAGTTAGAATGTGGGCAACTCGGCGGTCGTTGTGGAGACACTGCAGCATGTAATCGCTCATGTGTGCCAGGCTGCCCAGAGGCAACGAAAGGCTGTCCTCTGTGGGAGGTGTATCGTCCGTGTCCTCTGTATCCCCCCAGCCACGCACCAGTGATGGCCATGAGCTGGCCTGGGTGCCACCCTGCTGTGAACATGGTTCCATCTCCTCCTCCAGCTCCTCCTCCTCCTCATCCTCCTCATCCTCCAGAACTGTGCCCCTGCTGGACAATTGCGTCCCTGGCGTTTGCGTGTGCAGGAACCCACCCTCGGAGCCCCTTGCGAATGACTGCCCTGAAAGCCTTGGAAATGTTACCTCTTCATCCTCCTCCTCCTCCTCATCCTGTGCCACATCCTCTTCCATCATCGCCCGAATTGTTTTTTCAAGGAGGCATAGAAGTGGGATAGTTAAGCTGAGAACGGCGTCATTGCCACTGGCCATGTTGGTGGAGTACTCAAAACAGCGCAACAAGGCACACAGGTCTCGCATGGAGGCCCAGTTAAATTAAATAGCGGAATAGAAAATATGATCCAAAAAAAGTGTATGTATATCACACGTACACAACCACACTGGGCCCCAATTACTATTGTTTGTACCCCTAAAAGGCTAGATGAGGAGTAGGGGGAGTATGGAACAGGCAGCACCCTCAAACCTTCAGAAGTATGAGATGAACCCCAACAACTTGGAAAGGTGGATCTCTCTCACACGTACCGACACAGACTATCCCGCAATTCAATTGATCCTCAAAGGTTTTTATTGAATAGCGGAATAGGAAATATGATCAAAAAAAGTGTATGTATCTCGCACGTACACAACCACACTAGGCCCCAATTACTATTGTTTGTACCCCTAAAAGGCTAGATGAGGAGTAGGGGGGGTATGGAACAGGCAGCACCCTCAAACCTTCAGAAGTATGAGATGAACCCCAACAACTTGGAAAGGTGGATCTCTCTCACACGTACCGACACAGACTATCCCCCAATTTAACTGATCCCCAAAGGTTTTTGATTAAATAGCGGAATAGAAAATATGATCCAAAAAAAGTGTATGTATATCACACGTACACAACCACACTAGGCCCCAATTACTATTGTTTGTACCCCTAAAAGGCTAGATGAGGAGTAGGGGGGGTATGGAACAGGCAGCACCCTCAAACCTTCAGAAGTATGAGATGAACCCCAACAACTTGGAAAGGTGGATCTCTCTCACACGTACCGACACAGACTATCCCCCAATTTAACTGATCCCCAAAGGTTTTTGATTAAATAGCGGAATAGAAAATATGATCCCAAAAAAGTGTATGTATATCACACGTACACAACCACACTGGGCCCCAATTACTATTGTTTGTACCCCTAAAAGGCTAGATGAGGAGTAGGGGGAGTATGGAACAGGCAGCACCCTCAAACCTTCAGAAGTATGAGATGAACCCCAACAACTTGGAAAGGTGGATCTCTCTCACACGTACCAACACAGACTATCCCCCAATTTAACTGATCCCCAAAGGTTTTTGATTAAATAGCGGAATAGAAAATATGATCCAAAAAAAGTGTATGTATATCACACGTACACAACCACACTAGGCCCCAATTACTATTGTTTGTACCCCTAAAAGGCTAGATGAGGAGTAGGGGGAGTATGGAACAGGCAGCACCCTCAAACCTTCAGAAGTATGAGATGAACCCCAACAACTTGGAAAGGTGGATCTCTCTCACACGTACCGACACAGACTATCCCGCAATTCAATTGATCCTCAAAGGTTTTTATTGAATAGCGGAATAGGAAATATGATCAAAAAAAGTGTATGTATCTCGCACGTACACAACCACACTAGGCCCCAATTACTATTGTTTGTACCCCTAAAAGGCTAGATGAGGAGTAGGGGGGGTATGGAACAGGCAGCACCCTCAAACCTTCAGAAGTATGAGATGAACCCCAACAACTTGGAAAGGTGGATCTCTCTCACACGTACCGACACAGACTATCCCCCAATTTAACTGATCCCCAAAGGTTTTTGATTAAATAGCGGAATAGAAAATATGATCCCAAAAAAGTGTATGTATATCACACGTACACAACCACACTAGGCCCCAATTACTATTGTTTGTACCCCTAAAAGGCTAGATGAGGAGTAGGGGGGGTATGGAACAGGCAGCACCCTCAAACCTTCAGAAGTATGAGATGAACCCCAACAACTTGGAAAGGTGGATCTCTCTCACACGTACCGACACAGACTATCCCCCAATTTAACTGATCCCCAAAGGTTTTTGATTAAATAGCGGAATAGAAAATATGATCCCAAAAAAGTGTATGTATATCACACGTACACAACCACACTGGGCCCCAATTACTATTGTTTGTACCCCTAAAAGGCTAGATGAGGAGTAGGGGGAGTATGGAACAGGCAGCACCCTCAAACCTTCAGAAGTATGAGATGAACCCCAACAACTTGGAAAGGTGGATCTCTCTCACACGTACCAACACAGACTATCCCCCAATTTAACTGATCCCCAAAGGTTTTTGATTAAATAGCGGAATAGAAAATATGATCCAAAAAAAGTGTATGTATATCACACGTACACAACCACACTAGGCCCCAATTACTATTGTTTGTACCCCTAAAAGGCTAGATGAGGAGTAGGGGGAGTATGGAACAGGCAGCACCCTCAAACCTTCAGAAGTATGAGATGAACCCCAACAACTTGGAAAGGTGGATCTCTCTCACACGTACCGACACAGACTATCCCGCAATTCAATTGATCCTCAAAGGTTTTTATTGAATAGCGGAATAGGAAATATGATCAAAAAAAGTGTATATATCTCGCACGTACACAACCACACTAGGCCCCAATTACTATTGTTTGTACCCCTAAAAGGCTAGATGAGGAGTAGGGGGGGTATGGAACAGGCAGCACCCTCAAACCTTCAGAAGTATGAGATGAACCCCAACAACTTGGAAAGGTGGATCTCTCTCACACGTACCGACACAGACTATCCCCCAATTTAACTGATCCCCAAAGGTTTTTGATTAAATAGCGGAATAGAAAATATGATCCCAAAAAAGTGTATGTATATCACACGTACACAACCACACTGGGCCCCAATTACTATTGTTTGTACCCCTAAAAGGCTAGATGAGGAGTAGGGGGAGTATGGAACAGGCAGCACCCTCAAACCTTCAGAAGTATGAGATGAACCCCAACAACTTGGAAAGGTGGATCTCTCTCACACGTACCAACACAGACTATCCCCCAATTTAACTGATCCCCAAAGGTTTTTGATTAAATAGCGGAATAGAAAATATGATCCAAAAAAAGTGTATGTATATCACACGTACACAACCACACTAGGCCCCAATTACTATTGTTTGTACCCCTAAAAGGCTAGATGAGGAGTAGGGGGAGTATGGAACAGGCAGCACCCTCAAACCTTCAGAAGTATGAGATGAACCCCAACAACTTGGAAAGGTGGATCTCTCTCACACGTACCGACACAGACTATCCCGCAATTCAATTGATCCTCAAAGGTTTTTATTGAATAGCGGAATAGGAAATATGATCAAAAAAAGTGTATGTATCTCGCACGTACACAACCACACTAGGCCCCAATTACTATTGTTTGTACCCCTAAAAGGCTAGATGAGGAGTAGGGGGGGTATGGAACAGGCAGCACCCTCAAACCTTCAGAAGTATGAGATGAACCCCAACAACTTGGAAAGGTGGATCTCTCTCACACGTACCGACACAGACTATCCCCCAATTTAACTGATCCCCAAAGGTTTTTGATTAAATAGCGGAATAGAAAATATGATCCCAAAAAAGTGTATGTATATCACACGTACACAACCACACTGGGCCCCAATTACTATTGTTTGTACCCCTAAAAGGCTAGATGAGGAGTAGGGGGAGTATGGAACAGGCAGCACCCTCAAACCTTCAGAAGTATGAGATGAACCCCAACAACTTGGAAAGGTGGATCTCTCTCACACGTACCAACACAGACTATCCCCCAATTTAACTGATCCCCAAAGGTTTTTGATTAAATAGCGGAATAGAAAATATGATCCAAAAAAAGTGTATGTATATCACACGTACACAACCACACTAGGCCCCAATTACTATTGTTTGTACCCCTAAAAGGCTAGATGAGGAGTAGGGGGAGTATGGAACAGGCAGCACCCTCAAACCTTCAGAAGTATGAGATGAACCCCAACAACTTGGAAAGGTGGATCTCTCTCACACGTACCGACACAGACTATCCCGCAATTCAATTGATCCTCAAAGGTTTTTATTGAATAGCGGAATAGGAAATATGATCAAAAAAAGTGTATGTATCTCGCACGTACACAACCACACTAGGCCCCAATTACTATTGTTTGTACCCCTAAAAGGCTAGATGAGGAGTAGGGGGGGTATGGAACAGGCAGCACCCTCAAACCTTCAGAAGTATGAGATGAACCCCAACAACTTGGAAAGGTGGATCTCTCTCACACGTACCGACACAGACTATCCCCCAATTTAACTGATCCCCAAAGGTTTTTGATTAAATAGCGGAATAGAAAATATGATCCCAAAAAAGTGTATGTATATCACACGTACACAACCACACTAGGCCCCAATTACTATTGTTTGTACCCCTAAAAGGCTAGATGAGGAGTAGGGGGGGTATGGAACAGGCAGCACCCTCAAACCTTCAGAAGTATGAGATGAACCCCAACAACTTGGAAAGGTGGATCTCTCTCACACGTACCGACACAGACTATCCCCCAATTTAACTGATCCCCAAAGGTTTTTGATTAAATAGCGGAATAGAAAATATGATCCCAAAAAAGTGTATGTATATCACACGTACACAACCACACTGGGCCCCAATTACTATTGTTTGTACCCCTAAAAGGCTAGATGAGGAGTAGGGGGAGTATGGAACAGGCAGCACCCTCAAACCTTCAGAAGTATGAGATGAACCCCAACAACTTGGAAAGGTGGATCTCTCTCACACGTACCAACACAGACTATCCCCCAATTTAACTGATCCCCAAAGGTTTTTGATTAAATAGCGGAATAGAAAATATGATCCAAAAAAAGTGTATGTATATCACACGTACACAACCACACTAGGCCCCAATTACTATTGTTTGTACCCCTAAAAGGCTAGATGAGGAGTAGGGGGAGTATGGAACAGGCAGCACCCTCAAACCTTCAGAAGTATGAGATGAACCCCAACAACTTGGAAAGGTGGATCTCTCTCACACGTACCGACACAGACTATCCCGCAATTCAATTGATCCTCAAAGGTTTTTATTGAATAGCGGAATAGGAAATATGATCAAAAAAAGTGTATGTATCTCGCACGTACACAACCACACTAGGCCCCAATTACTATTGTTTGTACCCCTAAAAGGCTAGATGAGGAGTAGGGGGGGTATGGAACAGGCAGCACCCTCAAACCTTCAGAAGTATGAGATGAACCCCAACAACTTGGAAAGGTGGATCTCTCTCACACGTACCGACACAGACTATCCCCCAATTTAACTGATCCCCAAAGGTTTTTGATTAAATAGCGGAATAGAAAATATGATCCCAAAAAAGTGTATGTATATCACACGTACACAACCACACTGGGCCCCAATTACTATTGTTTGTACCCCTAAAAGGCTAGATGAGGAGTAGGGGGAGTATGGAACAGGCAGCACCCTCAAACCTTCAGAAGTATGAGATGAACCCCAACAACTTGGAAAGGTGGATCTCTCTCACACGTACCAACACAGACTATCCCCCAATTTAACTGATCCCCAAAGGTTTTTGATTAAATAGCGGAATAGAAAATATGATCCAAAAAAAGTGTATGTATATCACACGTACACAACCACACTAGGCCCCAATTACTATTGTTTGTACCCCTAAAAGGCTAGATGAGGAGTAGGGGGAGTATGGAACAGGCAGCACCCTCAAACCTTCAGAAGTATGAGATGAACCCCAACAACTTGGAAAGGTGGATCTCTCTCACACGTACCGACACAGACTATCCCGCAATTCAATTGATCCTCAAAGGTTTTTATTGAATAGCGGAATAGGAAATATGATCAAAAAAAGTGTATGTATCTCGCACGTACACAACCACACTAGGCCCCAATTACTATTGTTTGTACCCCTAAAAGGCTAGATGAGGAGTAGGGGGGGTATGGAACAGGCAGCACCCTCAAACCTTCAGAAGTATGAGATGAACCCCAACAACTTGGAAAGGTGGATCTCTCTCACACGTACCGACACAGACTATCCCCCAATTTAACTGATCCCCAAAGGTTTTTGATTAAATAGCGGAATAGAAAATATGATCCCAAAAAAGTGTATGTATATCACACGTACACAACCACACTGGGCCCCAATTACTATTGTTTGTACCCCTAAAAGGCTAGATGAGGAGTAGGGGGAGTATGGAACAGGCAGCACCCTCAAACCTTCAGAAGTATGAGATGAACCCCAACAACTTGGAAAGGTGGATCTCTCTCACACGTACCAACACAGACTATCCCCCAATTTAACTGATCCCCAAAGGTTTTTGATTAAATAGCGGAATAGAAAATATGATCCAAAAAAAGTGTATGTATATCACACGTACACAACCACACTAGGCCCCAATTACTATTGTTTGTACCCCTAAAAGGCTAGATGAGGAGTAGGGGGAGTATGGAACAGGCAGCACCCTCAAACCTTCAGAAGTATGAGATGAACCCCAACAACTTGGAAAGGTGGATCTCTCTCACACGTACCGACACAGACTATCCCGCAATTCAATTGATCCTCAAAGGTTTTTATTGAATAGCGGAATAGGAAATATGATCAAAAAAAGTGTATGTATCTCGCACGTACACAACCACACTAGGCCCCAATTACTATTGTTTGTACCCCTAAAAGGCTAGATGAGGAGTAGGGGGGGTATGGAACAGGCAGCACCCTCAAACCTTCAGAAGTATGAGATGAACCCCAACAACTTGGAAAGGTGGATCTCTCTCACACGTACCGACACAGACTATCCCCCAATTTAACTGATCCCCAAAGGTTTTTGATTAAATAGCGAAATAGAAAATATGATCCAAAAAAAGTGTATGTATATCACACGTACACAACCACACTGGGCCCCAATTACTATTGTTTGTACCCCTAAAAGGCTAGATGAGGAGTAGGGGGAGTATGGAACAGGCAGCACCCTCAAACCTTCAGAAGTATGAGATGAACCCCAACAACTTGGAAAGGTGGATCTCTCTCACACGTACCGACACAGACTATCCCGCAATTCAATTGATCCTCAAAGGTTTTTATTGAATAGCGGAATAGGAAATATGATCAAAAAAAGTGTATGTATATCACACGTACACAACCACACTAGGCCCCAATTACTATTGTTTGTACCCCTAAAAGGCTAGATGAGGAGTAGGGGGAGTATGGAACAGGCAGCACCCTCAAACCTTCAGAAGTATGAGATGAACCCCAACAACTTGGAAAGGTGGATCTCTCTCACACGTACCGACACAGACTATCCCGCAATTCAATTGATCCTCAAAGGTTTTTATTGAATAGCGGAATAGGAAATAAGATCAAAAAAAGTGTATGTATCTCGCACGTACACAACCACACTAGGCCCCAATTACTATTGTTTGTACCCCTAAAAGGCTAGATGAGGAGTAGGGGGGGTATGGAACAGGCAGCACCCTCAAACCTTCAGAAGTATGAGATGAACCCCAACAACTTGGAAAGGTGGATCTCTCTCACACGTACCGACACAGACTATCCCCCAATTTAACTGATCCCCAAAGGTTTTTGATTAAATAGCGAAATAGAAAATATGATCCAAAAAAAGTGTATGTATATCACACGTACACAACCACACTGGGCCCCAATTACTATTGTTTGTACCCCTAAAAGGCTAGATGAGGAGTAGGGGGAGTATGGAACAGGCAGCACCCTCAAACCTTCAGAAGTATGAGATGAACCCCAACAACTTGGAAAGGTGGATCTCTCTCACACGTACCGACACAGACTATCCCGCAATTCAATTGATCCTCAAAGGTTTTTATTGAATAGCGGAATAGGAAATATGATCAAAAAAAGTGTATGTATCTCGCACGTACACAACCACACTAGGCCCCAATTACTATTGTTTGTACCCCTAAAAGGCTAGATGAGGAGTAGGGGGGGTATGGAACAGGCAGCACCCTCAAACCTTCAGAAGTATGAGATGAACCCCAACAACTTGGAAAGGTGGATCTCTCTCACACGTACCGACACAGACTATCCCCCAATTTAACTGATCCCCAAAGGTTTTTGATTAAATAGCGGAATAGAAAATATGATCCCAAAAAAGTGTATGTATATCACACGTACACAACCACACTGGGCCCCAATTACTATTGTTTGTACCCCTAAAAGGCTAGATGAGGAGTAGGGGGAGTATGGAACAGGCAGCACCCTCAAACCTTCAGAAGTATGAGATGAACCCCAACAACTTGGAAAGGTGGATCTCTCTCACACGTACCAACACAGACTATCCCCCAATTTAACTGATCCCCAAAGGTTTTTGATTAAATAGCGGAATAGAAAATATGATCCAAAAAAAGTGTATGTATATCACACGTACACAACCACACTAGGCCCCAATTACTATTGTTTGTACCCCTAAAAGGCTAGGAGTAGGGGGAGTATGGAACAGGCAGCACCCTCAAACCTTCAGAAGTATGAGATGAACCCCAACAACTTGGAAAGGTGGATCTCTCTCACACGTACCAACACAGACTATCCCCCAATTTAACTGATCCCCAAAGGTTTTTGATTAAATAGCGGAATAGAAAATATGATCCCAAAAAAGTGTATGTATATCACACGTACACAACCACACTAGGCCCCAATTACTATTGTTTGTACCCCTAAAAGGCTAGGAGTAGGGGGAGTATGGAACAGGCAGCACCCTCAAACCTTCAGAAGTATGAGATGAACCCCAACAACTTGGAAAGGTGGATCTCTCTCACACGTACCAACACAGACTATCCCCCAATTTAACTGATCCCCAAAGGTTTTTGATTAAATAGCGGAATAGAAAATATGATCCCAAAAAAGTGTATGTATATCACACGTACACAACCACACTAGGCCCCAATTACTATTGTTTGTACCCCTAAAAGGCTAGGAGTAGGGGGAGTATGGAACAGGCAGCACCCTCAAACCTTCAGAAGTATGAGATGAACCCCAACAACTTGGAAAGGTGGATCTCTCTCACACGTACCAACACAGACTATCCCCCAATTTAACTGATCCCCAAAGGTTTTTGATTAAATAGCGGAATAGAAAATATGATCCAAAAAAAGTGTATGTATATCACACGTACACAACCACACTAGGCCCCAATTACTATTGTTTGTACCCCTAAAAGGCTAGGAGTAGGGGGAGTATGGAACAGGCAGCACCCTCAAACCTTCAGAAGTATGAGATGAACCCCAACAACTTGGAAAGGTGGATCTCTCTCACACGTACCAACACAGACTATCCCCCAATTTAACTGATCCCCAAAGGTTTTTGATTAAATAGCGGAATAGAAAATATGATCCCAAAAAAGTGTATGTATATCACACGTACACAACCACACTAGGCCCCAATTACTATTGTTTGTACCCCTAAAAGGCTAGGAGTAGGGGGAGTATGGAACAGGCAGCACCCTCAAACCTTCAGAAGTATGAGATGAACCCCAACAACTTGGAAAGGTGGATCTCTCTCACACGTACCAACACAGACTATCCCCCAATTTAACTGATCCCCAAAGGTTTTTGATTAAATAGCGGAATAGAAAATATGATCCCAAAAAAGTGTATGTATATCACACGTACACAACCACACTAGGCCCCAATTACTATTGTTTGTACCCCTAAAAGGCTAGATGAGGAGTAGGGGGAGTATGGAACAGGCAGCACCCTCAAACCTTCAGAAGTATGAGATTGTGTTCACTGTACCCCACAAAGATTGAGTTCACTGCACCCCACAATGATTGTGTTCACTGCACCCCACAAAGATTGTGTTCACTGCACCTCACAAAGATTGTGTTCACTGTACCCCCCAAAGATTGTGTTCACTGCACCCCACAAAGATTCTGTTCACTGTACCCCACAAAGATTGTGTTCACTGCACCCCAAAAAGATTGTGTTCACTGCACCCCAAAAAGGATGTTGTTCACTGCACCCCAAAAAGGATGTTGTTCACTCCACCCCAAAAAGATTGTGTTCACTGCACCCCACAAAGATTGTGTTCACTGCACCCCAAAAAGATTGTGTTCACTGCACCCCAAAAATGATTTTGTTCACTGCACCCCAAAAAGGATTTTGTTCACTGCACCCCAAAAAGGATGTTGTTCACTCCACCCCAAAAAGATTGTGTTCACTGCACCCCACAAAGGATTTTGTTCACTGCACCCCAAAAAGATTGTGTTCACTGCACCCCAAAAAGGATGTTGTTCACTGCACCCCAAAAAGGATTTTGTTCACTGCACCCCAAAAAGATTGTGTTCACTGCACCCCACAAAGGATTTTGTTCACTGCACCCCACAAAGATTGTGTTCACTGCACACCAAAAAGGATTGTGTTCACTGCACCCCAAAAAGATTTTGTTCACTGCACCCCAAAAAGATTGTGTTCACTGCAGCCCAAAAAGATTGTGTTCACTGCAGCCCAAAAAGATTGTGTTCACTGCAGCCCAAAAAGATTGTGTTCACTGCAGCCCAAAAAGATTGTGTTCACTGCAGCTCACACACAGAAAAATGGATGTGGATCACTGACACCTGCCTATCTCCAATCCCACACCACACAGCAATATCGATTGTAGTTTGTAGAACACAGTTTCCCTAAAATTCAGCAGACTCTGTCCCTAACAGGATTGAGAAGAGATCGTAGATCAGGATTGAGTGCAGATTCACCCCACCCCCCACACAGCAATATCGATTGTAGTTTGTAGAAGACACTGACCCTATAATTCAGCAGACTCTATCCCTAAAATGCCTACAACTCGCCCTGCCTAAACACTCCGACCTGTCCCTCAATTCTATCCGGACACAAATGGTTTTTTCCTGCCTATCTTTCCCTAATCAGCAGCCAGCACGTTGATGTGTGCTCTGTCCCTGAATCTAAGCAGCATAATGACGCCGCTGCGGCTGCCTCGAACTTATAAAGACTTGGTCACATGCTTCAGACGGCCAATCACAGCTACTGAGACATTTGCAGGCATGGCTGGGATGGCTTAAGGCACACCAGTTAAACGATTGTTGATTGGCTGTTGAAAGCCCGCCATGAAAAGAGCGCCAAAGCATGCAAAACCCGGAAATAAAACGACCGAACACGGATTTTTACCCGAACATACAGTAAAGTGTCCGTGTCCGTGTTCGGGTACAAAAAATCCAATTATTCGGTACGAACACGAATAATACAGTCCGTGTTCGCTCAACACTACTCTTGTACTATCATTTCTATTGACTGTTACTTTTTATAGCTTTCAGCACTAAATTTCACTGCCTGTATGTCACGTATTCAGCCTTCAGCTCCTGGTATAGAAACATTTCCAAAAGACCAATTATGACATGTTATACAGTATCTCACAAAAGTGAGTACACCCCTCACATTTTTATAAATATTTTATTATACCTTTTCATGTGACAACACTGAAGAAATGACACATTGCTACAATGTAAAGTAGTGAGTGTACAGCTTGTATAACAGTGTAAACTTGCTGTCCCCTCAAAATAGCTCAACACACAGCCATTAATGTCTAAACCACTAGCAACAAAAGTGAGTACACCCCCAAGTGACAATGTCCAAATTCGGCCTAATTAGCCACTTTCCCTCCCCGGTGTCATGTAACTCATTAGTGTTACAACAAGGCCTCAGGCGTGAATGGGGGTAGATGTGTTAAATTTGGTGTTTTTGCTCTCACTCTCTCATACTGGTCACTGGAAGTTCAACATGGGACCTCATGGCAAAGAACTCTCTGAGGATTTGAAAAAAAAGAATGGTGCTGGAAAATAATGGTGGTCACACAAAATATTGACACTTTAGCCCAATTTGGACATTTCCACTTAGGGGTGTACTCACTTTTGTTGCCAGCAGTTTAGACATTAATGGCTGTGTGTTGAGTTATTTTGAGGGGACAAAAAATGTACACTGTTATACAAGCTGTACACTTACTACTTTACATTATAGCCAAGTGTCATTTCTTCAGTGTTGTCACATGAAAAGAATATTTACAAAAATGTGAGGGGTGTACTCACTTTTGTGAGATACTGTATATTGAAGCACTACCAAGGATTCTGATATGCTTCAGATATCTGAACTATGTACAAAATAATGCTATGGTTATTATATAGTTGTAGGATCCAAAATATTTTAGTGACTCCTTACAGGAATTGTATAGTATATCATGAACACACACAGTTGTTAAATTTTAGTTAGACAGCCAATTGTAATTTTTTTAAGCATGCCAAGACCTTGTTTCATTTGCAATATTCAAGGAATATGCATGCCAAAGTAAACCGGTATCTAGCAAAAGCATAAATAGGAACCCTTGCATATGAAGAACATTAGAGATGACCTTTTGAAGCCGGGCAAGATAGACCGTTCGTTAATTTCTACACTGGTATCTTTTCAGCTGGGCAATAACCATAGGAGTTTATGCACATATAACAATATTAGGATAGTAAAAAAATAAAATTTTTAATAATATAACATTCCAGCTGTGATTATAAGAATATAATATCCACCATCAGTATAAAGTAATGTAAGTGAGATATTGATTATATTTTTTTAACTTTACACGTTATTTACAAGTTATTGGTTTGAAGATTGTGTGTGTTTTTTTCTCTTAATGTAGAGCTAACTGCAAAACTTTTTTTTTTAGTTTTGGATAGAATGCAGAGGGATTAGAACGCTTGTCAGCTTTTATTGCAGTCTGTGCCCCCGTTAAGGTGATTTATCCTCTCTATTTGTTCTGTTTATCATTATCATTGATGGTGAAAGTAAAAGAAAATCCCAAATTTTGGAATTGCCTTCATTTTAAGGGAATTCCTCTAACTTCCTGTTTGGCTATGGACAAGAAGTGAAGGTAACTCTCCGCAACGAGGCACAGATGGTAAAAAATATTTTTTTTTTACAGGGGTTATAAGAGCCGGTTCACATTAGCGCGACTTGTCAGGCGACTTGTCCATTGACCGCTACAGGACCCGTTCTAATAGGACCGACACAAAAAGGGTCCTGTACTATTTCGGGGTGACCTCGGAGTGACTTGCATAGACTTCCATTATGTGAAGTCCCTGCAAGTCACTCCGAAGTCGTGGTGCAATGTAATGCACAAGTCGCCCCCGAAGTAGTAAGGATTCGTGACGCGCTAATGTGAACCGGCTCTAACTCTCCCTTGTTCTATCTAACATGGGAAACAAAAACAACAAAAAGTTTTGCCTATAGTTCTACTTTATTAGCTTTAAATCTGCTCAGCCATCACATTTTTGACCTATGATACACTTTTATTTTTAATTTAGGATTGGGTAGAGATGAGTCAATATCGCTTGGCTTTAGATACACTTAAAGATTATGATTAGTGTTGAGCGAACACGGACTGTATTATTCGTGTTCGTACCGAATAATTGGATTTTTTGTACC
Organism: Pelophylax lessonae; assembly: GCF_965119305.1. Lineage (NCBI taxonomy): Eukaryota > Metazoa > Chordata > Amphibia > Anura > Ranidae > Pelophylax > Pelophylax lessonae. Next base: position 456,171,762 of record NC_138770.1, read on the forward strand.
CGAACACGGACACGGACACTTTACTGTATGTTCGGGTAAAAATCCGTGTTCGGTCGTTTTATTTCCGGGTTTTGCATGCTTTGGCGCTCTTTTCATGGCGGGCTTTCAACAGCCAATCAACAATCGTTTAACTGGTGTGCCTTAAGCCATCCCAGCCATGCCTGCAAATGTCTCAGTAGCTGTGATTGGCCGTCTGAAGCATGTGACCAAGTCTTTATAAGTTCGAGGCAGCCGCAGCGGCGTCATTATGCTGCTTAGATTCAGGGACAGAGCACACATCAACGTGCTGGCTGCTGATTAGGGAAAGATAGGCAGGAAAAAACCATTTGTGTCCGGATAGAATTGAGGGACAGGTCGGAGTGTTTAGGCAGGGCGAGTTGTAGGCATTTTAGGGATAGAGTCTGCTGAATTATAGGGTCAGTGTCTTCTACAAACTACAATCGATATTGCTGTGTGGGGGGTGGGGTGAATCTGCACTCAATCCTGATCTACGATCTCTTCTCAATCCTGTTAGGGACAGAGTCTGCTGAATTTTAGGGAAACTGTGTTCTACAAACTACAATCGATATTGCTGTGTGGTGTGGGATTGGAGATAGGCAGGTGTCAGTGATCCACATCCATTTTTCTGTGTGTGAGCTGCAGTGAACACAATCTTTTTGGGCTGCAGTGAACACAATCTTTTTGGGCTGCAGTGAACACAATCTTTTTGGGCTGCAGTGAACACAATCTTTTTGGGCTGCAGTGAACACAATCTTTTTGGGCTGCAGTGAACACAATCTTTTTGGGGTGCAGTGAACAAAATCTTTTTGGGGTGCAGTGAACACAATCCTTTTTGGTGTGCAGTGAACACAATCTTTGTGGGGTGCAGTGAACAAAATCCTTTGTGGGGTGCAGTGAACACAATCTTTTTGGGGTGCAGTGAACAAAATCCTTTTTGGGGTGCAGTGAACAACATCCTTTTTGGGGTGCAGTGAACACAATCTTTTTGGGGTGCAGTGAACAAAATCCTTTGTGGGGTGCAGTGAACACAATCTTTTTGGGGTGGAGTGAACAACATCCTTTTTGGGGTGCAGTGAACAAAATCCTTTTTGGGGTGCAGTGAACAAAATCATTTTTGGGGTGCAGTGAACACAATCTTTTTGGGGTGCAGTGAACACAATCTTTGTGGGGTGCAGTGAACACAATCTTTTTGGGGTGGAGTGAACAACATCCTTTTTGGGGTGCAGTGAACAACATCCTTTTTGGGGTGCAGTGAACACAATCTTTTTGGGGTGCAGTGAACACAATCTTTGTGGGGTACAGTGAACAGAATCTTTGTGGGGTGCAGTGAACACAATCTTTGGGGGGTACAGTGAACACAATCTTTGTGAGGTGCAGTGAACACAATCTTTGTGGGGTGCAGTGAACACAATCATTGTGGGGTGCAGTGAACTCAATCTTTGTGGGGTACAGTGAACACAATCTCATACTTCTGAAGGTTTGAGGGTGCTGCCTGTTCCATACTCCCCCTACTCCTCATCTAGCCTTTTAGGGGTACAAACAATAGTAATTGGGGCCTAGTGTGGTTGTGTACGTGTGATATACATACACTTTTTTGGGATCATATTTTCTATTCCGCTATTTAATCAAAAACCTTTGGGGATCAGTTAAATTGGGGGATAGTCTGTGTTGGTACGTGTGAGAGAGATCCACCTTTCCAAGTTGTTGGGGTTCATCTCATACTTCTGAAGGTTTGAGGGTGCTGCCTGTTCCATACTCCCCCTACTCCTAGCCTTTTAGGGGTACAAACAATAGTAATTGGGGCCTAGTGTGGTTGTGTACGTGTGATATACATACACTTTTTTGGGATCATATTTTCTATTCCGCTATTTAATCAAAAACCTTTGGGGATCAGTTAAATTGGGGGATAGTCTGTGTTGGTACGTGTGAGAGAGATCCACCTTTCCAAGTTGTTGGGGTTCATCTCATACTTCTGAAGGTTTGAGGGTGCTGCCTGTTCCATACTCCCCCTACTCCTAGCCTTTTAGGGGTACAAACAATAGTAATTGGGGCCTAGTGTGGTTGTGTACGTGTGATATACATACACTTTTTTGGGATCATATTTTCTATTCCGCTATTTAATCAAAAACCTTTGGGGATCAGTTAAATTGGGGGATAGTCTGTGTTGGTACGTGTGAGAGAGATCCACCTTTCCAAGTTGTTGGGGTTCATCTCATACTTCTGAAGGTTTGAGGGTGCTGCCTGTTCCATACTCCCCCTACTCCTAGCCTTTTAGGGGTACAAACAATAGTAATTGGGGCCTAGTGTGGTTGTGTACGTGTGATATACATACACTTTTTTGGGATCATATTTTCTATTCCGCTATTTAATCAAAAACCTTTGGGGATCAGTTAAATTGGGGGATAGTCTGTGTTGGTACGTGTGAGAGAGATCCACCTTTCCAAGTTGTTGGGGTTCATCTCATACTTCTGAAGGTTTGAGGGTGCTGCCTGTTCCATACTCCCCCTACTCCTAGCCTTTTAGGGGTACAAACAATAGTAATTGGGGCCTAGTGTGGTTGTGTACGTGTGATATACATACACTTTTTTTGGATCATATTTTCTATTCCGCTATTTAATCAAAAACCTTTGGGGATCAGTTAAATTGGGGGATAGTCTGTGTTGGTACGTGTGAGAGAGATCCACCTTTCCAAGTTGTTGGGGTTCATCTCATACTTCTGAAGGTTTGAGGGTGCTGCCTGTTCCATACTCCCCCTACTCCTCATCTAGCCTTTTAGGGGTACAAACAATAGTAATTGGGGCCCAGTGTGGTTGTGTACGTGTGATATACATACACTTTTTTGGGATCATATTTTCTATTCCGCTATTTAATCAAAAACCTTTGGGGATCAGTTAAATTGGGGGATAGTCTGTGTCGGTACGTGTGAGAGAGATCCACCTTTCCAAGTTGTTGGGGTTCATCTCATACTTCTGAAGGTTTGAGGGTGCTGCCTGTTCCATACCCCCCCTACTCCTCATCTAGCCTTTTAGGGGTACAAACAATAGTAATTGGGGCCTAGTGTGGTTGTGTACGTGCGAGATACATACACTTTTTTTGATCATATTTCCTATTCCGCTATTCAATAAAAACCTTTGAGGATCAATTGAATTGCGGGATAGTCTGTGTCGGTACGTGTGAGAGAGATCCACCTTTCCAAGTTGTTGGGGTTCATCTCATACTTCTGAAGGTTTGAGGGTGCTGCCTGTTCCATACTCCCCCTACTCCTCATCTAGCCTTTTAGGGGTACAAACAATAGTAATTGGGGCCCAGTGTGGTTGTGTACGTGTGATATACATACACTTTTTTTGGATCATATTTTCTATTCCGCTATTTAATCAAAAACCTTTGGGGATCAGTTAAATTGGGGGATAGTCTGTGTCGGTACGTGTGAGAGAGATCCACCTTTCCAAGTTGTTGGGGTTCATCTCATACTTCTGAAGGTTTGAGGGTGCTGCCTGTTCCATACCCCCCCTACTCCTCATCTAGCCTTTTAGGGGTACAAACAATAGTAATTGGGGCCTAGTGTGGTTGTGTACGTGCGAGATACATACACTTTTTTTGATCATATTTCCTATTCCGCTATTCAATAAAAACCTTTGAGGATCAATTGAATTGCGGGATAGTCTGTGTCGGTACGTGTGAGAGAGATCCACCTTTCCAAGTTGTTGGGGTTCATCTCATACTTCTGAAGGTTTGAGGGTGCTGCCTGTTCCATACTCCCCCTACTCCTCATCTAGCCTTTTAGGGGTACAAACAATAGTAATTGGGGCCTAGTGTGGTTGTGTACGTGTGATATACATACACTTTTTTTGGATCATATTTTCTATTCCGCTATTTAATCAAAAACCTTTGGGGATCAGTTAAATTGGGGGATAGTCTGTGTTGGTACGTGTGAGAGAGATCCACCTTTCCAAGTTGTTGGGGTTCATCTCATACTTCTGAAGGTTTGAGGGTGCTGCCTGTTCCATACTCCCCCTACTCCTCATCTAGCCTTTTAGGGGTACAAACAATAGTAATTGGGGCCCAGTGTGGTTGTGTACGTGTGATATACATACACTTTTTTGGGATCATATTTTCTATTCCGCTATTTAATCAAAAACCTTTGGGGATCAGTTAAATTGGGGGATAGTCTGTGTCGGTACGTGTGAGAGAGATCCACCTTTCCAAGTTGTTGGGGTTCATCTCATACTTCTGAAGGTTTGAGGGTGCTGCCTGTTCCATACCCCCCCTACTCCTCATCTAGCCTTTTAGGGGTACAAACAATAGTAATTGGGGCCTAGTGTGGTTGTGTACGTGCGAGATACATACACTTTTTTTGATCATATTTCCTATTCCGCTATTCAATAAAAACCTTTGAGGATCAATTGAATTGCGGGATAGTCTGTGTCGGTACGTGTGAGAGAGATCCACCTTTCCAAGTTGTTGGGGTTCATCTCATACTTCTGAAGGTTTGAGGGTGCTGCCTGTTCCATACTCCCCCTACTCCTCATCTAGCCTTTTAGGGGTACAAACAATAGTAATTGGGGCCTAGTGTGGTTGTGTACGTGTGATATACATACACTTTTTTTGGATCATATTTTCTATTCCGCTATTTAATCAAAAACCTTTGGGGATCAGTTAAATTGGGGGATAGTCTGTGTTGGTACGTGTGAGAGAGATCCACCTTTCCAAGTTGTTGGGGTTCATCTCATACTTCTGAAGGTTTGAGGGTGCTGCCTGTTCCATACTCCCCCTACTCCTCATCTAGCCTTTTAGGGGTACAAACAATAGTAATTGGGGCCCAGTGTGGTTGTGTACGTGTGATATACATACACTTTTTTGGGATCATATTTTCTATTCCGCTATTTAATCAAAAACCTTTGGGGATCAGTTAAATTGGGGGATAGTCTGTGTCGGTACGTGTGAGAGAGATCCACCTTTCCAAGTTGTTGGGGTTCATCTCATACTTCTGAAGGTTTGAGGGTGCTGCCTGTTCCATACCCCCCCTACTCCTCATCTAGCCTTTTAGGGGTACAAACAATAGTAATTGGGGCCTAGTGTGGTTGTGTACGTGCGAGATACATACACTTTTTTTGATCATATTTCCTATTCCGCTATTCAATAAAAACCTTTGAGGATCAATTGAATTGCGGGATAGTCTGTGTCGGTACGTGTGAGAGAGATCCACCTTTCCAAGTTGTTGGGGTTCATCTCATACTTCTGAAGGTTTGAGGGTGCTGCCTGTTCCATACTCCCCCTACTCCTCATCTAGCCTTTTAGGGGTACAAACAATAGTAATTGGGGCCTAGTGTGGTTGTGTACGTGTGATATACATACACTTTTTTTGGATCATATTTTCTATTCCGCTATTTAATCAAAAACCTTTGGGGATCAGTTAAATTGGGGGATAGTCTGTGTTGGTACGTGTGAGAGAGATCCACCTTTCCAAGTTGTTGGGGTTCATCTCATACTTCTGAAGGTTTGAGGGTGCTGCCTGTTCCATACTCCCCCTACTCCTCATCTAGCCTTTTAGGGGTACAAACAATAGTAATTGGGGCCCAGTGTGGTTGTGTACGTGTGATATACATACACTTTTTTGGGATCATATTTTCTATTCCGCTATTTAATCAAAAACCTTTGGGGATCAGTTAAATTGGGGGATAGTCTGTGTCGGTACGTGTGAGAGAGATCCACCTTTCCAAGTTGTTGGGGTTCATCTCATACTTCTGAAGGTTTGAGGGTGCTGCCTGTTCCATACCCCCCCTACTCCTCATCTAGCCTTTTAGGGGTACAAACAATAGTAATTGGGGCCTAGTGTGGTTGTGTACGTGTGATATACATACACTTTTTTGGGATCATATTTTCTATTCCGCTATTTAATCAAAAACCTTTGGGGATCAGTTAAATTGGGGGATAGTCTGTGTCGGTACGTGTGAGAGAGATCCACCTTTCCAAGTTGTTGGGGTTCATCTCATACTTCTGAAGGTTTGAGGGTGCTGCCTGTTCCATACCCCCCCTACTCCTCATCTAGCCTTTTAGGGGTACAAACAATAGTAATTGGGGCCTAGTGTGGTTGTGTACGTGCGAGATACATACACTTTTTTTGATCATATTTCCTATTCCGCTATTCAATAAAAACCTTTGAGGATCAATTGAATTGCGGGATAGTCTGTGTCGGTACGTGTGAGAGAGATCCACCTTTCCAAGTTGTTGGGGTTCATCTCATACTTCTGAAGGTTTGAGGGTGCTGCCTGTTCCATACTCCCCCTACTCCTCATCTAGCCTTTTAGGGGTACAAACAATAGTAATTGGGGCCTAGTGTGGTTGTGTACGTGTGATATACATACACTTTTTTTGGATCATATTTTCTATTCCGCTATTTAATCAAAAACCTTTGGGGATCAGTTAAATTGGGGGATAGTCTGTGTTGGTACGTGTGAGAGAGATCCACCTTTCCAAGTTGTTGGGGTTCATCTCATACTTCTGAAGGTTTGAGGGTGCTGCCTGTTCCATACTCCCCCTACTCCTCATCTAGCCTTTTAGGGGTACAAACAATAGTAATTGGGGCCCAGTGTGGTTGTGTACGTGTGATATACATACACTTTTTTGGGATCATATTTTCTATTCCGCTATTTAATCAAAAACCTTTGGGGATCAGTTAAATTGGGGGATAGTCTGTGTCGGTACGTGTGAGAGAGATCCACCTTTCCAAGTTGTTGGGGTTCATCTCATACTTCTGAAGGTTTGAGGGTGCTGCCTGTTCCATACCCCCCCTACTCCTCATCTAGCCTTTTAGGGGTACAAACAATAGTAATTGGGGCCTAGTGTGGTTGTGTACGTGTGATATACATACACTTTTTTTGGATCATATTTTCTATTCCGCTATTTAATCAAAAACCTTTGGGGATCAGTTAAATTGGGGGATAGTCTGTGTCGGTACGTGTGAGAGAGATCCACCTTTCCAAGTTGTTGGGGTTCATCTCATACTTCTGAAGGTTTGAGGGTGCTGCCTGTTCCATACCCCCCCTACTCCTCATCTAGCCTTTTAGGGGTACAAACAATAGTAATTGGGGCCTAGTGTGGTTGTGTACGTGCGAGATACATACACTTTTTTTGATCATATTTCCTATTCCGCTATTCAATAAAAACCTTTGAGGATCAATTGAATTGCGGGATAGTCTGTGTCGGTACGTGTGAGAGAGATCCACCTTTCCAAGTTGTTGGGGTTCATCTCATACTTCTGAAGGTTTGAGGGTGCTGCCTGTTCCATACTCCCCCTACTCCTCATCTAGCCTTTTAGGGGTACAAACAATAGTAATTGGGGCCCAGTGTGGTTGTGTACGTGTGATATACATACACTTTTTTTGGATCATATTTTCTATTCCGCTATTTAATTTAACTGGGCCTCCATGCGAGACCTGTGTGCCTTGTTGCGCTGTTTTGAGTACTCCACCAACATGGCCAGTGGCAATGACGCCGTTCTCAGCTTAACTATCCCACTTCTATGCCTCCTTGAAAAAACAATTCGGGCGATGATGGAAGAGGATGTGGCACAGGATGAGGAGGAGGAGGAGGATGAAGAGGTAACATTTCCAAGGCTTTCAGGGCAGTCATTCGCAAGGGGCTCCGAGGGTGGGTTCCTGCACACGCAAACGCCAGGGACGCAATTGTCCAGCAGGGGCACAGTTCTGGAGGATGAGGAGGATGAGGAGGAGGAGGAGCTGGAGGAGGAGATGGAACCATGTTCACAGCAGGGTGGCACCCAGGCCAGCTCATGGCCATCACTGGTGCGTGGCTGGGGGGATACAGAGGACACGGACGATACACCTCCCACAGAGGACAGCCTTTCGTTGCCTCTGGGCAGCCTGGCACACATGAGCGATTACATGCTGCAGTGTCTCCACAACGACCGCCGAGTTGCCCACATTCTAACTTGTGCTGATTACTGGGTGGCCACGCTGCTGGATCCCCGTTACAAGGACAACGTACCGTCCTTAATTCACTCACTGGAGCGCGATCGCAAGATGCGCGAGTACAAGCGCACGCTGGTAGACGCCATGCTGCTGGCATTCCCATCTGACAGCGGGGCCACAGTGGAAGCACAAGGCAGAGGAGGAGGAGGAGGAGGTCGCCAACGCAACCAGGGCACCGCCAGCACCTCAGAAGGCAGGGTTAGCATGGCCGAAATGTGGAAAAGCTTTGTCAGCACGCCACAACAAACAGCAGCACCAGCAGCTCAGATGGAACGTCTTAGCAGGAGGCAGCATTTTACCAACATGGTGGAGCAGTATGTGTGCACACGCCTACATGTAGTGAATGACGGGTCTGCCCCCTTCAACTTCTGGGTCTCCAAATTGGGCACATGGCTTGAGCTTGCCCTTTACGCCTTGGAGGTGCTGGCGTGCCCTGCAGCCAGTGTATTATCTGAACGGGTATTTAGCACGGCTGGGGGCGTTATAACAGACAAGCGCAGCCGCCTGTCCAGAGACAATGTGGACAAGCTCACGTTCATTAAAATGAACCAGGCATGGATCCCACGGGACTTTTCCGTACCTTATGCAGAATAGCAATGGATACCGACCTTACCCACCCATTGTTCCATTTTTGCTCTTTCTCACTCTTTTGGGGTGTACCCTCATTTAAAATTTTTGAAAAGAAGCAGTGTTGGCTACCTCGTCCTCCTCCTCAGGGCCAGATTAATGTAGGGGCTATTGGAGCTGCAGCTCCAGGCCCCTACCTTTTATATAGGCCCCGGGTTGGCCATATTCACTGTTACCGCTCTTCTGTCACTTGTAAACACAGAAGTCTGGCTTCTATGCTCGCTTCCCCAGGCAGCACCCTCAGAACCTCCCCACACAGCGTGAAGGCCGGACAAGGAGGGACAGTTGGCGATGCATGGATGTGTTTATGGGCTTCAGAGACAGCATCCCATGTTGAATTAGGCATGCATGGCTGCACCCTTCCTCCTCTGGGTGCATGGCAAGGCACGGCCCTTAAGGCCCTTCAAAATCCTCAGCACCAAGCCCATGATGCTGTTAATCCGGCCCTGGTCCTCCTCCACCGCCGCTTCCACCTACACCGCCCATAGGTGTGCGCAGCCTATTGCATTAAGGTGTGCACCCCAAAGTTGAAATACACATGCATGTGTTTGCCAGCAGGGAGAGTAATGTATCGGGGCCATGTACCTGTAGGCAAGGAGAAATAGAGCAGAGCAGGTCCCAGGGAGATCTTTCCCATCTCCTCACTGGCAATGCTATGTGCCCTAGGTGATTAGGGTGTGCCCAGGCACACCCAGCACACCCTGTGCGCACGCCTATGTCACCGCCACATCCACCACCACCTCAACCTCCCTCCTACTCCATATGGGCCTCGTCCTTCAGAGATGAAGAAGAACATTGTTTTATTTTTCTGTTTTTTTTTTGTTGTTTTAAGTTATTTCCCTATCCACATTTGTTTGCAGAGCACTTGCCATGCTCTTAATTACGTTTTGCTGCCATTTGCAGCACTCTAGCCCTTTCCTTTGGTGTTTTAGAGCCATTTTAGTGCCTTAAAGTTCGGGTCCCCATTGACTTCAATGGGGTTCGGTGTCCGGGAAAAGTTCGGTAAAAGTCCGGGACACGGACCCGGACTTTTTTTTAAAGTTCGGCCGAACCCGTCGAACACGGACATCTAGGTGTTCGCTCAACCCTAATTATGATGTACAAGACTTATAAAAAAAATTGAGAACAGATTAATCCCTACCTCATTGCTACATTGCTACCATCTATGACTATAGCTCTTAAATTGTTGGAAGTATGGTTGCTGTCCTCGGTATGATTTCTTAGTTCAGTGTCTTCTGTGTCGATGCACCCACGAGCCACCAGCCTTGGCATGAATGTTTTTGGCGACGCTGCATCTCTGCCAGCTTGCGCTATGTTTCCTGTAATTATAAGCTCCTGTAAAACATCGTTATCCAGTGCCTTCTCACCCAGCTTCTCCAATGCTTTCTTTATATCTTCTTCTGCATAGCCAAGTTTTTGAAACCAAACTAGTTTTCTGTCTTGTCCATTCATGTTGTTGAGTTGGGCTCAGTAGAATAGTTTTTATTTGCTTTTCTCATTTGCTTTTACAAATCAGATGGGTCCAAAGGATTTCCAGGAAAGCACTGAATGTGTTTTTTTTCCAGCTACATTCTGCTTTGGTGAGCACTTGGCGTGGCAGTGAATGAAAGTAAATGTAACTGTTCCAGATCAGAGAAAAAGAAAGAGAATGTCAGTGAACTTTAATAAGAACAATGAAACAAGCCGCATCACATGGTTTTACATTTTTTTTTTATAATTTTGGGTCAGGAAGTCATGTTACAAATAACTAGGGGATTTTCTATTAGTCATAGCTGTCTAGCAGCCAAATGTTGCTGTTTTCACTGCTGTGTAGCAATGTGAAAACATGACTAATGAAAATTAGCACACTAAAGTAATTACTGATTTTTATGAACCCAACGCACTGGTAAGTTTGATTTTTTTTTTTCTTACTTTTTCTAAATTCTTTGCCCATTCCTCATTAAAGCCCACCAACCTTTTTATTTTATTTTTTTGGGCAGAGCAGGGAAGTTTTCTTCCTCTAAGGTTTTTTTTATTTTTGTGGGTTTCCATATTTTCCTATTCCCTCAATTTCTGTTGGGATAGGAAGTTATGGGACACAGACAAAAAACTTTTAGTAGAGTTAGAAAAGGTTGTAAAGTCTGACAATGTTTTCATTACTGCCAGTGCCTCCCTGTAACCATAGACAACTTTACCCCCTATTTCTTGTATAGGTGTCATAGGGAAAACCTCTCCAGTGGGGCCTATCCCCAGGAACGAAAACCACCACAGTGGGGCCACAATCAGAAATAAAAGAATGACATAAAATGTCATTCTTCTCACTTTATCTAAAACTAAAAACATTGCCTGGAGTTAGGCTTTTAAACTTTTTGGCATGCAAAATATTTCTCTTTCTACGCCAGAAATGTTTGTTTGCTGACAGTCACCTAAACTAATGCTGGCCATACACGTACAGGAATTTCGGCCGTTTGCAGACTGAACGATTATTCTTCGGATCGAAAGCGAATTGGCCACTAACTTACAGAATAAACTCTTTTACATAATCGTTTTCACGATCATAATGATCGTTTGATAACATGCACAATATGAGTCCGAATATTATTTTCGTTTCAATTTTACCATACACATAAAAACTTTCGTAGAAACGATAAAAGTTTTTGCTATGGACCCATCGACATTAGCAGGGGACACGATCAAAATCGTCGGTAAACTTGTGTTCACTAACGTCCTGATTTTCGAACGATCGTTCCTAAAACGACCATTTTCGGCCGAAATTCTGTGCGTGTATGGCCAGCTTAAGAATCCTCTTGATCAAAGCAGAACTTAACTGTATCTGAGCACCACAAACTGAAAATGCTATTTAACAATTTTTTTTACCACTTTGAATAGGTATGTGATTTTGTGCAGGGGTGCTCAGGGGTGCACGCGTACCGCCGGTGCGCCGCTCCTGCTGTGATTAGACACGGCGGGAGCCAATCAGCGAGTCCAGCAGCCACGATGGCTACTGGCTGCCGGCCACCCGCGATCGTGCAGGAGAATGACAGAGCGGCCATCTGCCTATGTAAACAAGACAGACGGCTGTTCTGTCACAGAGGAAGAGTGAGATCTTGTGTTTCAGCTAAGCTGAAACCCAGATCTCTCTTTTCCTCTAGCACATATATCCCCCCATACAGTTAGAAAGCATTCCCTAGGAGCATGTTTAACCCCTTGTCAGTGTCATTTATACAGTAACAGTGCATTTTTTTAACACTGTATTGGTGTCACTGGTCCAGAAAAAGTGTCACTAGGTGTCAGATTTGTCCACCGCAATGTCGCAGTCCAGCTAAAAATCACTGATCGCTGCCATTACTAGTAAAAACAATAAGAAAAAATAAAAATGCCATAAAATCTATCCCATAGTTTGTAGACGCTATAGGTCTTTGCGCAAACCAATCAAAATACACTTATTAGGATTTTGTTTTACCAAAAATATGTAGCAGAATACATATTGGCCTAAAAAATTCATGAAAAAATTTGATTTTTTAAATTTTTTTATTGGAAATGTTTTATAGCAGAAAGTATAAAATATAGTTTTTTTGTTTTTTTCAAAATTCATATAAAAAAATGTGAAAAATATTGTTACAGTAAAACCTTGGATTGCGAGCATAATTTGTTCCGGAAACATGCTTTTAATCCAAAGCACTCTTATATCAAAGCGAATTTCCCCATAGGAAATAATGGAAACTCAGATTATTCGTTCCACAACCATTTATTCATAAATCCTTCAATTTATAGTCCATATAAAAAGATTATAGCATTGCGATAGGTTGTGTAACAATAAAATGTCCATCCACAAATAGCCGCTTCCACAAGGGGATTAGAAGTAAAATCCAGCAGGAGCTACAGGGTATCAAAGAGAAGAGAGGTGCCTCTAAGTGTAGCAATATGGTTCCATTTAATGAAGGTACAACATTTAGCAACTCACATGGTTGATGTATAAAAGAGGCACATCTAAGTATGCAGGCATCCGGGGTAAAGCTGTCCACATAAACCATCTTCTGCACTGCCGGCTGTCAGTCTGTAATCCTGAAGACCACCCTGCAGTAAAGCGATCTGAACGCGAGGGGCAGCATGGAAAGGATGACGTAGATGACGGTGCGGAGGATGGTCTATGTGGACAGCTTTACCCCTGATGCCTGTATCCTTAGATGTGCCCCTTTTAATCATCAACCATGTGAGTTGCTAAATGTTGTACCTTTATTAAATTTATCCATATTGCTGCACTTAGAGGCGCCTCTCTTCTCTTTTATACTCAGCTGTGACTTGAGGCTACTTGTATATCAAGACATCGCTTGTATATCAAGTCAAAATTTATTTGAAAATTTTGCTTGTCTTGCAAAGCGCTCTTAAACCAAGTTACTCTCAAACCAAGGTTTTACTGTATTTTTTTTAAATTGTTGCTCTTTTTTTGTTTATAGTGCAAAAAATAAAAATCGCACAGTTGATCAAATACCACCAAAAGAAAGCTATATTTGTGGGAAAAAAAAGTCAATTTTATTTAGGTACAGCGTCACCCGACCGCACAATTGTCAGTTAAAGCAAGGCAGTGTTGTATCGCAAAAAATGGCCTGGGTAAAGGAGGTAAAAAAACTTTCCAGAGCTGAAGTGGTTAATATTCAAAGCAAACTCGCCCATGCATCCCTGTCTCCATGCTTAATTTTGTTGAGAAATCATTTTAAAAAATACCCCATAGCAATTTTAGCTGCGCCCATCTTTAGTACGAGCAGATAATTCATGTAACATTGTTTTTATGGAATCCATCTGCCCTTAGCCCAGGCATGCAGCCAGGAGGGTGTGCTTAGCTGAGAAAGCCCCTCCCCATTTCCATGACAAGGGGTTTAGAGACAGTTCTGTGATATTGGCCAACATCCCTAAATGACTAGCAAAAATTTAAAGCCCATCCTCCCCATCTCCAGGTGAAAGAGAAAAAATGCCCATAAAGATTCCTTGATGTATGACATAATTTTGGCCTCGGACAGAAACCAGGAAGCAACTGAAATGTAAAAAAAAAAAACAAGTAAATATAATATACATTCCTCTATACAACTACATACAACATACATCTATTTGCTAATGCTAGTAGCATAAGGATTAAAAATTGTTAAAGTAGCAGAAAAGGCAGTATCTTTATTTTTGCCTACAAGTAAGCTTATATTAAAGCTTACCTGTGGGGTAAATGAATTGCTCCTAAATGTGCACTGTATATATTCTAGACAGCAACACGTCACAGGCGCATGGGTTCTGAAGGAACCGCATACCTGTGCTGTTCCTTCACAGCCCGGTGCCACAGGTGTGACTTCTGTATGCATGTGCGGGAGTGACGTCATTGCGGCTCGACCATTCAAGCCGTCGCAGCCCGCATCCTGTCAACCCAGAAGGAAGGCCGAGTTAAGATAGAAGCTTCTGCAGCGGTGATAGCGTGCCACTGGAGGGCTTCAATTTAAGGTAAGTCTTTCATAATGCGTACATGCAATTTCGTATGCAATGCATACTAGCACATTATGCCTTTGCCTTGCATTGGTTGTTTTTTAGTTTTTTCCTTTCTAAACCTTTACGAATACTAACAATATGTACCAGAGGAGACAACCTAAGCTGAAAGAAAACACAATAGTTTTTTGGCAGTATTTCGGGTTGTGTAGGTGCGTACTGCTACAAGTGATCCATCCACACCAAAAAACGATATGAATATCAACAGGCAGCATCACCATCTATTACAAAAGTAGAAAAGTTTTATTTCCTTTATAGTAGATAGTCAAATTTAAAACAGCGCTGGCATATACAAAATAACAAGCAGTAATAATGATTATAAATATAATGAACAAATTGATATAAAACATTTCAAAGATAAATAAATAAATAATAAGTCCTTTTAAAAGTGATTAAAATCCCAAAAAAAGTGCTTGAGTGCAGATATTCTATTCAAGGTGCTCAAAGGTGACAGGTGGCCCCTCTTGGTTCCCTACTCACCGCCACAATTGATATATATCGCTTGAAATATCAATAAAGATGTTGCAACCAGGCTCCTTCTGAGGATATCACAAGACCGCTAATATCTCCTATATGGGACTGGTCCAAGTCTCCTCCGTGGACCCCAAGTGAAAAGACAAAAGGACCGCATATAGTGTAGTATGTTTATAAAATGTATTGCCCCAATATAATAAAAAACATACTCACAAACAAAAAGTAAATAGATCGCAGTGTATGAGAAAATGGTGGTGGACGCCGCTGGTAGCGTGCGTTCCACTGCCGATCCAGGAAGTAAACCGGAAGTGACGATGCGTCCGAGCAGCACCGGAAGTGCGTCAACGCGTTTCGCCCGCCTATTTGGGCGTTTTCCTTTATATACTTACAGTATATTTGGCCTCCTCAAAAACACTTTCTAAGGCAAGCAATCAGGGTTGTCATTAACACAGGGCAAAAGGGGCAGCTGCCCTGGGCCCAGTCATTGTTATGAGGCCCAAGGCAGCTTCCCCTTGAGCCCGCACTGCTCTCAAATAGTTGATAAGTGGATTCGGGAGGGCCCAAAAAAAAGTTTGCCCAGGGTCCAATCAATATTAAAGACGGCCCTGCAAGCAACACACATATAATATAAATCAAAGTTTCTCAACCATTTCTCAGTCACGGCACTCTTTAAAAGTATGCAAAATCTCAATGCACCTCAGTCTAAAATGTCTAGTCTAAAAACCATAAATGTTAGGTATCAACAGGAGGCCTGAGCCTGGGGCAATTGCACACAGATGGTTCAATGAATTGAAACATACATCAGAAGCCCCTTTCACATCAGGGGTTCCCCATCACATTAGAGGTTCCTCATCACATCCGAGCACCCCTCTATATCACAGTACAGCCTTCACATTGAAGTCCCCCATCAGAGAAACCTGAATCATACAGTTACCCGTCATCTCCATTGCGGGATCTTATGGTCTGGTAAGCAGCCTGTTTGCCCTTACAAGCATGGTGGTGACACAGAAGCACTTAATTTAAAGTTGTTTTTAGTACAAGAGCACTTTTCTTGCACCTGGATAGACTTTGTTTAGATTTTCATTTTTTATTTTGATGTATGTGTAGCACGACCCCCCCACAGGGGCTGCGAAGTATGTTCACTTCCTCCGCACTCCCCTGACTCTGAGGCCCCTCCAACCTGCTGGGCACTATTGGTTCTGACATAGTAACTCAGAGAAACAACAATGACACTTAAATATCAGTGTATCAATTTACTGATGTAATAAAGGAATGAACAGATAAACAGTTACAGTCTCAACACAACAGGAAATATTAGCAGGCAAATTTGAGATTCTGAAGCTCTGGGTCCCAGAACCACTGTGAAGCCCAAGACTCAGAATCTCATGCAACAATAATGTAGCTATGAATAGATATAGCAATATCTAACTGTAGCAAGGTTTCCAGGCCTGTGGCCTGATGTGGGTCTGCCATTAGTACCGGAATCCTCTCCAGCCCATGTGAGCTGAGACCCAGGGTGTGACAACTGAAGCAGCGACAACTCCGGCATCTTTGTTTGTGGTTTTTATTAGAATTAGGGGATATTCCTTGAGGCTTAACTAATTACAATTGGGACTTTACTTCCAAAATGCCCATTGGCGCTTTCTTGATGCCAGCCGCTGCCAGCCAACGCTCACTGATACTGAGAAAACTCTGTTGAACAAAGAAGTGCTGAATCCTCGACTTATAGTCCAGAAGACCCAAGACTGAGAACTGTAGAATTCCTGACACTGTTGTACTGTGGACATCACTGAATACTTTCCCCGCCGGACACAGCTTGAGGTAGTATAAGCAGAACTCTGCATAGCTGTCACTTTAACTGGCACACTGGTCCACTGACTATGTACCCCTTCTGTAGCTTCAGGGTACTCAACCTAGGTACCCCTTTTACAACTAGCTGGCACTGGATCCTAAAACCTCTTCCGGAGTGGTCCCCTCTAACTTCAGGCAGACCCCCAGGGGCAATCCACAGTACTCACGACCTGTGTAGGCTTTCCTCGGGGTTGGACCCCTCTCTCTCTCCGCAGGCTCTCGGCACACCGGATCCCCTCAGCTCACTCAGCATGCTCTGAACACTCAGGCGACACCCTGAGACATCCACCTTCCTCAGACAGGAGGAGAGACAGCCGCACTCTCCTTCCTGGGACTCTGCTCCCGCCAAAGACATTGTGTCATGTGCCACCCCCAAACTTATACCCACTCCCAGAATCCCTTGCAGCACAATCTGCCTTCTGGGGTAGTTACAAGCCTGGATGTGTCCCCTGATTGGGTTTCCTCCACCGCCCTATGATAAACCTCTCACAGGAGCCAGTGAGGAGACTCCCCCTTCAGCAGACACACCTGGAAACCATCACACCCTGACTATTAAATCACAGCCCCGCTGTTAGGCAGACAAGGCCCACTATACCTTTACCTAGTACCTACCTGTAGGGTGCTACATAACTAAAGAGGCATGTAGATATACAGTGGGTACGGAAAGTATTCAGACCCCCTTAAATTTTTCAACTCTTTGTTATATTGCAGCCATTTGCTAAAATCATTTAAGTTAATTCTTCTTCCTCATGAATGTATACATAGCACCCCATACTGACAGAAAAACACAGAATTGTTGACATTGTTGCAGATTTATTAAAAAAGAAAAACTGAAATATCACATGGTCCTAAGTATTCAGACCCTTTGCTGTGACACTCATATTTAACTCAGGTGCTTTCCATTTCTTCTGATCATCCTTGAGATGGTTCTACACCTTCATTTGAGTCCAGCTGTGTTTGATTATACTGATTGGACTTGATTAGGAAAGCCACACACCTGTCTATATAAGACCTTCCAGATCACAATGCATGTCAGAGCAGATGAGAATCATGAGGTCAAAGGAACTGCCTGAAGAGCTCAGAGACAGAATTGTGGCAAGGCACAGATCTGGCCAAGGTTACAAAAAGATTTCTGCTGCACTTAAGGTTCCTAAGAGCACAGTGGCCTCCATAATCCTCAAATGGAAGACGTTTGGGAAAAGTCTGAATACTTTCCGTACCCACTGTAACTGTAATGCAACTTATTCTATGAACCTGTGAGAGTGACAATCAAATGTTTAAATCTATATTATCTATAGATAAATAGTCAGATCTAACTAACTCAGCTGAATAGATATATCTATCTCAATAGAATAACTTTCAACCTTGCATATGAACTGAAAGAGTGCACTCTATCACCTATAGGGGGCCCCCCTTAACTATGAATTACGTGAGTCTCTTCCTAGCAAGGCCTTGCAAATCTTCGCCGGCAGCAAGAGCTCTAATCATTCACATTAATGACATTAGTGGGCGGCACAGTGGTGTAGTGGTTAGCACTTTCACCTAGCAGCAAGAGGGTCCCTGGTTCGAATCCCAACCACAACACTACCTGCCTGGAGTTTGCATGTTCTCCCTGTGCCTGTGTGGGTTTCCTCCGGGTACTCCAGTTTCCTCCCACACTCCAAAGACATGCTGGTAGGTTAATTGGATCCTGTATAAAATTGGCCCTACTATGTATGTATGAATGTGAGTTAGGGACCTTAGATTGTAAGCTCCTGGAGGGCAGGGACTGATGTGAATGTGCAATGTATATGTAAAGTGCTGCATAAATTGATATATTGATATAAAATTATATAAGAGCCTGAAATAAAATAAATAAATAATAAAATTAGTAATCCAAATAGAAAAGGGGGTATTTGTAATCAAGATTCTGCTTGAAATTAAGTCAGAATAAATCACTGTATGTGTGTATAAGCGGCCTTCACCACGCACTGCCAAAGCTCAGGAGGGTCCTTTGGCAACTGCTCCAATTATATCAAAGTTCTCGCTGTGTCTGTGCTGCGTCACAGGCTCTCTCCCTCTCTCGCTGTCAGTGAGCTACTGCCTCACTACCATTAGGTCTCTCTCACCCAATCCTCCGACACTCCTCTCCGGCCAGTCTCCACACCAGGTCAGTCACTTCCCTGTGACATCTGCTACCTCCACACTAGGCCGCAGCCTCCGCTCGCTCTGCTCTCTGCAGCGGTCCTCCTGCTCTTCCCGACTCACCGCACCTCACACGGTCCCCGAAGCAAGAGAGCATACGTCTGGCCTCACCCCTTATTTGTAGACTCTCCTATAATCCTGTGCGGAACCCTTAGCTCCCTGGGAGTATAGTTCAATCCTGCCCGCTTTACACAGTCTTCATCCTTCTTCAGACTATATCTACCACAATCCAACACTCTGCTCTCCCAGGAGAACCCGCAATAAGCACCAGACTTATAGAAACAGTACTCAATTATACTGGATATAATTTCTTCACTTGGCTACATATGAATTATTGATCAATTAATATGGTCGGAAACGGTTATTATATGAAGTATTTGCACATCATTTTTCACTTCAAAAATTTGTTTTTTTTATATGGTAGTGGATATTTGATATGGTGGGATATATTTGAATGCCATGTGATATTCACATTCATTCAATACTTATTTTTTGAGATAGCGTAATAATAATATTTCTATAGAATGGAGTGAAACATGTTTGGGTGTCTGCTGCCAAGCCAAGTAAATTATTAATCAATAACAGTCAATATGTCAATATTTAGAGAATTCAATACATTTGTACAAGGTTTTTAAACAGCGAAGGGGCTTCCCCTTCTCTTTGGGAGTATTTCGGATGAATTCCCTGGAGCAGCCAATGACTGCCAGGAGCCAGCATTCTGAGTCAGAAGAGGTGTGCCTGTAATGGAATATTATTTATTGCATTATATAACTTCAGTTGCCGTTTAGATGCTGCCCCTCTAAGGGTAGGGTTTTAGTAGTAGGTCCCCTATCATAAAATAAAAGTGTATGTTGTTGCGCCTATACCCTTAATAGTGTCTGTTATTCATGGTGAAAAATCAAACAAGCATCAACTTAACTAAAGTATTCCTCAAAATCCTTAAATCATATCTGATGAAAGTGGTATATTCTTCTTTGTGATAAAAAGTACAAATAAAAGGTAATTACATTATACAGTGCCTTGCAAAAGTATTCGGCCCCCTAGAACTTTGCGACCTTTTGCCACATTTCAGGCTTCAAACATAAAGATATAAAACTGTCATTTTTTGTGAAGAATCAACAAGTGGGACACAATCATGAAGTGGAACGAAATTTATTGGATATTTCAAACTTTTTTTAACAAATAAAAAACTGAAAAATTGGGCGTGCAAAATTATTCAGCACGCCCAATAGTTAATACTTAATACTTTGTAGCGCCACCTTTTGCTGCGATTACAGCTGTAAGTCGCTTGGGGTATGTCTCTATCAGTTTTGCACATCGAGAGACTGAAATTTTTGCCCATTCCTCCTTGCAAAACAGCTCGAGCTCAGTGAGGTTGGATGGAGAGCGTTTGTGAACAGCAGTTTTCAGTTCTTTCCACAGATTCTCGATTGGATTCAGGTCTAGACTTTGACTTGGCCATTCTAACACCTGGATATGTTTATTTGTGAACCATTCCATTGTAGATTTTGCTTTATGTTTTGGATCATTGTCTTGTTGGAAGACAAATCTCCGTCCCAGTCTCAGGTCTTTTGCAGACTCCATCAGGTTTTCTTCCAGAATGGTCCTGTATTTGGCTCCATCCATCTTCCCATCAATTTTAACCATCTTCCCTGTCCCTGCTGAAGAAAAGCAGGCCCAAACCATGATGCTGCCACCACCATGTTTGACAGTGGGGATGGTGTGTTCAGAGTGATGAGCTGTGTTGCTTTTACGCCAAACATAATGTTTTGCATTGTTGCCAAAAAGTTTGATTTTGGTTTCATCCAACCAGAGCACCTTCTTCCACATGTTTGGTGTGTCTCCCAGGTGGCCTGTGGCAAACTTTAAACAACACTTTTTATGGATATCTTTAAGAAATGGCTTTCTTCTTGCCACTCTTCCATAAAGGCCAGATTTGTGCAGTATACGGCTGATTGTTGTCCTATGGACAGAGTCTCCCACCTCAGCTGTAGATCTCTGCAGTTCATCCAGAGTGATCATGGGCCTCTTGGCTGCATCTCTAATCAGTGTTCTCCTTGTATGAGCTGAAAATTTAGAGGGACGGCCAGGTCTTCGTAGATTTGCAGTGGTCTGATACTCCTTCCATTTCAATATTATCGCTTGCACAGTGCTCCTTGGGATGTTTAAAGCTTGGGAAATCTTTTTGTATCCAAATACGGCTTTAAACTTCTCCACAACATTATCTCGGACCTGCTTGGTGTGTTCCTTGTTCTTCATGATGCTCTCTGCGCTTTAAACGGACCTCTGAGACTATCACAGTGCAGGTGCATTTATACGGAGACTTGATTACACACAGGTGGATTCTATTTATCATCATTAGTCATTTAGGTCAACATTGGATCATTCAGAGATCCTCACTGAACTTCTGGAAAGAGTTTGCAGCACTAAAAGTAAAGGGGCTGAATAATTTTGCACGCCCAATTTTTCAGTTTTTTATTTGTTAACAAAGTTTGAAATATCCAATAAATTTTGTTCCACTTCATGATTGTGTCCCACTTGCTGTTGATTCTTCCCAAAAAATTACAGTTTTATATCTTTATGTTTGAAGTCTGAAATGTGGCAACAAGTGGAACACAATCATGAAGTGGAATTACAAGCTCCTGCATTCAATGGTGGCCTGCCACCATCACCTGCATTTGTAGCCTCTCCTGCTTTTTTTTTTATAAATAAGCTCCTGCACTGTAAAGGTGCCACACATATAATGTTTCTGTAGTTTGGTCTCAACTACGAAATTTCTCATGCTTGCTGCAGGGCAAATCATGCTCCTAAAAATATTTGTGGCTATTATCTTTATGAAATATTACAATACACTGTTATTTTAACCCCTTCCTGTCAACCGTGCGCAGATATGCGGCCTCATAGAAGTGGGTCTTTATCTGTGTACATCTCTTTGTGCTGGGAGTGCACCACAGCACGCTGGCAGCACAACAGTGGCGGAACAAGGTCATCCAGTGCCCAGGGCAAGGATGCCAAACTGCGCCCCCCCTCCCTTAGGGTTAGGGTCAAGGCACCCCCCCCCCATTCCTCGATTAAACCATTGCGCCCAGGGCAACCCTCCCTCCTACCCACCCCTTGTCCCGGCCCTGCAGCACAAAGACCCGGGTCTCGTACTAATGACCGGGACCAGTTCCAGGTCACCTGATCGTTGTGATAGCCTTTGATTGGCACAGTCAGTCAGTGATCAGTCACTGTGTAGCCCGTCACTGTGTTTCCTTTCCTTCTGAATGGAGGTAAAGATATAAACAAACACTCTTGTGTTAAAAATAATAAAAAATAAAGAAAAAATAGCAAGATCAAGTTTTGATCTAGGTCAATGCCATGATTAGTGTTAGGGTCAAGGACAGGGTCAAAGGTCAGGGTAAAATACTTGGGTCAATGATCAAGATCAGTATATTTTGGGTATGATTTTTTTTTTTATGAAAAGCATTTTTTGAATTAGTGTCAGTGTGTTTTACATAGGATAAAAAAAAAGCAAAATGTGCACTATTGTTTCTGGGCCCTACAACGGGTACAAACAACATACACATATCTGGTATCCCTGTGATCGTAAAGAGCAGCAGAATTTATTTTGAGTTGTTCTTTATTGGTAAGTTATGGTAATAACAAGAAATATACAACTAAATATTTGAAAAAATAATTATTTTTTACTTTTTTTGGGCCAATTTCCTTTGATGATAAAAAAAATAATCAGGAGATATCCATTAACATTTACACCAAATGAAAATTAAATTTGGCCTGAAAAAAAAAAACAAGGTATATTTTACCTGGATACACAAAATCGTTGATGATATGTACAGTTCAAACTAAATCATGTCAAAGTTGCAAAATTGCGTTCAGGCATTAGCATTAGTTTTACTCTCAGTCACTAAGGGGTTAAGATAAAAAGGGCTTTGTCTTCTATATTTAAATTGCAGACTAATGAAGCTGCTTGCTTACACCCCTGTGGCTGTGTAATATTTGTGGCTACGGTCTCTGAAATATTACACTCAAATGTTTATTTCGTGACCAAACCTGCCTCATCTCCGCTTTTTACATTACTGCCAAATAAAGCTGCTCATGTACTGTGCATCAACTGTACAATATTTCACACACCTGGCCATGGAACAGGTGAGCAGCCGATTGTCCCATTACATTTGGTCCCTTAAAAAGTGGGAGGCACATATACAAACTGTTGTAATTCCTACCCTGTTCACCTGATTTGGATGTAAATACCCTCAAGTTAAACTTGAAAGTTTGCAGTTAAAGCACATCTTGTTTGTTTCATTTCAAATCCATTGTGGCGGTGTATAGAGCCAAAAAGATTAGAATATGTCCCAATATTTATGGACCTGACTGTATATATCATACCACTGTATCTTGTTTTAAATCTTCTACCTAATTCCTGTGGCACTGTTGTGTGGTCACATGATCTTTCCTTTTCTTTGGCATCTGCACAAAAAATCCTTGGGAGGGGCTTGTATTACTCTGCTGATGTATGATCTCTACAGTATGAGTCTGCATTTGCACAGCACAAATAATACACTCTAATTTTTATTTTATAATAAAAGTTTCCTCATCTGCCCCTCTTAACCACTTGCCGACCGCCCACAGTATATTTACTGCGGCGGTCAGCCCCGTTAACGCAAAGTGGCGTAGTACTACGTCGCTAGCCTGAGAGCCTCTAGGGGGCGAGCGCGCGCCGCCGGGGGCGCGCTCCCGCCCCCGCTCGCTCCCTAACATGTCCGCGCGTGTGACCGGCGGACCCGATGTCCGCCGGTCACTCGCGATCTCCCGCTGGAGAGGGAGAAAGGCAGGCGGCTGATGTAAACAAAGCCGCCTGTCATTCTCCCTGATTTAAATGCAGAGATCACATGATCCTGCTATGTAGGATCGTATGTCTCTGTGGTTACATCACTAGCCACACCCCTTTACAGTTAGAATCACGCCCCTAGGGACACACTTAACCCCTGCATCACCAATAAAGTTAACCCCTTCCCTGCCAGTGTCATTTTTACAGTAACAGTGCATATGTATAGCACTTATTACTGTAGTAATGTCACTGGTATCCCCAAAAGTGTCAAAAATGTCAGTCAAGGGTCCGATCTGTCCGCCGCAATGTCGCAGTCCCGCAAAAAAAATCGCAGATCACCGCTATTACTCGTTAAAAAAAAAAACAATAAAAATGACAGAAATCTTTCCCTTAGTTAGTAAACGCAATAACTTTTACGCAAACCAATCAAAATACGCTTATTGCGATTCTTTTTTACCAAACATAGGTAGCAGAAAACAAATTGGCCTAAAATGTTAACAAATTTAGATTTTTACTTTTTTTGGGGGGAATTTCATATAAAAAAATTTGAAAAATATTGTTATTTTTGCAAAATTGTCGCGCTTTTTTTGTTTATAGCACAAAAAGTAAAAATCGCACAGGTGATCAAATACCACCAAAAGAAAGCTCTGTTTGTGGGAAAAAAAAGGATGTCAATTTCCTTTGGTTACAGCGTCGCACGACCGTGCAATTGTCCGTTAAAGTCACGCAGTGCCGAATCGCAAAATAGGGCCTGGTGAGGAAGGGGGTAAAGTCTTTCGGGGCTTAAGTGGTTAAAATTCAAGCCTTTGCAAGCTCCGCACTCTGTGCAGCAAGTGTACAATACTTATATATTTTTTTTCTGTAAAATAATACTCTCTAATTTGTACCAGACACAAAGTTCCCATTTGCAACTGTCAGGGTGTACTTTTTAAAGCTCTATTTAGCTTATAGGTTCATGTCTTAATACATGTGAGTGGCTTTCTATTTTTATGCTTTAAAAAAAAAACAAAAAAAAAACAATGGGCACTATGTCTTTTAAAATTGTAAATACACACTGAATCATCCATCCACCCACCTGAGCTGCTGGGGATCTCCAAGAGTCTGAGTCCTTGATGATTACCTTCTTTAGTCCTGGACACTTTCACTCCATTCCTGCCCAGGCCAATTTTTAGCTTTCAGCTCTGTCACAGTGTGAATGACAATTGCACGGTCATGCAACACTGTACCCATATGAAATTTTTATCATTTATTTTCACACAAATAGTCATTTATTTTGGTGGTATTTAACCACTTAAGCCCCGGAGGATTTGGCTGCTAAACGACCAGGGGGTATTTTGCGATTCGGCACTGCGTGACTTTAACGGACAATTGCGCGGTCGTGCGAAGCTGTACCTAAACTAATTTGGCGTCCTTTTTTTCCCACAAACAGAGCTTTCTTTTGGCGGTATTTGATCACCTGTGCGATTTTTTTATCACGCGCTATAAACAAAAAAATAGCGTAAATTTTGCAAAAATAGCAATATTTTTCCCTTTTTTTTATATGAAATTCCCCCCAAAAAAATGTCAAAATCTAGATTTTTTAACATTTTCGGCCAATTTGTTTTCTGCTACATATGTTTGGTAAAAAAAATCGCAAAAAGCGTATTTTGATTGGTTTGCGCAAAAGTTATTGCGTTTACTAACTAAGGGAAAGATTTTTGTCATTTTTGTTGTTTTTTTTTAACGCGTAATGGCGGCGATCTGCGATTTTTTTTTGCGGTACTGCGGCATTGCGGCGGACAGATCGGACCCTTGACTGACATTTTTGACACTTTTGGGGTTACCAGTGACATTTCTACAGTAATCAGTGCTATATATATGCACTGTTACTGTAAAAATACACTGGTAGTGAAGGGGTTAACTTTATTTGAGAGGGAGGGGCTGTGTGTGTCCCTAGGTGCGTGATTCTAACTGTGATTGGCTGTGGCTTCAGCTGTATGCAGAGTGATCAACGGATCTACATAGTAGATCCATATGATCATCTCTCATACAGAGGGGAGAATGACAGGCAGCTTGTTTACACAAGCTGCCTGACTTTCTCCCTCTCCCCCGCCGATCGCAGAGTGGCCGGCGGACATCGGGTCCGCCGGTCACACGCGCGGGGGGGTCCGTGACCACGCGGGAGCGGGAGCGGGAGCGCGCCTCCGGCGGCGCGCGCTCGCTCCCTAGACCCTCACAAGCTAGTGACGTAGCCCTATGTCACTTTGCTTGTGAGGGGCTGACCGCCGTCGTAGATAGTCGTGCGGCGGTCGGCAAGTGGTTAATCACCACTAGGTTTTTTTTATTTTTTGCTAAATAAACTAAAAAATACTGAAAATTTTTATTCATTTTTCTTTGTTTCTGTTATAAAATGTAGCAAATAAATAATCTTTCTCCATACATTTAGGGCTATTTCACACAGGCGGACCGTTCAGATCCGCCTGTCAGTTTTTTTGGCGGATCTGAACGGTCCCCCCATGCATCTCTATGGGGCATCGGATGTCAGCGGAGACATGTCCACTGAAATCCGATCCATCAAATCTGGACAGGGGGGGAAACCCTGACCCTCCTGCTCAGCGGGGGATCGGCGAATCGATCCCCCGTTGAGATAAAAACGGAGTCCGTACAACGGACGGACTGTGTGAAAGGGGCCTAAGGCCACAAGGTATACTGCTACATTTCTTTGGTGAAATTAACCCAAATCAGTGTATATAATTTAGTCTGTAGGAAACTTATGGTATATACTGTATATCTGAAAATCAATCAATCCTGATGTACTGAGGCCCTATCTAATTTCTTGAGGCCCAAAAATGCCAGGACAGTACAAATATCACCCAAATTACCCCTATTTTTAAAGTAGACAATCCAAGATATTTAGTAGGAGGCATGATGAGTTTTTTGAATTTGTATTCTTTTGTCATAATTTTTGGGAAAAAGAAGAAATTTTAAAAAGTGTTTTTTTCACAATTGTTTTTAAAAACAGTCACAAACTGTCACCAGTGCAGTACAATGTCATCATATTATCATATTACTGGTGTGGTGGTGAGCACGGACACTGAATGGTGACAGTATGTAAATAAATGAGTCAATTTTTGTTTACAATTTTTTTTTAATATACTGTGACCAGATCAATACAGTGTTACTATAGTTATGTTACTATTCTGGGGAGGGGATCAGGATTTATTTATTTATTTTTTTACACACTATGATTACTTATAACACAGAATTTTCGCCGTTGAAAGCAACCATTTTTTCTAAAGGAAATGCACTTCCATTCAGTGTTTACTACTGTGATTTAGTTGTGATTGGCCACAGCTAATCACATGGTACAGATGGGCTGTGATTGGTCCTGTCTGTACCATGTGATCACTGTGACCAATCAAGTGAGCAGCACAAATGTACACATTGAATGGCATTAATGGAAGCCATCCATTGTGTACAATTTTCATGTGTTCTGCTGTGATTGGTCACAGCAAGCACATTGTGCCAGCAGCAGGCCGGTATACTTATTTGTCATCAGCTGTGTCCAGTGCCTGTGGGGCCTGCACAAGGCATGTTCTGGGGAGGATGTCATATGATGTCCACCCAGCCCATCCGTCATTTGTCTATAGGCCAGGTAGAAAGCAATTAAGAAAGAAGGAGTTCATCTAGTGTTGGAGCACATATTGACCTTTGTTGTGAAGGTCAATACAGAAAGGTGGGAGTTTGCTCATAAGGGACCGTGGAAGTTTTTTCTACTTGCACATTCTGGCAAGATGATGATTGCTGAAAATGCATACATCAGATTATAGACATTGGTTATTACTCACAGATAAACTATTGGTAATAGCACAGCATTCGTTCTTTTATGTACATTCAAGTGTGATGATGTCACAAACAGGCACTGCCCTTGCATTACATCCAGTCAGGGACTTCTTTAGAGGGAGTCAAAATTATGGAAGCTAGGTACCTGCCAACTGAGGTGTAACATATGCCACAAAATAAATGCACATTAGTAGTAAAAAAAAAAAAATGGCTACTATGCTCCCCTGATATATGTGTGCACTTAAGGAAGAAGAGGAAAATGGGGCATTGGGAGCCCAAAAATGGTTGATATGCACTCTTGAGGAGGATAAAAATGGGACATTAGCATTCAAGTTGATGCTCTGCACTTGGGGCTAAGTAAAAAAAATGGCTCAACAGACACTTCACTACCTTCTGTGCCATTCATCATGGCTCCCCATCCCCATTCCTCATGGGGTGAAATAACAGCTCCTCCAAACCTCTCCACACTACCTCTCTTCGATGTACAACCAAAAAGGAAGATTGAGGAATGGTGGGCAGCTTGTGGCATAGGTTTCAACACCTAACTTTTTGCTTCTGGCTTCTGTAGAATTTCCCTCATCCAGTGGCTTCTGTGCTGTTTGCCCTTTTTTTATTTTTGGATAGTGGTAAAGTAGTGTATAGTACCCAGATAGCAGTCCTCCAAAATGTGCCCTTGACGAGGGGGGAAGAAAGGGGGCCATTTCCTCCTCCTCCTCCTCCTTCTCCTCCTGTAGGGTGCATAGCAGCCAGTTTCTTTTTTTTTTTTTTTAGAGTGCTGCCAATGTCCCTTTTCTTTACTATGGTGACGCTGTACTACACTAGTGACAGTATGTAAACAAAAATTGTAAACAAAAAATGTATTTAATTTCTTAATTTTCCCAAAAAATGTGACAAAAATATACAACCTCAAAAAAAATGCCATGCCTTTTGCTAAATACCTTGGGCGGTCTACTTCCCAAAAAGTTGTAATTTGTGGGGTATTTGTACTGTCCTGGCATTTTAGGCCTGAAGAAATAAGATAGGCCATCAGTACATCGGGATAGATGAATTTTCAAATATATATCATAGTTTGTAGACTCCATTACTGTCACACAGACTAAATAATATACACTGATTTGGGTTATTTTTACCAAACAAATGTAGCTGACGACATTTTGGTCTAAATTTATGAAGAAATATTATTCATTTGCAATATTTTATAACAGAAACTAAGAAAATGTGCTTTATTTCAAAATTTTCAGTTTTGTTTTAATTATATAGCAAAAAAAACAAAAAAAAAAACAGTTGTAATTAAATCCCACCAACAGAAAGCTCTAGTTGTGTCCAAAAAATGATATAAATTTAATTTCTATATATATTACAGTATTGCATGACCAAGCAATTGCCAGTAAAAATAGCAAAGTGCTTAATGGAATAATAAAAAAATGCCCTGGTCATGAAGGGGGCAAAATCTTTTAAAGGACAAGGGGTTAATATATACCTAATATTTTTGTGCTTCTTCTTAGGCAAACATGCCCCAAAGGAAATATAACAGCAGGAATACGAACGACAGTTATCAACAGCAATCAATCTGTTATCAGTCTTATAAATCCATTATCTCTAGATTGCCGAGGCTTGAATTATGTTACTTTAACCATTTAAAGCGGAGTTCCACCCATTTTTAATACGTTGGATTACATAGATGTGCGTAATCCCCTTTAAAACGACTTTTACGAATGGAACCTTTTTTTTTTTGCTAGTAAATACCTTATTTTCTTGTTTATTCCTCCTCTCCTCACTTCCGGGTCCGATCGGCGATGACGTCATTCGGCGATTTGCAGGGGGTGCTGGGATGTATTCCATGCCAGAAATCTCGCAGTATTACACAGGAGCTGAGCTGTGCTGTGTGTATTGAGGCCGTGACCTGCCCCGCCTCCGCCCCGCCTCCTCTCAGTGAGTTGTACTGTATGTATTGTATTCAGGCCGTGCTCTGCCCCGCCTCCACCCCGCCTCCTCTCAGTGAGCTCAGTGAGGATATAATGCTTTTAGTCCTCGCTCACTGAGAGGAGGCGGGGCGGAGGCGAGGCAGAGCACGGCCTGAACACAATACATACAGTACAACTCACTGAGAGGAGGCGGAGGCGGAGACGGGGCAGGTCACGGCCTCAATACACACAGTACAGCTCAGCTCCTGTGTAATACTGCGAGATTTCTGGCATGGAATACATCCCAGCACCCCCTGCGAATCGCCGAATGACGTCATCGCCGATCGGACCAGGAAGTGAGGAGAGGAGGAATAAACAAGAAAATAAGGTATTTACTAGCAAAAAAAAAAAAAAAAGTTTCCATTGGTAAAAGTCGTATTACATACAATGGGTACGGAAAGTATTCAGACCCCCTTAAATGTTTCACTCTTTGTTATATTGCAGCCATTTGCTAAAATCATTTAAGTTCATTCTTCTTCCTCATGAATGTACACATAGCACCCCATACTGACAGAAAAACACAGAATTGCTGACATTGTTGCAGATTTATTAAAAAAGAAAAACTGAAATATCACATGGTCCTAAGTATTCAGACCCTTTGATCTAATACAGCCAGGAGTCTTTTTGGGAAAGATGCAACAAGTCTTTCACACCTGGATTTGGGGATCCTCTGCCATTCCTCCTTGCAGATCCTCTCCAGTTCTGTCAGGTTGGATGGTAAACGTTTGTGGACAGCCATTTTTAGGTCTCTCCAGAGATGCTCAATTGGGTTTAAGTCAGGGCTCTGGCTGGGCCATTCAAGAACAGTCATGGAGTTGTTGTGAAGCCACTCCTTCGTTATTTTAGCTGTGTGCTTAGGGTCATTGTCTTGTTGGAAGGTAAACCTTCGGCCCAGTCTGAGGTCCAGAGCACTCTGGAGAAGGTTTTTGTCCAGGATATCCCTGTACTTGGCCGCATTCATCTTTCCCTCGATTGCAACCAGTCGTCCTGTCCCTGCAGCTGAAAAACACCCCCACAGCGTAATGCTGCCACCAACATGCTTCTTTGTTGGGACTGTATTGGACAGGTGATGAGCAGTGCCTGGTTTTCTCCACACATACCGCTTAGAATTAAGGCCAAAAAGTTCTATTTTGGTCTCATCAGACCAGAGAATCTTATTTCTCACCATCTTGGAGTCCTTCAGGTGTTTTTTAGCAAACTCCATGCGGGCTTTCATGTGTCTTACACTGAGGAGAGGCTTCCGTCTGGCCACTCTACCATAAAGCCCCGACTGGTGGAGGGCTGCAGTGATGGTTGACTTTCTACAACTTTCTCCCATCTCCTGACTGCATCTCTGGAGCTCAGCCACAGTGATCTTTGGGTTCTTCTTTACCTCTCTCACCAAGGCTCTTCTCCCCCGATAGCTCAGTTTGGCCAGACGGCCAGCTCTAGGAAGGGTTCTGGTCGTCCCAAACGTCTTCCATTTGAGGATTATGAAGGCCACTGTGCTCTTAGGAACCTTAAGTACAGCAGAAATCTTTTTGTAACCTTGGCCATATCTGTGCCTTGCCACAATTCTGTCTCTGAGCTCTTCAGGCAGTTCCTTTGACCTCATGATTCTCATTTGCTCTGACATGCATTGTGATCTGGAAGGTCTTATATAGACAGGTGTGTGGCTTTCCTAATCAAGTCCAATCAGTATAATCAAACACAGCTGGACTCAAATGAAGGTGTAGAACCATCTCAAGGATGATCAGAAGAAATGGAAAGCACCTGAGTTAAATATATGAGTGTCACAGCAAAGGGTCTGAATACTTAGGACCATGTGATATTTCAGTTTTTCTTTTTTAATAAATCTGCAACAATGTCAACAATTCTGTGTTTTTCTGTCAGTATGGGGTGCTATGTGTACATTCATGAGGAAGAAGAATGAACTTAAATGATTTTAGCAAATGGCTGCAATATAACAAAGAGTGAAAAATTTAAGGGGGTCTGAATACTTTCCGTACCCACTGTATATCTAAAGTTACGAAAATGGGTGGAATTCCACTTTAAGCCCCGGAGGATTTGGCTGCTCAAAGACCAGGGCCCTTCTTTCAACTTGGCACTGCGTGACTTTAACTGACAATTGCGCGGTCAAGCAATGCTGTACCCAAACGAAATTTATGTCCTTTTTTTCCCACAAACAGAGCTTTCTTTTGGTGGTATTAATGAGAAAATATGACATTTTCAAATTGTCTTTTAAAAAATATCCAATATACTCAATTTATGTCATATATTTTGGCCAAAATGTATTTAGCTACATGTCTTTGACAAAAAAAAATCTCAATGAGCGTTTTTTTATTGGTTTGCGCAAAAGTTATAGCGTCTACAAACTATGGTGTAAATACTGGAATTTACGTAGCTTTAATTTCTGACTGCCTATCTCATTTTCATGAAGTGCTAAAATGGCAGGGCAGTAAACCCCCCCCCCCCAAATTACCACTTTTTGGTAAGTAGACATCCTAAGGAATGTTCTGAGAGGCATGTTGAGCTCATTTAATATTTCATTTTTTTGAAAAATGACTAAAAAAAAATATAAAACAATTTTTTTTCTTAACACAAAGTTGTCACTAAAAGATACATTTCTCACACATGACATGGGTATATGTGGAATGACACCCCAAAATACATTCTGCTGCATCTCCTGAGTATGGGGATACCCCATGTGTTAGACTTTTTGGGAGCTTAGCTGTGTACGGGACCCCAAATATCAATCACCATCTTCAGGTTTTCTAATGCTGTAAATGTTTGATTTTACACCTCACTACCCATCACAGTTTCGGAGGCCTTGAAATTTCAAGATAGCACACAACCCCCCCCAAATGACCCCATTTTGGAAAGTAGACACCCCAAGCTATTTGCTGAGAGGCATGGTGAGTCCATGGAATATTTTATATTTTGCCACAAGTTCCAGGATATATATATATATATATTTTATTTTTGTTTTTTGTTTTATACAAAGTTGTCACTAAATGATATATTGCTCACACATGCCATGGGTATATAAATAAAATATATTCTGATGCTTTTCTGAGTACAGGGATACTCCATGTGTGAGACTTGTTTGCAGGCTAGCCAAGTACAGGACCCTGAAAACCAATCACCACTTTCAGGCTTTCCAAGGGCGTAAATTGTTGATTTCACTCCTGACTACCTATCACAGTATCGGAGGCCATGAAATGCCAAGACAGCACAAAACCCCCCCAAATTACCCCTTTTTGGAAAGAAGACACCCTAAGCTATTTGCAAAGAGGCATGTTGAGTGTTTTGCAGATCTCACTTTTTGTCACAAAGTTTTGGAAATTGAAAAAAGAGGGAAAAAAATGCATTTTCCTGTTTTTCTTCATTTTCCCAAAAAAAAATGAGAGCTGCAAAATACTCACCATGCCTCTCAGCAAATAGCTTGGAGTGTCTACTTTCCAAAATGGGGTAATTTGGGGGGGGGGGTTTGTGCCATCTTGGCATTTCATGGCCTTAAAAAGTGTGATAGGTAGTAAGGAGTGAAATCAACAATTTACGCCCTTAGAAAGCCTGAAGGTGGGGATTGGATTCGGGGTCCTGTACGCGGCTAGACTGCCAAAAAGTCTCACACATGGGGTATTCCTGTACTCAGGAGAAGCAACAGAATGTATTTTGGGGTGTCATTCCACATATACCCATGGCATGTGTGAGCAATATATCATTTAGTGACAACTTTGTGTAAAAAAACAAAAAAAAATAATAATAATTTTCTCGAAACTTGTGGCAAAATATAAACTATTCCATGGACTCATCATGCCTCTCAGCTAATAGCTTGGAATGTCTACTTTGCAAAATGGGGTCATTTGAGGGGGTTTTGTGCTATCTTGAAATTTCAGGGCCTCTGAAACTGTGACGGGTAGTGCGGAGGTAAAAAACACAGTTTACGCCATTAGAAAACCTGAAGGTGGGGATTGGTTTTCGGGGTACCGTAAGCAGCTAGGCTCCCAAAAAGTCTCCCACATGTGTTATCCCTGTACTCAGGAGAAGCAGCAGAATGTATTTTGGGGTGTCATTTTACATATACCCATGGCATGTGTGAGCAATATATCATTTAGTGACAACATTGTGTAAAAAAAAAAAAAAGCAAAAAAAAAAATAATTGTCACCTTCCCGAAACTTAGGGCAAAATATAAAATTCTCCATGGACTCAATATGCCTCTCAACAAATAGCTTTGGGTGTCTACTTTTCAAAAAGGGGTAATTTGGGGGGTGCTTGAACTGTCCCGGCATTTTATGCTCAATCTTAGCCACACATCACCCACTCTTCTAACCACTTAAAAACCAAGCCTTTTCTGTGACTCTTTGTTTACATGAAAAAATATTTTTTTTTTTACTAGAAAATTACTTTGAACCCCCAAACATTATATATTTCTTTAAAGCAGAGGCCCTACAGAACAATATGGTTGATGTTGCAAATTTTTTTGTCACACGGTATTTGCACACAGATTTTCCAAACGCAATTTTTGCGAAACAAATAAATTTTTTAAAAATTTAATACACAAATACACTATACAATTCCAAATTGTTTGGTAAAATTTAAAAGATGATCTTGTGCCGAGTATATAGATACCAAACATGACATGCTTTACAAATTGCGCACGCCTGTGCAGCGGCAACAAACTACGTACATTTTTAAAAGCCTTTAAAAGTCTTTACAGGTTACCACTTTAGACTTACAGAGGAGGTCTACTGCAAGAATTACTGCCCTCGACCTGGCATTCGCGGCGATTCCTCACATGCATGCTGCAATTGCGGTTTACATATGACATTAGACCAACGCACGGGGGGACAGGGGGAGCTTGATTTTTATTTTTTTTAATTTATTTTGCTTTTTTATGTTATTTTGACACCTTTCCTTTCTTTTTTTTTTTTTTTTTTTTATAATTTTTATTGTTATCACAGTGAATTTAAATATCCCCTATGATAGCAATCTGTAGTGACAGGTACTCTTTTTTTTAAAAATGGGGGTCTTTTAGACTCTAGATCTCTCCTCTGACCTTAACGCATCTGACCACACCAAAATCGGTGTGATAAGATGCTTTCCCAATTTCTCAATGGCGAAACAGAAGTCGTGAAATGCTCGTAGCTTCCGGTATATTAGGCCATAGGGATGATTGGAGCCATTCTCATCTCCAATCAGCTCTATGGTTAGATAATTGAACCACCGGCTGCACTCTCGGGTTAACCAGTGGGACAGGAGAGCCCGAGGACAACCACAGAAGGCGGCGGGAGGAGGGGGGAGTCCCCTCCCACTGCATGTAAAAGCAGTCTAGTGGCCAATTATCCACTAGGATTGCTTTTACATGTAAGCCGACTGCTGGCTGTAAAAAACGATACCAAGGGGATGCCTAAATCTGCAGGCATCATCCTGGTATAACCACTCAAAGTCCAGCAACGTACCAGTACATTGCTGGTCCTTGTTTGGCATATAGTGTAGGTTTTTTTTTTTTTCATGCAGCCTGTGGGCTAAAAAGAAAAAAAGAGAACCTAACAGAAATCAACACAGGAATATTGTGTAGTATTACACACCATTAACCGCCCAACAACCAAACCCACTGATTTAATGGTGGGTATACATGACAATTTTCCACGTATACCTAAATGTATTTTAACTGCAGTGGTGAAATCAACCTACCACAGCTGCTGCCATCAGAGGTATCCATATATGCTGAGCCCAAACGCTGTTTGTGTCAGAATATATAAAATCAGTGTGGCAGCCGACAGGTACCTGCAAGAGAAACAGGTTAACAAAAGAATGAAAAACAAAGTACAGTAAAAGTACAGTAGGAAGAGTAGAAGAACATAAAAATAACTGACACGACAACTTTTTATTTTATATTTTTTTTGTATTTTTTTTTAACACTTTTTTTTGTGAACTGCAATTTTCCAGCTTTGGTCTCTCAAAATGTCGATAGCCATCAAACATCTTTCGAGACCCTGCGTTTGTGTGCACTACACTATGTCGTGCTTTACCCTACACTAATACTCTACTAGTGTGTGGTAGCGTTCGAAACATTCCCCGATGCAGAGACCAGGTTGGTCAGGACATTTGGGACAATAATAGCGGGTGTCACGCCTACATCCACGCCTGCTACAGACATGACATCTTCTTTGGGGCATCTTTGGGTAGGGGTACTCGGGAGGACATGTGATAAATGCCTCTCATGCAGACGGCTCACTGCATCTGGAAGGGGAAGTTGGACAGGAACACCTCCTGGGTACAGGTAGGCATTGATGATCGCTTCCTGGAATTATAGGAAGGATCCGGTTCGTCCTGACGCCCTGTATAGGACAAAGGCGTTCAGCATAGCCAATTGGAATAAATAAACAGACACTTTTTTGTACCAGCGTCTGGCTTTACGGGCAACTAAATACGGCGCCAAAAGCTGGTCGTTAAGGTCCACCCCTCCCATATTAAGGTTGTAGTTGTGGACACAGAGGGGTTTCTCCATAACGCCAGCTGCCGTAGTAATTTGGACCGTCGTGTCTGCGTGAAGGGAGGACAGAACGAAAACATCCCGTGTATCCCTCCACTTCACTGCAAGCAATTTGTCCGTTTTCGAGCAGGCTCTCTCCCCCCAACTAAGAAGGGAATTTACAAGCCGTTGGGGGAAGCCCCAGCAATTAGGTCGAACGGTGCCACATTGAAGTGGTCTACGAGGGGCCGAATTTTGTGGAGCCGACCATATTCAGGGTCTCCCCGAGGACGACAGATTTCATTGTCGTTTAAATGCATAAATCGCAGAATTTGCTCGTATCTCTCCCTGGACATGGAGGCAGAGTACACGCGCATATGGTGAATTGGGCTAGTGGACCAATATAGCCGCAATTCACTCTTTTTGGTTATGCCCATGTTCAGGGAAAGGCCCAGAAAGATTTTAAAATTGGGAACCGTTAAAGGTTTCTAGCTGGATGGTCTGGCAAGTGGTCGAATTTGGGTTGGTGGCGATGAATTGACGTGCATATAAATTTGATTGATCCACAATAGATCTGAAAAGATCTTCCATGAAGAACAGCTCATAAAAATCCAGGGGCGTAAAATTGGCTGTTTCCACGTGGATTCCAGGTTGGGCAGTGAATGGGGGAAGTACTGGCGCTGTAGTATCAGTGGGTTGCCAATTGGGATATGCCAGCGCATCAGGGAGGGCACTATGGGCTCTATGGGCCTGTCTTCGAATACGCGGCGGCTGCGGGCCACTACTCCTGCTAGCCACCGCACCAGCTTCAATTGCAATTATGGGACTATGGGACTCGCCACGTCACCAAGTGATACTGCACTGCTGGTTGTTCTAGGTCCAGGGTGTACTAGGCCGCTGGTGCTTGCCAGGCCACCAGAAGGATGAGCGGCACTAGTACCGACACTCTGCTCCATACGAGCATGCTGCAATTCCTGCATCTCAGCAACTCCAGAATGGGGTCGGGTACGCCTGGTTCTAACAGGGACCCATCCGTCGTCGGAGCTATCTGTCAGGGAGCCGCTGCTGTCATCAGGTTCGTATACTGGCCCCGATTCTGCCCATCGCTCTTATCTGACATGGTCAGTATACTGTAAGCCTCTGCACTACTGTACCACCGTTTGGTCATTTTAGTAACTAAATTTACCGGTACAGTAGTGTGACTCACAGGTAAAAAAAGCACCTGGTTGCCAAGGACTATTTCAACCGCTACCAAAAAAAACTGCTAATGCTAGCAGAGATCAGGCCTGACTCTGCTAACACAGCGGTTTTGTGTGTTGTGTTTTTTGTAAGTGACAGTAATCTATTGATTGCTACACTTGCCTGGGCGGGGTGGGGTGGGCTGGGCTGGGCAGAGGGGTTAAACGCAGGTACTGGCAGGAATCATGCAAACACCGCGTTTTGGGAACCCTAAACTATGGGGACGCTAGTATAGTTCTGATCAGATCAGATCTTGATCTGTTCAAACACTATACTAGTAATGGAAGTGTGTGTGTGTGTGTGTGTGTGTGTGTGTGTGTGTGGTAATCAAGGGGTTAGTTCTAACTATGCACCGGGGATCTGCGCTAAACCTACTTGGGACAGAAAATAATTTGCGAGCGCTAACTCAAGTCACAATCACACTAATACAAAAATACAGTAAACCACTATATTACGTGTGTATAGTGTGCAATGTGACAGGGGGGAAGGGGTTAACTGGGGTTGATAAGGGGGGGATCAGGGGGTTAAATCTTTATTGGGGGGGTGGCGGGACCCTAAACCTAAAAGGAACGGCCGCAAATGCTAAACCTGGTCACAAGTCACACTGATACAGGTATATAGGAAACTGCTATATACTGTATGCAGTGTGTGTTGTGACAGGGGGTTTAGAGGTTAACTGGGGGTTATCAGGGGGTTAAATCTTTATTGGGGGGTGGTGGGGACCCTAAACCTCCTTGGGACAGAAACTAACTCACTAGCGCTAACTCAAGTCACAATCACACTAATACAAAATACAGTAAAACACTATATTACGTGTATATTAGTGTGCAATGTGACAGGGGGGGAAGAGGTTAACTAGGGGGGATCAGGGGGTTAAATCTTTATTGGGGGATTGGCGGGTATCCTAAGTATAAAAGGAACGGCCGCAAGCGTTAAACCTGGTCACAAGTCACAATTATACGGTATATAGGAAAATGCTATATACTGTATACAGTGTGTGTTGTGACAGGGGGTGTAGGGGTGATAAGGGGGGGATCAGGGGGTTAAATCTTTATCGGGGGGTGGCGGGGACCCTAAACCTCCTTGGGGACAGAAACTAACTCGCTAGCGCTAACTCAAGTCACAATCACACTAATGCAAAATACAGTAAAACACTATATTACGTGTGTATTAGTGTGCAATGTGACAGGGGGGAAGGGGTTAACTGGGGATGGTCAGGGGGGGATCAGGGGGTTAAATCTTTATTGGGGGGTGGTGGGTATCCTAAGTGAAAAAGGAACGGCCGCAAGCGCTAAACCTGGTCACAAGTCACATTTATACGGGTATATAGGAAAATGCTATATACTGTATACAGTGTGTGTTGTGACAGGGGGTGTAGGGGTTAACTGGGGGGCGATCGGGGGTGAAATGTGCCTATCTAAGTGTGTGTGGGTGTGCTTGGTGCAGTACTCATAGTTTAGATCTGCTCTCTACTCTCAATGAATCCAAAAAGGATCATGGAAGGGGAGAGCGGGTCTTTTCTGTGCCTGTGTTTACATTTCACAGGCACAGAACAGAATCTGATTGGGCCGGGCCGGGCCGATCAACAGGTCCAGGCCAAAGATCATTGGCCTGGACCTGATGACTGATCGGTTCTGAACCCAATCAGGTCATCAGCGGGGCCGGGGAGCGGCGGGAACGAGCGACGTACCGATACGTCGCTTTGGCTGCACGGGTCTGACTGCCGCAGTATATGTACTGCCGGCGGTCGGCAAGTGGTTAAACTTTCAGAATATAATGAGCAGGATCAGATTTCTATTATGCATTCTTTGGCCCTCAAAGCAACACACCTTTTCTAAAGTATCTGCATTTACACATAACATTTCCTTGTTTTACTTCTCCTAATCTGGCTCTCCATTGTATTACAATACGAAAATAGGCTATTAGAGGACTGATAAATGGGGAAAATTAAAGATATGTGAATGATATCTATATGAGGAAAAGTCATTTTTTTGTCTCTGCCATGTACAGTCTAGTGGTGGCCATACAAACTTCAAAATATGATCAATTTCTTTTCCAATCAATTTCCTCCATTAGAAATAACTGATCTATAGGCGACAACATGTTCAAACTATATGCCACACATGGAAAAGTACATTAGATCGATGGTCAAGATACTTGGCAGACGATGAAGAATGAATAAACCAAAAATGACTGGTTAAACCCAAAAGTACAAATTCTCCACCACTACTTTTCATTCATACTGTTTTCAAAAGTAATAGATGCAACTGGTAGTTGAATAATACATTTTTAATAGACACCCATAAGTCAGACAAAAAAAAGAACCACTGGGTACTCTGGTCTCCTCCCACACTTTAAAAACATGCTGGTAGGTAATTGGCTCCTGTCTAAATTGACCCTTGTATATGTATGAATTTAAGGGACTTAAGATTGTAAGCTTCTTGAGGGCTAGGGACTGATGTTAATGGTTTTCCAGATTTTGCTGTTTGGAAACTGAATAGTCAGAAATGTTAGTGGAGAGAGAAGAGGAGAGGAGTTGAAAACAGGAGATGATAATAGGAGTCTTCAAACCTGTAACTAACATCTAAAATTTCCTGTAAGTGATATCATTATTGTAACTGGGAATATGAGTGCTAGCAAGATTGAAGGTTTTGTGCAGTACACAGTGTGCCGCATGTATACAGTAAAGGAGCAACAGCTCCAGGATGGATACCGCTGCAACAGATGTGAGCAGGTTACCTTCTAGAAGCTCACATTAGAGATCTGGAGGAGCAAGTTGCAACACTGGGCAGAACTGACAAACCTTGAAAGGGGACCTCTGCTCACACGGGTTCATACATCTGTGGCACTAATACATGTTTTTTTTGTGACAAGCACTCCAAATGGCACAGGAGTGTTGTTTCTTGTGCAACCGGGAAATAATTTTCAATCTGAGAATATATAAACTGTAGCACAAGCAATGTCGTCTATGCTGTAGCGTGTAAACTCTGTAAAAAACAATATGTGGGGTGTACATTAAGATCTTTGAGAACCAAAGTGAGTGAACATTTCCATGGGGCTTCATACAGTAGTGATAAAAATGTATCCAATGTTTCCATGCATTTCAAGTACGTGCATTGTGGCAATATGACATCTTTAACCTTTTTGGGTTTAGAAAGAATTAAGTTGTTTTCTCGTGGAGGGGATATCCACCGTAAACCCCTATACTTCTAATTACTGGAGGTATGGTGGATATTTAACCTTGAGAAAACGAGAATGCTTCTGGGAATAAATCATCGTTATGATGTGGATCTTTTTCTTAAGTAGTTTGGTGTAGGTTTGTTTTTTTTCTAGTCTTCTCGTGTATTTTTAATTTATTGTATATTATGGTGTCTTTTTCTGTGATTATCCATGTTCTTAGCTATTTTATATTAGCACTAATGAAACGTTTCTTCCATTTTCCCAGTATTACGTTTGCTGTCAGGTTGTTGGTAATTGATACAACACCTGTTTGTTTGAATAATTGGTTTATTGATAAGGAGGTGGAGACTACTTTTGTGTCTCCATGGCAGCTAATGCGCTGAAATGCATTAGCCACCATTTTTTTATTCATTCACTAGGATGTGACAATAAAGAAATTGAAAGAATACGGTGTTGCCGGCTGTCCTTATAGTTTTGAATCAATGTCTTATGGTGTTAGAGATAACACCTCAGCATGAACACCCAGAATACAGCTTCCATCTACACCCAATGGCTCCACTGTTGCGAGCGATACACTTTCTTTGTTTCGAGCTAGTAGGGTTAATGGCGAGGGTGGAGGGGTAAGTCAGGATTATCAGGTAGGAAGATAGGTTAATGTAGGTAGAGGGAGTGATAGGAACTAACAGAAAATGAAGGACAGCCCTTGGTTTGAGCACCCTAGCAGATTTGCCAAGTTGGGTGAAGATGTGGGGGTGGCAAGCTCAGAGGTGACAGCCCTAGATGTCACTGCTACTCCTAACAGCCTGGAGAGCAGCCCATCTTGTAGGGGTGGTAAGGGTAGTGCAGCTAGGCCTAGACAGTTGGTAGTAATAGGGGATTCTATAATCAGAAGGACTGATAGAATAATGTGTCACCAGTATTGTCTCAATCGAATGGTTTGCTGTCTCCCAGGTGAAAGGGTCCAGCATGTGGTTGACTGGGTTGATAAATTACTGGGAGGGGCTGGGAATGACCCAGCTGTCCTGGTCCATGTTGGAACCAATGACAGAATATATGGAAGGTGGAGGCTCCTTAAGAACCAATTTAAAGTACTGGGCTGCAAGTTGAAGGAAAGGACCTCAAAGGTGAAATCCTCTCAAATATT
Organism: Pelophylax lessonae; assembly: GCF_965119305.1. Classification (NCBI taxonomy): domain Eukaryota; kingdom Metazoa; phylum Chordata; class Amphibia; order Anura; family Ranidae; genus Pelophylax; species Pelophylax lessonae. The sequence goes on from NC_138770.1 coordinate 456,213,032, forward strand.
GCCTGTGCCATGCGCAACGCAGGAAAGACTGGGAGAGATTAGAGAACTGAATGCATGGCTAAAGACCTGGTGTAAAAAGAAGGATTTTCGTTTTTTAAAGCACTGGGCTGAGGGGCTAGGATTGAGGGGGAAGGGTGAATTAGATTATAATGGATCAAACAGGTCAGACAGGGGTCAGCCCCTATGGATGGGTGGAAGGGGGAATGATTGGGGTAGGGCTATGGCAGGTGATATGAAGGTTCCCATGTTACAAACAACCATTGGAAACTGTACTATTTTTACTAAAATAAAAAATATACAGAATAAGTGTGCAAAATGTGACAATGAATGAAAGAGTTTGTTCACCAATGCCAGAAGTCTGCCAAACAAAATAGGGGAGTTGGAAGCTCTGATGCACAAGGAGAAATATGATTTATTTGGTATTGCTGAATCTTTTCTTCATTCTTCACATGACTGGGATATTAATATTCCTGGCTATGTTCTCTTTCAGAAGGACAGGGTAAAACGCAGAGGGGTGGTGTCTGTCTCTGTGGGAAGTGATCTCAAAGCGAGTGTGAAAGAGGACCTAGTTTATGGGTGGAACTGTACATGGGTGTGCATACTACAAAGGTTATTATTGAAGTTTGTTAAAGCGGAGTTCCGGCCACAAAATCGACATAGCCGATTTTGGGCCATCCGCTTGCTTTTGGTCACCTGTAAAATAAATGTATAGTTACGATTTTTTTTTGTTTACTTACCATGTTATTGAAGAAAAATATACTCACCTTTCTTCCACTTCCTCCCTCTGCGGTCGCGACCCGCGCCATCACTTCCTCTTTGCATTGATTCCTGGGAGCTGAACGTCATCGCTCCCAGGAATCAATGCACCTGCACCGGCCCCGCTCGTCAGTTCCGGTGCGGGTGCCTCATTCCCTGCTAAACAGCTTCTGGGCATGCCCAGAAGCTGTGGAGGGATGACGCGCCCGCACCGGAAGTGACAAGCGGGGCCGGTGCAGGCGCATTCTGGGAGAAGAGAACACGGAAGAGGACGCAGAAGAGGACGCACTGGCTTCAGCTGCCCACATCCGAGATGGCAGCGCTGGAGAATAAATCTTCAAGGTAAGTATTGCTTCTAAAAGGTAAGTGCGACTCGGGACAGTACAGAGGCTATCCATTGTGGAATGTACTAGCCCTGACTGTCCAGGGGGTATTTTTATTGAAAAACATTTTTTCGTGGCCGGAACTCCGCTTTAAAGACTTCCCAGTGTTAATGAGGAAGTGGAGACTCAGCTCCTCCTAGAAAGGGCTGCAAGGGCTGGGACAGTGATAATAATGGGGAATATTAACTACCTGGAAATTGACTGAAGTAATGGCACTGCTGGAACAGTTAAAGGGCAAAAATCTATAAACCTATTACAAGACAATTTTATGGTCCAGTTTATTGAGGCCCCTGACTAGGAATGATACTCTGCTGGACCTGGTAATCTCCAGTCATGCAGAGCTTATTACCAATGTTCATATACAGTATCTCACAAAAAGTGAGTACACCCTCACATTTTACAGCTTTCATAACAGTGTAAAATTGCTGTCCTCTCAAAATAACTCAACACACAGCCATTAATGTCTAAACCACTGGCAACAAAAGTGATTACACCCGTAAGTGACAATGTGGGCCCAATTAGCCATTTTCCCTCCCCGGTGTCATGTGACTCGTTATGGTTACAATGTTTTAGGTGTGAATGGGGAGCAGGTGTGTTAAATGTGGTGTTATTGCTCTCATTTTCTCATACTGGTCACTGGAAGTTCAACATAGCACCTCATGGCAAAGAACTCTCTGAGGATCTGAAAAAAAAAATTTTGTTGCTCTACATAAAGATGGCCTAGGCTATAAGAAGATTGCAAGGACCCTAAAACTGAGCTGCAGCACGGTGGCCAAGACCATACAGTGATTTAACAGGACAGGGTCCACTCAGAATAGGCCTCGCCATGGTCGACCAAAGTAGTTGAGTGCACATGCTTAGCATCATATCCACAGGTTGTCTTTAGGACATAGACGTATGAGTGCTGCCAGCATTGCTGCAGAGGTTGAAGGGGTGGGAGGTCAGCCTGTCAGTGCTCAGATCATACGCCACACACTGCATCAAATTGGTCTGCATGGCTGTCATTCTAGAAGGAAGCCTCTTTCAAAGATGATGCACAAGAAAGCCTGCAAACAGTTTTCTGAAGACAAGAAGAATAAGGACATGGATTACTAGAACCATGTCCTGCGATCTGACGTGACCAAGATAAACTTACTTGGTTTTGATGGTGTCAAGCGTGTGTGATGGAGTGCAAAGACAAGTGTATCTTGCCTACAGTCAAGTATGGTGATGGGAGTGTCATGGTCTGGGGCTGCATGAGTGCTATCGGCACTGGGGAGCTACAGTTCATTGAGGGAACCATGAATGTTAACATGTACTGTGACATACTGAAGCAGAGCATGATCCCATCCATTTGGAGACTGGGCCGCAGGGCAGTATTCAAACATGATAACGACCCCAAACACACCTCCAAGACAACCACTGCCTTGCTAAAGAAGCTGAGGGTATAGGTGATGGACTGGCCAAGCATGTCTCCAGACCTAAACCCTATTGAGTATCTGTTGGGCATCCTCAAATGGAGGAGTGCAAGGTCTCTAACATCCACCAGCTCCGTGATGTCATCATGGAGGAGTGGAAGAGGACTCCAGTGGCAACCTATGAAGCTCTGGTGAACTCCAAATCCAAGAGGGTTAGGGCAGTGCTGGAAAATAATGGTGGCCACACAAAATATTGACACTTTGAGCCCAATTTGGACCTTTTGAAATAGGGGTATACTCAGTTTTGTTGCCAGTGGTTTAGACATTAATGACTGCGTGTTGAGTTATTTTGAGGGGACACCAAATTTACACTGTTATACAAGCTGTACACTCACTACTTTACATTGTAGCAGTGTCATGTTTTCAGTGCTATCACATGAAAAGATATAATAAAATATTTACAAAAATGTGAGGGGTGTACTCACTTTTGTGAAATACTGTAAAAGAACATCTGGGTATCAGTGACCATAACATGATTTCATTTCATTTTAGCTGTAAGAAACAGAACACATACGGGAAATATAAAAACATTTACGGTAACTTTGGGAGAGCAAGTTTTGCAAGGATGAGGGCTGCTCTCCAAAACTTAGACTGGGAGGGAATATTGGCATTGATGAACACAGAACAAAAATGGGAATTCTTAAAAAAAAAAACTGTATGCAAACTCACCGCAAAGTATATTACCATGGGCAATAAGTTTAAAGGCTGAAAATAAAACCTATGTGGCTCACAGCCAAAGTTAAAAAAGTTATATATAATGAGAAAAAAAATATAAAAATGAAGGAACACTATTGTTATTTAACTGTTACAAAGAATATAATAGAATATGAAAAAGGAAATCAAGGACCCAAAAATTCAAACTGAACGACAATTAGCAAAAGATAGTAGGACAAAGCCCAAAAAATTATTCAAATATATTCATAGTAAAAAGGTAAGGTCTGAGCACGTAGGCCCTTTACAAAATAATCTAGAGAGGGGGACTGGGGACAAAGAGAATGCAAATTTATTAAATACTTTCTTCAGCTTTATGTATACAAAGGAGCATGGGGTAGCTCAAGTCCATATTGGGAATGGTATTGACACAGCCCCAAATAATCAACAATGGCTCAAATGTCCAGAAATATTTAGACAGAAAAAAGGTGGATAAAGCACTTGGACCAGATGGCATCCACCCACAGATCCTAAAATAATTGGGCTCTGTCATTTCAAAGCCTTTGTTTCTAATTTTTAGGGATTCATTAATGACTGGAATAGTACCACTGGATTGGAGAAGGGCCAATGTGGTGCAGATATTTAAAAAGGGATCAAAGTCTTTACCAAGTAACTATAGACCTGTTATTGTAACTTCTATAGGCAGGAAGGTGCTAGAGAGTTTAATAAAAGACCACATAGATGAGTTCTTGCTGGAAAAAAATATTTTATGTAAATGGATAGAAAACTGACTAAAGGACAGAATTCAGAGAGTATTGGTTAATGATTCTCACTCGGAATGGTCTAAGGATATTAGTGGTGTACCCCAAGGTTAAGTGTTGGGTCCCTTACTTTTTAACCTGCCTAGCGGTATCCCCGAGTGTGACTCGGGGTGGATTTTCCATGCCGTTATCGGTATCCCCGAGTCACGCTCGGGGTGGATGTGCAGAGCGTGCAGCGGTGTCTTACCTTCTCCTGGCGATCCAGCGATGATCTCCCATTGCTGTGATCGCCAGCCATCTGAGATCCCCGCCGCTCATCCGTCCTCTGTCGGTCTGATGACTTCCTAGTTCCGTTCCCTGCAGCAGCAATGCTGCATGGGAACGGAACTAGGGAGGAAAATTCAAACGTTGAACAAAACAACAAAACACACACACATAACATTTATATTATATATATATATATATATATATATATATGTGTGTATGTATATATATATATATATATATATACACACACACACACACACACACATATATATATATATATATGTGTGTATGTATGTATCTATATATATATATATACACACACACACACACATATATATACATATATATATATATATATATATATATATATATATATATATATATATATATATATATATATAAAACGCATGAATTATAATCTAATCAATAATATAATTTTATTATATAATATATATATATTATATAATAAAATTATATTATTGAATGGATTATAATTCATGCATTTGTGTTTCAAATTTATCACATCTAGGATGTCTACTAGAGTCTTGTTTTGGTCAGGTTTAAGTCAGTAATTACTAAGAATTGTAGGCCTATAATACATAACGCCAAATTTCCATGCAAAAAATTGTACCGCTTTTGGTACAGAATTCCTGACATAATCATACCGCCAGGGAGGTTAATATCTTTATAAAGGATATAGGGTCTGGGCTTAAAAGTACCATTTCAGTCTTACAAGCAGACCTCAATGCACTGTTCAGTTGGGGAACTACTGTATGTGGCAAATGAAGTTTAATGTTGATAAATGTAAAATTATGCACTTGGAGGCTAAGAATATGCATGCATCATACAAACTGGGGGGGGGGGGGGGGGAGTACAACTGGGGGAATAAATAGAGGAGAAAGATCTGGGGGTTTTGGTAGATCATAAGCTTAATAATAGCTTAAATTGTCAAGCGAGCAAAGTACTTTCCAAAATGAGCAAAGTCCTTTCTTGTATTAAGAGAGGTATGGACTCTAGAGAGAAATATAAAATGTTGCCCCTGTACAGATTATAAAGACCTCATCTGGGATATGTAGTTACATTTTAGGCACCAGTTCTCAAAAATGATAACGAGGAACTGGAGAAAGTGCAGAGAAGGGCAACCAAACTGATAAGAGGCATGGAGGAGTTCAGCCATGAGGAAAGATTAGAGGAACTGAATGTATTCTCTTTTGAGAAGAGGAGATTAAGGGGGGGGGGGATATGATCAACATGTACAAATACATAAGGGGTCCATATAGTTAAATTGGTGTTGAGGTATTCACTTTAAGGTCATCACAGGGGGATAAGGGGGCACTCTTTACGTCTAGAGGAAAAGAGATTTAATCTCCAAATACGGGAAGGCTCACGGAAGAGACATGAACAAATAAGCTAAGGCAGCTCATAGAAGATTTGATTTTGTACACTTAAAATCAATGATTGTCTTGATGGGCGAACACAGTGTTCTGCCGGTGGGGGTATCACAAGGGAAAACACATTGATTACTGCTAGTGGCTATAGTTGCTGGTAGGAATCGCATTTAAAACTAAATCGGACAGGCTGGTTGTACCCAAGTCAATTGATGGAATGACTTGGGTACAATCAGCCTGCCCATACATGGGTTGAAACTCGGGTTGGTCCCTGCTGAACCAGCCAAATTTCAATCCATGTATGGCTGGCTTTACTCACTTATAGCATTCACAAAATCATGTTAGCAGTCATATCATGAATATGTTTCAAAATCGCAAGCTACATCTCCTCTAAACATGGCCTCATTAACGAGCTGGGACAAGGGCCTTTGTACAAGTATTCTGCAGCCAACACAAAAACAAAGCTATTTCTGTTTGTTTTCTGTAAAGCTCACATGTATAGGCAAAGTTTTTAAAAGAACAGATTGCCAAGTAATTAGTATGCAAAACCAAGGAGGAAGTATGTTCTATGCAAAAAAAAAACTCACTGTTTAGAGTCACAGGAAGAAAATTACTTGAGTGATGTGAATTTCTCAATACTTTTAACACTCCATAAGCTGACTTTAACCATTTTTGATATGATATGAAGTGTTTGCTAAGCTTAAAAAAATTCTGAATAAATGTATTTCTTTCATGTGTTGAATAAGGAGGAGGGCTGAACATGGCGTTAGCAATCAGGCCCACTAAGAATGGACAACTTCTGCAGAAACAGCAAACAATGCCTGCCAGTGTGGTTAATGACACAAACATACTTAGATCTATGCAAATTAAAATCTCTCATGTGACTCAGAATCTTTAGAGCACCTAAAGAAACTGGATTAAATCTGGTCTGATTCAGCCAAAAAATAAAAGCTTGCATTATTTAAATATCTACGAAAATATATATATAATGTTTAGAGGTTAATTTATTCATACTTTATAAATGTTACTATAGCAGTGATGGCGAACCTTGGCACTCAAGATGTTTTGGAACTACATATGCCATGATGCTCATGCATTCTGCAGTGTGTTGGAGCATCATGGGAAATGTAGTTCCAAAACATCTGGGGTGCCAAGGTTTTCCATCACTGTACTATAGCATAGGTGCACCTTTAAAAGAACCCCTGTCATGTGTCCGACCATCCCCCCCCCCCCCCCCCCCCCCACACACACATTTTTAAGTGCCAGTATATTCCAGAAAGCAGCACTAAAGGAGACCTTATGGTCCATTCACACCAGATGTGCTGCCATGTTTTGATCTACGCATGCCAGCTCATATAGATTGTAGAAGCAAGGTACTTCAATAAGATTCATTCACACCAGTGTGTGGCACTGATTTGCGCTACCCTGCACTGAAAAAATTAAGCACATGCCCTACTTTTTTGCGGCGCAACACAATGCAGCATCTGTAAATGCACTGCAATGCACATAGAAACAAGAATCAAAATAGTTAGTTGAAGTTTCCTTTACCAAAAATGTTTAGTGGAGTTTCTAAAAATTAAAAAGAAAGGTATTGCAGTGAATTTTAATACATAATGCAGCATGCCAATGCACATATTGGGGTGTGAATGGACCCTCAACTGAAAAACATGGAGGCTGTCATTGAAGTCTGCAGATCAGTAGTTTTAATTTTCTAATTTGCATTTGCAAACTAGTACTAGTGTCCTTTTCAGGACATCGGCAATGGTAGCCCTAATATTTCTTTCAATACAAGTTTCCTAATTGCAGTTTTCGCCGACCATCTTCCTCAAGGATGGAACATTACTATTTGTCTCTAGTTCCCCCATTGCCTTTGGAAGTCTCACTCAAGTAACAGGGCTTCTTTCTATGTGGGGGGATGAGAGGGGATATGTAGGTATCCGTCGCCTGTACCTGGACTTGCTTCTCGCACTATGGAATACTTTATCATTCAGACCACTGCCTTAATAACCTCAGTTTAGTAAAGTTCAACCGTTCATTAAATCCATACAGATCATTGAATGTTTTCTTAATTTTCTGCTTCCTAAATATATGTCAGCTCATGAAATATGTTGCCTTACTTGATAAGGGCCTAGTTCTCATTTAGCCTTCTTTAATCTCTTTACACTGTATTATGTTTACATGTAATGTTCTTTATAAAATGTGCTGTATCCAACTAAACTTCAAGAAAATACAGAGTTAAAAAAAATAAATAAATAAATAACAGGGCTTGCCATAAAAAATATTGGCTATATTTGGCAAGTATACCTAACTAAGAAAGGAGAGACCGTTAATCTCTATGGCCAGAAATGGAGTAAGTATATACACTATATTGTCAAAATTATAAGTACACGCACACAAACTTTAATGGCATCCCAGTCTTAGTTCGTAGGGTTGAATATTGAGTTGGCCCACCCTTTGCAGCAATAACAGCTTCAACTCTCCTGAGAAGGCTGTCCACAATGGAAGGAAAGAAGAAACCTTCATCATGTTAACTGTGTATTTATTGGTAAAAACAAAAACTTCTACTCAAAACTCACATTAGGTATGTATAGCATTCATTAAAAAAAAAAAGAAAAAGCTGACTTTAGCCGCTCACCTCTGGCTACAAGCACAGACTCAAACACCACAATGATGTCACCTCCAGAAGGAATACAGAGTTTGGATCTTTTGTTCACATTTTTTTGGCACATGAGACACTTTTTTTTGCATAAGACACTTTTTTGATGTTAAATAATAAATATGAATCTCGGATCGTTTTTGATAATATTTATGGACTTACGGTATATAACAGGTATAAATAGTATGGTTTGAGGACGAAATAGTCATTGAATATACAGACACAGCACTTGTCACTTTTATCTAATTCAAGCACTTGTTATTTTTGTCACATTTTATAAGCACATTCATTTGTTATTACTTTTTTATCACATCAAATGGTTACATATTGCTTCTGCACTGTGTTCACATCAAATTTGCCCTACATGTCCAAGAGATAGGGAGCTTACTGAGTAACCCTGTGATCAAGGAAAACAGGTAGGTTATCATCTGGCCCTGCTTCTCTCTACGTGCTAGCAGCAGACCACCAACATTCAAGCTAGATTATGGCTTGGACATTTGGCTGTCCCACCCTGCCTGTTACCAGCTCCCTTCTGTCACCACTCATAAGTCTCATATCATCTTCTTGCCAATCAGGCGAATGTCCCTGTGCTTGTCCCAGCAAAGTGCTCGGGCCCCTCAGTCCCCCACAAAGAACGTATCTGGTGCACTGAACCCATTGGTAGATTGCTGCAGATACATCAGTGCACTTCCAGATACCGGATTTCCCACCACTTTCTGCACCAGGGACCATCACCACCTGAGCAATTAGAGAAGGTGAAAATCCCCAGCACAGCATTAAAAACCTGACAGAGGATTTAGCATTTCCCTACTCTATTCAATTAAAAAAAAAAAAAAAACATTTTGGTTTTACATATACTTTAACACTGCGAAGATTATGACATAAAGGCCAGTAGGAGGATAAAGTGAAAGCTCCATCGGAACAATGAACTGACACTCCTGGAAGTGCTATTTTCCCCACAGACTTTGGAAGTCCATTTCACAGTAATAAAGTGGAGTTCGGCAGTGTGAGCAGTAGGATGGTGTGTACTGTACAGTGTTTTTTTCCCGCATTTTTTTTAAATTCTGGAACACATAGCAAGATATACAGACATAGATATCCACAAAAATGGGTGGTTCCCTGATGACGTCAGTATGACGAAGCGCATAGGGGAGTAGCCTACACCATGTCCGCATGCTTCAATGCCCCCCCCCCCCTTCTTGTACTCTTTTTGGCTGCAGTTTATAGGACACACACTATATGATCTCGTCTGTATGTAAGTGCATTACTTGCTATTATTAAACCATTCAAATGGCATTTTTTCACTATTTGCAGACTCTTTTCCTTCCATATACATTATATTGCTGTTTTAATGAGAAGTGAGCAACGTCTGGAGAGCTGTTTGCTATCCCTGGTATTTACACAGTCAGTTGCTGCTGTGACAGGCATAAGTTAGCTGAGTCTTTGCGCGTTATTACCATCTGTACCTAAATGGTCATGGCGCTCTGGTAAGCGGCTTGCAATATCTCTTTTTTTTGTACAGTGGTGAAGTTACAGCTGCCTGCTTTTCATTTTTTTCAACCTGGGACATGCTCTCTCTTCTTCTATCTGGACTCTCTTTATATTGATTTGCATATTTGAGATATATGAACATTGTTTCACATTATATGCACATTGCACTTTTTGATTATTACTTTTGGACATAGCGCCGTTTATGTCTACTTATTATTTGAATTACTTCTGCATTATTTCATTTTTTTGTATTTATTTACACCTATGTTATGAATTGTTTTTGCACACATGGCACCTTAGTATTGCAAAATTTGCACTAATTATTGTATCTAATCAGTATACACTATTATATGATTAGAATGCACTGTTTCATTGGGCAGCTATGTGGCAAATGAGGTTTAATGTTGATAAATGTAAAGTTAGGCACTTAGGGGCTAAGAATATGCATGCATCATACATACTAGGGGGAGAAGAACTGGGGGAATCCATAGCGGAGAAGGATCTGTGTGTTCTGGTAGATCCTAAGCTTAAAAATAGCATGCAATGCCAAGCTGCGGCTTCCAAAGCAAGCAAAGTCCTTTCTTGTATTAAGAGAGGTATAGACATAGACTCCAGAGAGAGAGATATCATTTTGCCCCTGTACAAATCATTAGGAAGACCTCATCTGGAATATGTGGTTCAGTTTTGGGCACCAGTTCTCAAAAAGGATTTTGGGAAACTGGAGAAAGTGCAGAGAAGAGCAACCAAACTGATAAGAGATTCAGAGACATGCAAACATCCGGAATATTGCTGCACTCCTTGGTAGCTTTATTGAAGCATTAAAATCACATCACAGGTATGACAGGAACATAAAAGGTTCATGCTAAAGTCAGGGCTTACTCAAATCTCATATACACATACATTGCATGAAATATATACAGTGAATTCGGAAAGTATTCACAGCGCTTCACTTTTTTCACATTTTGTTATGTTACAGCCCTATTCCAAAATGGATTACATTCATTATTTTTCTCAACATTCTACAAACAATACCCCATAACGACAACGTGAAAGAAATTTGTTTGAAATCTTTGCAAATTTATTAAAAATAAAAAACAAAACAAATCACATGTATATAAGTATTCACAGCACTTGCCATGACACTCAAAATTGAGCTCAGGTGCATCCTGATTCCACTGATCATCTTTTGAGCTGTTTCTGTAACTGATTTGGAGATCCCCTTGAATGGGCATGATTTGGAAAAGGCACACATCTGTCTATATAAGGTCCCACAGTTAACAGGGCTTTTCAGAGATAAAACCAAGCAATGAAGTCCAAGGAATTGTCTGTAGACCTCTGAGACAGAATTGTATGGAGGCTCAGATCTGGGGAAGAGTACAGAAAATCATGAGCACAGTGGCCTCCATCACACGTTAATGGGAGAAGTTTGGAACCACCAGGACTCTTGCTAGAGTGGGCCGCCCAGCCAAACTAAGTGTTCGGGGGAAAAGGGCCTTAGTCAGGGAGATGACCAAGAATCCAGTGGTCACTCTGACAGAGCTCCAGCGTTTCTCTGTGGAGAGAGGAGAACCTTCCAGAAGAACAACCATCTCTGCAGCACTCCACAAATCAGGCCTGTATGGTAGAGTGGCCAGACGGAAGCCACTCCTCAGGAAAAGGGCACATGGCAGCCCTCCTGGAGTTTGCCAAAAGGCACCCCTGAAGGATTCTCAGACCATGAGAAACAAAATTCTCTGGCCTGATGAAAAAAAGATTGAACTTTTTGGCCTGAATAGCAAGCATCATGTTTGGAGGAAACCAGGAACCGCTCATCACCTGGCCAATACCATCCCTACAGTGAAGCATGGCGGTTTAACCCCTGTGGAACTCTAGTGCCCAAATGAAAGATCCAATAAACCTCGCGTTTACAGAGAGACCTAAACCTGTCAGCACCACGTCTGGGAGTACCTACCTTCTCTACAGCCTGGACACGAACATCATATGGGGAACACAATGGTCATCTGTGTCCAGGCTGGTGGGTACTCCCAGACGTGGTGGTCCTGTGGTGAACCCACACTCCGCTCCACGATATATAGGGAATATAAACAAGACCCACTAGTGCTCTCCGTAAGGGTATATTTATTAGGCTCAAGCAGGTAAATAATATACTTACAAACTGGGCACTTGCAGTAATGCGGGCTTGTCATGCAATATGAACCGTCAAACCTTCCGTAGGGATGGCCGAGATGTGGCATCCTTGCACAGTCTCCGACCCCCTATCTCCTTCCCTGTACTCTCCTGCATGGTCATCAAGCAGTGGCTGCTTGATCTGTGTTGGTGGGCAATGGTTTGGAGGAGATTTGTGTGGCTTGTTTTGTTTGTGATTTTTTTTGTTTTTTGATTTACAGTATCTCACAAAAGTGAGTACACACCTCACATTTTTGTAAATATTTTATGATATCTTTTCATGTGACAACACTGAAGAAATTACACTTTGCTACAATGTAAAGTAGTGAGTGTACAGCTTGTATAACAGTGTAAATTTTCTGTCCCCATAAAATAACTCAACACACAGCCATTAATGTCTAAATCGCTAGCAACAAAGGTGAGTACACCCTTAAGTTAAAATGTCCAAATTGGGCCCAAAGTGTCAATATTTTGTGTGGCCACCATTATTTTTCAGCACCGCCCTAACCCTCAGCCACTGGAGTCCTCTTTCACACCTCTATGACGACATCACGAACCTGGTGGATGTTAGGGACCTTGCGCTCCTCCACCTTCTGTTTGAGGATGCCCCACAGATGCTCAATAGGGTTTAGGTCTGGAGACATGCTTGGCCAGTCCATAACCTTTACCCTCAGCTTCTTTAGCAGGGCCGTGGTTGTCTTCTTGGAGGTGTGTTAAGAGTCGTTATAATGTTGGAATACTGCCCTGCGGCCCAGTCTCCAAAGGAAGGGGATCATGCTCTGCTTCAGTATGTCACAATATATGTTGACATTCATGGTTCCCTCAATGAACTGTAGCTACCCAGCGGCAGTCATGCAGCCCCAGATACTGACACTTCAGCCTTAACCTCTGCATACAAATCCCCCCACCCCACCACCATCTTCCACATGTCCTACTTTTGTTGCTGTATTAAGCTTAAGAACTCATTTGTTTCCAGTACCTCCCCGTAAACTGTAGGGGGCTCTGCCTCTCTCATTTGCAGGAAGATCATCCAGTGGGAGTGTCGGCATCTCCCTTGTCCCCATTCTGCACTCAGTGGGAGTAACTAGGAGACAAGCTGACACTGGTAAATACAGAAGCTGGATGTCTGTGTTTACAAAAGATAGTGGTGAGAAGGGAGCCGAGGGCCTGAGCCAGAGGTGGTGAAACTGAGTTCCAAGTTCCAGCTGGAAAAAAGCCCTGCTTGTGACAACACTTAAGCTGGCAAACACTTGTACATTTTTGAATGAAAGTTAGTTTGAAAATTCTTAGTACAGTTGATACCTTCATGAATGTCATTCAAATGTACTTCAAAATTTCATTTAATTTAACATTTGATTTTGGAATGAATACACTTTCAAGAATAAAAACCACATACACTGTTAGAAATGTGTATTCGTTCAAGAAACATTTTCCAACCTGCGCCTTCAAAAATTAAACGCCAATTTGACCCCACTACTGATCAAAAAATTACTGAATGAAATTCTACTAGTGCATTGCCTTCTTTATTTTTTTTACCAGGTCACAGATTTGGAGCCTAAAGCTATTTTTTTTTTTTTTTTCAGCCAGTGAGATGAAGGGAAAAAAAAAATCAACAGATTCATCAGTCCTCCCAAAAACAAAGTGGGTAGAGGAATCCCCGCCATACATATACAGTATAGTCACAAACACATACACTATATATATTACCAAAAGTATTGGGACACCTGCCTTAACACACACATGAACTGTAAAGGGTAGCTCCACGTTCGTGGGGAAAAAAATTGCAAATAAAGAAAAACAATATGGCATATACAATTGCGACACAAATCATATTGTAATTGAATGTTATTAAAAATTGCCTTTCCTTTTCAATCTGCAGCTGTTGTAATTGCAATATGGCAATGCAATATGGCCATCTGGAGGTTTCCTGTACACACAATGTGTACTGACCACACCCCAGAAACATCATTTCCTGCTTGTGTTATTGGCTTATTGATTTTCCCAGAAGTCTGCCTAAGATACAATTCAAATTTTTGGCATTCCCTGCAACAAAAATGAGATTTTTAGTGAGATACTCCCAAAAGGAACACATCTAAAAGGGATGCAGGCCCAGCAGATTTCCTCATTAGAGCCCTGCAGCTTCCGCAGCTGATAGATGAAACCACTCCCATTTGACCCACTCAGCACAGGAGAACAGAGGAACACACAGTGATTTCTTCAGAATAACAAAAGGTAGGAATCTGCAACAAAGTTTGTTACAATCCTTGTAATGTACATAGATCTTTCCCCCTAGAGGGGAATGTTTTTTTCTCAACAAAAGTGGGGTTACGGTTTAATGGCATCCCAGTCTTAGTCCGTAGGATTCAGTATTGAGTTGGCCCACCCTTTGCAGCTATAACAGCTTCAACTCTTCTGGGAAGGCTGTCCACAAGGTTTAGGAGTGTGTCTATGGGAATGTTTGACCATTCTTCCAGAAGCACATTTGTGAGGTCAGGTACTGGACGAGAAGGCCTGGCATGCAGTCTCCATTCTAATTCATCCCAAAGGTGTTCTATCGTGTTGAGGTCAGGATCTCTGTGCAGGCCAGTCAAGTTCCTCCACTCGAAACTCGCTTATTCATGTCTTTATGGACCTTGCTTTGTGCACTGGTGCGCAGTCATGTTGGAGCAGGAAGGGGTCATCCCTAAATTCTTCCCACAAAGTTGGGAGCATGAAATTGTATGAATTGAAATGAATTGAGCAATTGAAACTGCCAATGCCGGAGAGCGCTGATCTGAGTTTTCTGGCGGGGGTGCCGTCCCCCTGTCAGAACACAATAGCTCAACGGGGAGATCACTGTAATAACATCAGATGGTTAGTACAGCGGCTCCAACTCAAGCTGTCATTTTTTTTTAAACTGTTAGTGTGTACCAGCCTTAAAGCTTTTGTGTCAAATAGAATGATCATTCTTAGTTAAAAAATTGTCCTTTCCTGGGTATTTTTAAGTTTCCCATTAAGAACTTAAAAACATTCATGATTGTAATCTCTTTGAGGGCAGGGTGTGCAATATATATGTAAAGCACTGCATAACATTTACAGCGCTATACGAGTACCTGTAATAACAATAATGTCTTCCATAGAGTGCTTTGGTTGTGAGAAATGATATCCCATGGGTGTGCAAAAATCATCTTCCTTATGTTTTTAATTGGCATGCCTGTGTAAATTCATTATTTTTTTTATCATTTCTGTCCTGTATCACCAATGTAAGATCCTTGGTTAGATTTTTTGTATTGAAAGAGGTACACAACATTACTGGAGGTACCGCTGTATGATCCTGTGATATTGTGTGACACTTTAAGAGATTTTTTTGGCACAGTTTGCAGCCTTTTATGTTGCAAAGTCTTGGTTCTGTTATTTGTGCTTTCATAATCAGAATAGAATTTCCTGATGATTAATTTGTGCCTGAGGATGGTTGGTTGCCTGAAAGCCAGAATAGGGGGTTATTGTAATATTAAGAGTTTCATTGTCTGTTATTATGGATAGTAAATCTTTGATTATCTTTCGTATCCCTTCCAGTGCTGTATAGTAAGTGGTTACTAAAGGCACCTTTAGATCTTGAGAATGAGGGACATTATAGGATGAATGACCCTGTGGTGCAACGGTCAGGAGTACATAATGTACAGAGTTCTGCAGTCAGTGTTAGGTTTAGAAGTACAAAACACAGAGAGCAAGGTTAAGAGTATGTAAGCACAGTAAGCATCAGGAGTACAAAACAAAAAGGGTGCAGGAGTTAGGGTTGTGCAATGCACAGTGTAGGGGGCAGGAGAGTGCACAAAGCAATACTCTTCCCCACATTACCCTTTCGGCAAAAAATCCCCTCCCCCCCCCCTCAAAAAAAAAAAAAAGCAAATTCAGTACTAATCTGCATGCTCACTCCTTCCAGCACAAACATTTATCCCCCACTCCAAACCCCCCCCCCCCCCAGCACAAATCCTTTTCCTCCTCCTTACCCAGAACAAATCCTCCCGGCAAAAAAATGTCCTCACCCCAAATTCCCCTTCTAGTACAAATGGAATTCCCCTCCAAATCCCCCTTGAACACAAATCCTACTTCACCCCAATCCCCCTCCCAGAACAAATCTTTCCCTGAATTCCCCCCTGCACAAATTCTCCTCCATCCCCCTCCCAGAACAAATCCTCTTCTCATTTCTAGCACCAATCCCCTTCCCAAATCTTGCTTCTAGTACAAATTATTTTTTCCCCCCTCCTTGCACAATTAAACCCCCTCCAACAGAAATCTTCCTCCACCTTCTGGCACAAACCTCCCTTTCCCCCAACCCTCACCTTCTTAGCGCAAATCATTCCCCCCTTTCCCCCTTCCAAACTGCCCCCAGCACATATCTTTTCACCCCCCCCCCTCCCCAAGCAAATCACTCCTAGCACAAATATTTGTTAACTCAACCCCCAGATCACTGTGACCCCCCCCCCAAGTGTAATTCTCCCATCTCTAAAATATCTCAGTTCAGGGTTGCTTCATCGAAATTAACATCCCTCCTGAATCAGAGGAGGAGTCTAGAGAGAGCTTCCCTAAAATATTATTATTCTGACATGGTAGAAATGCCAGCTGCCTTTCATAACAATAGAGCACACAGAAAGTGAGCACTTTGTCTATCTGAGCCTACCTTAACGTGGATGTAAACCTGATTCCTTTCTTCTGTTATCAGCATGTTAACTTCTGACAAGTTCTCCATCAACTGATATAAAATCTGCTGAAGATTGACCACAAGTTTTTAATGGGATTAAAGTCTGGAGAGTTTGCTGGCCATGGACCCAAAAAATTTGATGTGTTGTTTCCCAAGCCACTTAGTTATCACTTTTGCCTTATGACAAGGTGCTCCATCATGGTGGAAAAGGCCTTGTTCATCACATACTGTTCTTGGATGTTTGGGAGAAGTTTCTCTGGGAGGATGTTTTTGTACCATTCTTTATTCATGGCTGTGTGCTTAGGCAAAATCTTCTGTTATCAGCATGATAACTTCTGACAAGCTCTTCATCAACTGAGATAAAACCAGGCTGAATTTTGTGTAGTGGGAGGTTGCTATAAATAGATTAGCAGACAGCTGGTCTCGTCACAGCACAGCTCTTCCTTCCTCTGCCAATGTGGAGTAAGGGTGTATGTCCTTCCTCCAATCAGCTGTCACACAGTGGAAGGCTTCACTACACTCCCAGTGCTGAACAGGAAGAGAAAATCTCTAACACATTGTGCACTTTCTAAATAATATATAAAGCTGAAGACAGCAGATATGCGTGTAAAACTTATGTAGGGAGATTTATTTAATCTCTATGTATCATCTGGGGCTATTCATTTCACTGGGTATATCTGAGGGTTTACATACACTTTAATGCTAGGTATACACCAAAAGTTTTCTCTTCCTTCAACCCAGCAGGCTGTAAGGGGGTGATTATGGGAACCCTGAAGTGAGGGATGGTGGATCTGGGGACCCTGATGTAAGGGATGGTGACTCTGGGGGACCTGATGTAAGGAGGACTCCGATATTAAGGGTTGGGTCTGGGAACCTGATGTAGGATTGAGGGGGCTCTGATGGCGATTCATGATGTAAAGGATGAATCTGGTGCGAACATGGGGGTCTTCCTGACTGATGCACTCTATATGTGTTGTAAAGAGTGATCCGATGAATTGCAAAGTCCCTCTTTACCATGAAATGAACTAAATCCCATAAAAAAAAAAAAACATTTCCACTGCATTTGTAAAGAAGGTTTCAGGGAGCCCAAGAAAGCCCAGCAAGTGCCAGGACCATCTCCTACAGTTAATTCAGTTGTGGGATCGGGGCACCACCAGTGGAAAGTTTGCTAAGGAATGGCAGCAGGCAGGTGTGAGTGCATCTGCATGCCCAGTGAGGTGAAGACTTTTGGAGGTTGGCCTGGTGTCAAGAAGGGCAGCAAAGAAGCCACTTCTCTAAAGTAAAAACATTAGGGACAGACTGATATCCTGCATAAGGTACAGGGAATAGACTGCTGAGGACTGGGGTAAAGTAATTTTCTCGGATGAATCCCCTTTCCGTTTGTTTGGGGCATTCGGAAAAAACCTTGTCCGGAGAAGAAAAAGTGAGCGCTACCATCAGTCCTTGTCATGCCAACAGTAAAGCATCCTGAGACCATTCATTTGTGGGGTTGCTTCTCGTTAAGGGAGTGGGCTCACTCACAATTTTGCCTAAGAACACAGCCATGAATAAAGAATGGTACAAAAACATCCTCCCAGAGAAACTTCTCCCAAACATCAAAGAACAGTATGTGATGAACAAGGCCTTTTCCAGCATGATGGAGCACCTTGCCATAAGGCAAAAGTGATAACTAAGTGGCTTGGGAAACAAAACCTCAAATTTTTTGGGTCCATGGCCAGCAAACTCCCCAGACTTTAATCCCATTAAAAACTTGTGGTCAATCTTCAGCAGATTAGAGGAGATCATCAGCACTGTCACTAAATGCCAGGTTCACTCTAGAGGTTGCCTGAGTCAAAATGGCACAATACCTGCAACACGAACAGTAGTGGCAGGAAGATAATATTCTGTTGCTACTGTGGATTCATGGCAGTTTCAATGTTCATATGTAGACTAGAGCCATCCACAACAGTCATACCCAGCAGGAAGCACATCCAAAGTGGTCCCTGCAGCAGGTGAGTCTGTTTTCAAACGGGACACGACCTTGTAATTCAGAAGTGTAACTAGAACCTTCAGGGCCCTGGTGCAAGAAACCATGAAGGGCCCCCTTGTTGGAGATACAACAGCTTTCAGCTTAGTAGATAGACTGCAGTTCACAAATAGGACAGTAGATGTCGCTAATGCTAAGTGATATGCTATGCATTTTCTGTGATGTGTTGTATTTCCTGTACACTGCACTGAACTTGTTGGTTACCTCTTCCTGTCTGTGTTTTCCTCACCATGAGAAGGTGATATCCTTTGCTTTCTGTGTTATGTTCCAATAAAGAAGGCAGTTCCTGTTTACTCCACAATGTCTGATCTGAATGGACTCCGCTGCACCCAGTGATCGCACTTTGCAACAGGCTATGGGCCCAGGATAAAGATCGACATAAGGAAGGTTTCCAGTGACATCTCCTATAGACAAGTAAGACTGTTTATATATAAAAGGAGGGGAAAATGTCTGGAAACTCAGAACTTAAACTCTCAGTGGCCAAGCTGAACAATGACAATTATCAGCTATGGAAGTTTAAAGTGGAAATGCTATTATCTAGAGATGACTTGTGGGAGGTTACCACTACAGAGAGGCCACAGGACAATAATCAGGACTGGGACAAGAAAAACAGACAGGCACGGGCCACCATAAGCTTACTAGTGGAGGATGATCAGCTCATACATATACGCCATGAGGACACAGCGAAAGGCATGTGGGACATCCTGAATATACTGCATGAAAGATCCAGTTTAAACCGCAAGCTGTTTCTACTTCGGAAACTTTACAGAATGAGAACAGGACATGCAGGCGCATATAAATGCAATGCTGGAAGTGATTGCGCAACTCAGATCAATTGGGGAGAATAAAACAGACAGCCACGCAGCAGCCATGTTGTTATGCAGTTTGCCCGATACATATACTGCACTGATCAATGGGAGACGCGACCTGAGACAGATCTGACGCTAGCATTTGTAAAAACCAGGCTCATAGATGAGTATCAGAGAAGAAAGGAATTAGTGCATGACTCCACAGAAACCGACACCAGAACCGCTCTTAAAGCTACAGACGCAAGAAGGTTACACAGGGAAGAGACCAGAGTGTGTTTCAGATGTCACAAACAGGGACACATAAAGAAAGACTGTACGATATGGAAAGCAGAGCAAAGAAGACAGCATCCCTCTTATGCTTAACAAAAGGTCAAATCCACAATCAATGATCCATGGGAAGGAAACTGGAATGCCACATTTAAAGTGACAGGCAACAATAAATGTCAAGGCTGGTGCATCGATTCAGGGGCAACCAGTCACATGACGAGTGATAGAAGTTTTTTCACAGAACTTGATCTGAACAACAAGGAAACTATTTATCTTGCAGATGGAAGCAAAATACATGCAGAAGGATATGGGCATGGAACCCTTGTATGCCCTGATGATGCCGGACACAATCTAGCCATACCAGTGAAAGATGTGCTTTATGTCCCTAATCTAGAAGGAGGACTCTTATCTGTGAAGCATCTAACAGCCAGAGGACTCACTGTAAAATTCGAATGTGACAAGTGTTCAATCCTAAACGGCAACCAGACAATAGCAAGTGCCAAGCTGGATGATCATCTATATCATCTCCACACAGTGAAGGAAAAGGTGAGACTATGTACACACAAGCACAATGACTGTATACATATATGGCACAGACGTCTAGGTCACAGACACCCAGAATGCATACAGGAACTACAGAGGAGAAATCTGACAAGGGATCTAACGATATCCCCTTGTCCAGTTACTGTTAAGTGTGAATGTTGCATTAAATCCAAAGCTACAAGAGCAACACTTCCCAAAGTCAGTCAGAAGAGAGCTTCAAGACCACTTGACTTAGTTCACAGTGACGTGTGTGGTCCCCTAAACCCACCCACACCTGGAGGCAACAGGTACATAGTGACTTTCATAGATGACTATTCAAGATACACAGTCACCTACCTAATGCAACACAAGAGTGAAGTTTTTGACAAATTACAAGACTATATATTAAAGACCAGTAACAAGTTTCAGAGGAAGCCTCTCATACTTCGGAGCGATAATGGAGGTGAATTTACAGGATATAAGATACAAGAGTACTTAAAACAGAATGGAATAAAACATCAAAAGACAGTCCCATATACACCAGAACAAAATGGAGTAGCTGAAAGTAAGAACAGAACTCTGATTGAAATGATCAGATGTATGCTGACAGACTCTGGACTACCACAAAAATACTGGGGTGAAGCAGCTATGACAGCTACATATTTGCAGAACAGACTTCTTTCCAAAACAATAGAGAAAACTCCATATGAACTTTGGCACAATGAGAAGCCAAATGTAAAACACCTAAGAGTTTTTGGATGCAAAGCATTCATCTACATACCTGAAGAAAAACGCACCAAACTCCAAAACAGAGCATTTGAAGGTATCTCCGTTGGATACAGTGACAATGTCAAAGGTTACAGAATCCTAAATCCCAAAACAGACAAGGTTACTATTAGCAACAGCATAACTTTTGTTGAAGATTTAAGAGACAATGTAATGACAACAGTAGAAGCAAGAATGGAAGGGAAAACTGACATTGACCAGCCTATCTCTGTAACTTCTGAACAAACAGCTGAAGTGAGTGCAGACTCTACCAGTACTGAAGAGCAGACTCAAGAAGGCTCAGACACAAAACTGAGACGTTCAACAAGAGAAAACAAAGGTAAACCACCTGTACGTCTCTCATACAAAGCAAGTACTGCCAGTATTAACGAACCTGCAACCTGGGAAGAAATATCTCAGCTTTCAGAACAAGAAGCAAGTAAATGGATAAAGGCTGCTGATAAAGAGATAAAATCCATGCATGACACTAAAACATGGACACTTACAGAACTACCACCCGGAAGGAAAGCCATAGGCTGTAAATGGACTTTTAAAGTGAAATACAATGCACAATTGAACGATACAAAGCAAGGCTAGTAGCCAAGGGCTATTCTCAAAAATACAGAGAGGACTATGACGAGACATTTGCACCAGTAGTCAAGCACACTACAATATGGACTTTACTGACAGTAGCCGTCACAAGGAAAATGCAAGTGAAACATTTTGATGTGAAAACCGCGTTTCTACATGGTGAGCTAACAGAAGAAATTTACATGGAACAGCCGCCAGGGTTCAAAGATGAACAAAGGCCAGACCTAGTATGCAAACTTCACAGGAGTATATATGGACTAAAGCAAGCAGCCAGAGCGTGGAATATAAAAATAAATGAAGTGCTTACACATCAAAACTTTCTGAGGAGTAAAGCAGACCCCTGCTTATACACATGAAATTGGCAGACAGATGGGTCTATATGCTTATTTATGTGGATGATATCCTGATTTGTTTTGAGCAAGAAGGGGATGAAGCAGAAATACTAGAAAAACTAAATCAAAACTTCAACACCAAAGATCTTGGCAACATAAAGAGTTACCTCGGCATCCAGATCGAGAGAGAGGAAGATGGCAGCTTTCTTCTGAACCAAAGACACAAAATACAAGAAATAATTGAAACATTTGGAATGGAAGACGCCAAACCAGTAAAGTCTCCTATGGAAACCAACTACCTAAAGGAGATGCCAAGATAACCCATTACCTACTAATACTCAATACAGGAAGGCAATAGGGAAATTGCTGTATCTTACCACTGCTACAAGGCCGGACATTGCAGCAACTGTTGGAATCCTATGCAGAAAGGTTTCCATGCCAAGTCAAAAGGACTGGAATGCTGTAAAGCGAATAATTTGCTATCTTAAAGGGACTTTGCACTACAAGTTAAAGTTACCAGCAAGTGATGAAAGCACCTTAACAGGGTATGTGGATGCTGACTGGGCAGGAGACACCAGCGACAGGAAATCTACCAGTGGATACTTATTTTTTCTCTCAGGAGGTGCCATCAGTTGGACTAGTAAAAAGCAATTCTCTGTTTCACTGTCGTCTACTGAAGCAGAATACGTTGCTGCAGCGCAGGCAAGCCAAGAAGTTATATGGCTGAGACAGCTATTAACAGATTTGGGTCTACCACAGTTGGGACCAACAGAAATCTATGAGGACAATCAAGGATGCCTCGCACTTGCGCGCATGGAAGGAGTTAATTCAAGAACCAAGCACATTGACGTGAAATTCCACTTTCTTAGGGATCTTCAAGAGCAAGGTCTTCTTGAGTTACTTTATTGCCCAACCGAGGATATGACAGCAGATATCCTTACAAAGCCTCTGACCGCTGAAAGACACTCAAGGCTTAGAAAGAAGATGGGTTTAATAGACTAAGCCATAGCTGTTGAGAAGGGGTGTTGGAGATACAACAGCTTTCAGCTTAGCAGATAGACTGCAGTTCACAAATAGGACAGTAGATGTCGCTAATGCTAAGTGATATGCTATGCATTTTCTATGATGTGTTGTATTTCCTGTACACTGCACTGAACTTGTTGGTTACCTCCTCCTGTCTGTGTTTTCCTCACCATGAGAAGGTGATATCCTTTGCTTTCTGTGTTATGTTCCAATAAAGAAGCCAGTTCCTGTTTACTCCACAATGTCTGATCTGAATGGACTCCGCTGCACCCAGTGATCGCACTTTGCAACACCCCTGACCCCCCCCCCCCCTTTTCACAGTACAGGGTCAATCACAACAGCCCTGACCACAACAGTGATCAGCTGATCGAATGTAAACAGACATGCCGGTTATTGGCAGTCCTTTCCTTCCACGCTGTGTCTGTGTAAGTAAAGGAAAGCCGTTAACCAGCAAGACTGTTAGTACATTGTTTACACTGATCATCAGTGCCCTGATTATCAATGCCACCTATCAGTGGTCATCAATGCCACGTATCAGTGCCCATCAATGCCGCCTATTAGTGCAGCCCATCAGTGCCTCCTCAGCAGGACTCTGAGCTGAGAGCATCTCTCTCATTCAGCAAAGAGCCTACACTGACAGTTCTCCCTCCCTCCTCCCTCGCATAGATGGGAGAGGAGAGAGATGATCTGCTCCTTCTCCTCCAGCCCCTCTCATCCTGTGTGTGCACCAGGGAAGTGGGAAGCCCAGCAGCTGAATGATCAAATTCAGCTGCTTAGCTTCACAGTTCCCGCAGTGCACACAGGAGGAGAGGGAGCAGATCAGCTCTCTCTGCTTCCATTCATGTGTAGGCTCTGGGCTGTATGAGAGAGAGAGAGAAAGAGAGAGAGCAATGCGCCCTGGGGCCAGCAACCGCACTGGGGCCCCCCCAACAGTGGCGGAACACCAGGACCCCATCGCAAGTGCGACCCTGATGGTTTCACAACTCTTGTAATTTTCTGTCTCTGTAAGCTCAGACCACCTCCCTACCCCCTGGCTTCCACTGCAGTTTACACAGCTGACAGAGGCACCACTTACCACCACAATGCCTGCAACCATTCCCCTCAAAGCCACTGTACCAGCATCCTTCATCCCATTCTCCCATCACTATTATGCCTGCACTTCCCTTCTCACTACTATGCTTGAAACTTATCTACCCCTGCCCCATCATGCCAACATCAACAACCGCCACCCAAGCTTTCACTACCACAGCTTACATGCATTCACCTCTGCCTGCACCAGACTTTGTTCACAAAATCCACTCTCACCACTGCATCTAACCTTCCATCCCCTCTCATACTCCACTTGCAACTACACTAACACCTGCCTCGGTGCTCAGGGCCACCGCACTGAAGCATGCCTCAGCATTTTCCACCACTATACTAATAAAAACTACTATGCATTCCCACTCAGTGAATGAGCACATATTTCCTAGTATAGGTTACATTAAAAATAGTGTCGTTTTTCAGACAAAATTTCATACACAACCATACCTTACAACTTTCTGAGGTGGGAATAAGGGACACCTATAAGCCCCTCTCAATAAAGTTCCTTTATACTGGCTTTTTGGAATTTACAAATGCAGCAATTTATAACGTTGGTGGAAAGGTTTAGCACTGTAACACTTTTTTTTTTTTTTTTTAATGTAATTAGATAAGTAGTGCAATTTATATAAAACTATATAGACGACTATAAAGATCAGACCAAAATGAAGGACAAATGAGCAGGAAAGAGGGACAGAGGTACTTTGTTACAAATGAGGGACAGACCCTCGAAATCAGGGGACAGTTGGGAGCTCTTCATAACATACATTGCAAAAAGATTTCCATTCACTTTTTTTTAAGATTCTGCTTAGTGCAACGCATTTTCACCTTTGAGAAACTTGTATTTGTTATTGTTAATTGCCTTTTAATGCAAAGTATGTATATAACCTTAAAAGTTTTGTAATATCAAGAAATTCAATAGCACAATGCCAGAGCACTGTACAGGATTAGTAATAGAATGTCAAGGACAAAAAGCTTCAACAATTAATTGCACACACGAGCTACATAACATGTGAAAGTAATTTCTTTTAACTAGTTAAATAAAAAACAAATGGTTTTTAATGAACTACTGCAGGCTCAACTGCATTGCTACGTATATAATATTATGTTAATGCAGTGTTATACTATATTGTAAATAACATAATAATAAAAATAGAAATATATACAAATTCGTATACTTACAGACTACTAACAGATCTCGCTTCTGTTCACACAAGTGCATATTTAGACACTCGGTGGATGAAATGCACTAAAATAGAAATCTGTGCTTCTACCAGGAAACTGAGAGCTAAATTTACAAGCAAGCTATACAAATTAACCTGGGCAACTATTTTTTTTACTTTTACTTCCTTCTAGGATAAGCTAGCAAAATATTTGCAATCGTGCTTTTGCAACTTAGTATGTACATTTCTGTATACAATAAAATAAATTAGTTTGGAGCACTTTTTAAAATGTGCATTTCTAACCTTATATTACCTGCAAGGTAAAACACTTCTTTTAGTTAGCACCTTTTATTATAGAACAGCATTTAGAACACTGGTCAGAAATCGTAATAAAAAAAAAAAATCAATATTATCCTATTAGTTTGAAGCTTAGTAAATAAACAGTTTGATTTTTGCTAGCAATGCAAGCATTACTTTTTACAATCTGGCAGTTAATGCAAAACGTTTAAGGAACCTTGAGCTCTGCAACAGATATACAATATCTAAAAAAGCCGAGATCAGTTTTGGATAAAAATAAAGAGAGTAGGTTTGGAATCTATACTAGTGTGAGGTTTAACGGCCTCTGACAAAAATTACCTGCTAACCTACTCAAGGTCTCATTGCTTCAACTCATCTAATCCTTTGCATTTGATGTATTTCTCACTTCTATACTTGGTAAAAGTGTGAATTATGCATACCAATTGTTATACGTCTTGTTGGAATTCTAAAACCTGAATACAATTTTTTGGAGACAAAAAATGAAATTGTAAAAAAAAAAAATGGAGAGATTACACATACATTGACATCCTATATTTGGGTGGCAGGGGGTCTCAACAGATAAAGGGGCCTAAAGAAAAGGTAAAAGTAAGGTCTAAAGCAGTGGTTTTGAACCTTTTTGAGACCAGAGCCCTCTAGAGTCCTCCAAATCTTCCATGCCCCAACAGTAAAGAATAAGGTTTATATGGGAATACCAAACTTGTACTCATTGAAATGCCGGAAGGCTCCGGATGATGCTGGGTGTCACTGTGGGAGGGGGTTATGGAGTGGGTTAGGGGATGCATTATGGAATAGATTTCTCAAGGGGGCTGGCTGGCATTGTAAGAGGTTTGGGGGCACTGTGGTAGCCAGGGGGTCTCAGGGGCCCACTAACTGTGGAAAGTTATGGGATCTGCAGATGGCTGGAGGCCTGAGAGAGGGATGGCCATTCTATTGCCCTGGCTTCCACGCTATGAGCCCAGGGACAACATGCAGCCATTTGTCACTTACTATGAAGTCCTGGGGCCCCTGAAGACTGACAGGTCCTGCATGGCATTAGCGATCTGCTGATCACTGGTACAATGCTTTACATGCTCATACAACAAAAAAATAAATGCACATTTTTTTTACCTGCAAATTATTTTTTGTAAAAGGATGAACTTATGCTTTAAAGATCACTGGGGTTCTGCACCCTTTAAAAAAAAAAAAAAAAAAAATTAACGAATATAAACTGAGCCTACCTTAAAAAAAGACAGTGGCAGTGAATAGTCAGTGGACAGCGTCAGAAGGGCAGAGGATGTTATTTATTTTTATTATCTTTTTTTACAATTTTATTTTTTAATATATTTTTTTTAATTACATTTTTTCTATTTTCATTATTTTTGGTGAAATATCAGAGGTCTAAACAGACCCTAGATGTCTCACTTTTAAAACTGAGAAAGGAGACTTAGAACAAGTCCTCTATTTCCATCTCTGCAGCCTCATCTTCCAAGAATGAATAAACAGGAATTGCTCTACACAGCCCCCCTGTTCATTCTCAAACTGTAGTATAGTAAAATGGTATTTTTGTACTTACCATAAAATCCATTTCACTGAGTTCATCGAAGGACAAAGTGCTCCATAAATCATAACTGCTGGGTTATATTGCCTCCTCCAGGAGTAGGAGTAGGCAGAACAAAAAAAAAAAAACCTGGCTATGCCCATGGGCCGTCCTCATCTGGTATATAACCCCCCTCTCCACTCTAGGTAATCAGTTTAGTAGCAAGCAGTATTAGAAGTATCCGAACTCCATGCTGTGTCCGTCGATAAACTCAGAGAAATGAATTTCACAGTAAGTACAAAAATTCAATTTTCTCTTTCGTTCATCGACAGACACATCGCTCCATAAATCATAACTAGTGGGACATCCAAAAGCCATGCCAAAATGAGGGGTGGGGAAAATAACCCAAGGCTAAATGTAAGAGACCTAAAGCTGGATACACACTATACAACTTTTGTTGTTAGATTTCCTTTAGATTTACCTTCAACTATATAGTGCAAGCACCTGCTTGACTGCATATAATTTGAAAGTGTTTAGATCTGACCTCATATTATATGGTTTTAGTAAATCTAAAGGAAAAAATCTAAAGACGATTGTATAGTGTGTATCCAGCTTTAACCAGGACACGGGAGCCCTAACTGGCTCACAGGAGCTCCGTCTGAAAAATAAAAGGTTTAAAGAAAAAACACCCCTCATGATGGAACAGCCCCTCTTAAACAGCATATATAAAATAGATAAGGGGTTTTTATTTATGAGCGCTGTCCACCCTTTGGTTTTATATAGGTCTTCAACTTTATGTTGTTGGGATTAGCAGCTCATAAGCACATTCTTTTGATCAAGTCTTTTGTTTACACATTTAAATTCAATTTTATTTCCCCAAATTTTACATTATTTATCAAGGAAAATGTTTGGCGCAACTACCTGAGTTATATATACTACCTCTTAAACAGCAGCCTGCAAAACTTTGTAGCCAAAAGAAGCATCCGCAGATGCCAAAGCATGTACCTTATATAATTTTGTAAAGGTATGCACAGATGACCAAGTGGCCACCTTGCAAACTTGCAATATTGAAGCCTGATGACGGAAGGCCCAAGAAGAATGTGCCATGACAGGGAAAGGTGAAACCTGACCTTTAATGGAATAGGCCCGAGTTACTGTCCATCTGGAGATGGTAGCTGAAGAAGTGGCCAGCCCTTTTCTTGGTCTGTCCATAACCACAAAAAGCAAGTCTGACTTCTGAAAGGGCTCAGTAGCTGCCAGATACACCTGAATCGCATGAACCACATCCAAGGTATGCAAGGCAAATTCCTTGGATTAGCCGGCTTGGGACACAAGGAAGGCAACACAATGTCCTCATTCAAATGGAAGTTAGAGACAGCTTTGTGCAGGAATAATGGACAGGGACGAAGAACCACTTTATCCCTATAGACCACTAAATAGGGACTGTGACAGGATAATACCGCCAATTTCGATACCCTGCACGATGAGATAACAGTCACCAAGAATGCCACCTTCTGGGATAATGTAGCCCAGGGAATCTCCCGAATATTCTCAAATGGAGGTTTCTGGAGAGCCGAAAGTATTACATTTAAATCCCATGACGGCAAAAGAGACTGTACAGGTAGAGCCACATGTCTAACCCCCTAAATTAATATACAAACTAAAGAGTGCGTGGCTAGGGGTCGCTGAAAGAAGATTGCCAGGGCAGACACCTGGCCCTTGATGGTACTCAAGGCCAACTTCTGATCAACGTCCTGTTGAAGAAAGGTTAAGATCTGAGCCACAGAAAAGGATCGAGGATGAGCAACAATCAACTCACAACAAGAAATGTACATTTTCCACATA
The DNA here is from genome assembly GCF_965119305.1 of Pelophylax lessonae. NCBI lineage: Eukaryota > Metazoa > Chordata > Amphibia > Anura > Ranidae > Pelophylax > Pelophylax lessonae. The sequence goes on from NC_138770.1 coordinate 456,241,946, forward strand.
CTATGGTATATCTTGCTGGAAGAGGACTTTCTCGCCTTCACCATAGTAGGTATCACTGATCCAGACAGACCTCTATATCTCAGTACCTGTCTTTCAATAGCTAAGCCATTAAAACCCACGACTGTAAAGCAGGATGGTAGATCAGCCTTTGGGACAACTGGTCTTCTCTGGGAGGAAGCCCCCAAGGGACGTTTACAGCCACCAGGATGATTGATCCTCGCTCTTGATTCCTCGCAGGAACTGCAGAAGAAGCCTTAGCCGAGGATGATACTGGGCCTTACCGTGGCCCTTGGATGCCTGCGGCGTCTATCAGAGGACCCCGTGACCTCATCAAGAACTTCGGTATCCTTCTGTGGAGCCGAACCTGCTGAAGGAGCAGCACGTAAGATTGTGCAAACAGAACTGTCGTGAAGGTGGATACCACCAGTCTCAGCACCTGTGTGCAAAATGAGAGAGAGAACTATCTGTGTAACAGCAGCCAGTGAATCACAGCCTGTGGTCTCTGAAATTTGTGCAGAGGAAGGACCAGAAATAGAATAGGTGCAGTCATAAATATTGGGACATCAACACAATTCTAATCTTTTTGGCTCTATACACCACCACAATGGATTTGAAATGAAACAAAGATGTGCTTTAACTGCAAACTTTCAGCTTTAAATTGATGGTATTTACATTCAAATCAGGTGAAAGGTGTAGGAATTACAACAGTTTGTATATGTGCCTCCCACTTTTTAAAGGGGCCAAAAGTAATGGGACAATTGGCTGCTCAGCTGTTCCATGGCCAGGTGTGTGTTATTCCCTCATTTTGCCATTTACAAGGAGCAGATAAAAGGTCCATTTCAAGTGTCCTATTTGCATTTGGAATCTGTTGCTGTCAACTCTCAATATGAGATCCAAAGAGCTGTTACTATCAGTGAAGCAAGCCATCATTAGGCTGAAAAAACAAAACAAACCCATCAGAGAGATAGCAAAGGGTGTGGCAAAATCAACTGTTTGGAACATCCTTAAAAAGAAAGAAGGCACCGGTGAGCTCAGCAACACCAAAAGACCCGATAGACCACGGAAAACAACTGTGGTGGATGACCGAAGAATTCTTTCCCTGGTGAAGAAAACACCCTTCACAACAGTTGGCCAGATCAAGAACACTCTCCAGGAGGTAGGTGTATGTGTGTCAAAGTCAACAATCAAGAGAAGACTTCACCAGAGTGAATACAGAGGGTTCACCACAATATGTAAACCATTGGTGAGCCTCAAAACAGGAAGGCCAGATTAGAGTTTGCCAAACAACATCCAAAAAAGCCTTCACAGTTCTGGAACAACATGCTATGGACAGATGAGGCCAAGATCAACTTGTACCAGAGTGATGGGAAGAGAAGAAACTGCTCATACCCAAAGCATACCACCTCATCAGTGAAGCATGGTCGTGGTAGTGTCATGGTGTGGGCATGTATAGCTGCCAATGGAACTGGTTCTCTTGTATTTATTGATGATGTGACTGCTGACAAAAGCAGCAGGATGAATTCTGAAGTGTTTTTCGGGCAATATTATCTGCTCATATTCAGCCAAATGCTTAAGAACTCATTGGATGGTGCTTCACAGTGCACATGGACAATGACCCGAAGCATACTGTGAAAGTAACCAAAGAGTTTTTTAAGGGAAAGAAGTGGAATGTTATGCAATGGCCAAGTCAATCACCTGACCTGAATCCGATTTAGCATGCATTTCACTTGCTGAAGACAAAACTGAAGGGAAAATGCCACAAGAACAAGCAGGAACAGAAGACAGTTGCAGTAGAGGCCTGGCAATGCATCACCAGGGATGAAACCCAGCGTCTGGTGATGTCTATGCGTTCCAGACTTCAGGCTGTAATTGATTGCAAATGATTTGCAACCGAGTATTAAAAAGTGAAAGTTTAATTTATGATTGTTAATCTGTCCCATACTTTTGGTCCCTTAAAAAGTGGGAGGCACATATACAAACTGTTATAATTCCTAAACCGTTCACCTTATTTGGATGTAAATACCCTCAAATTAAAGCTGAAAGCCTGCAGTTAAAGCACATCATGTTTGTTTTATTTCAAATCCATTGTGGTGGTGTATAGAGCCAAAAAGATTAGAACTGTGTCAATGTCCCAATATTTATGGACCTGACTGTAAATCAATTTCCTGGACAGTGATAGGGGGGACCTTAGGGAGTTCAGACATCAACTGAACCTTTGCAGAAATCAAATCTGCACAAGGAGACTCAGGACCTAAAAAACCTGAAAAGGACAAGCTTTGTCCCCCCTTCTGGGTACCCCCAAAATAAACATTTTGCAGTTCTTCTTGATGCTTACCAAAAAAGTCCACGGGCCGGAAACCAGCAATGATGTCCCCCCACCCCAATAATGGGTGAGAGCAGACCTTCATGCTGAAGGAGTCTAGTCTGCTTGTCCGGGGAAGCTAGCTCTAGATTTACCCGACCAAGGTTGCTTGAAACCTCCCGGGAAAGATTTAAAAGATCTGTTTCTCTTTTTCCCTTATTCTCTGTCCCAGAAGCACAAATAATTTTCTATGGGCTGAGAAGGAGGTCCCCCCGCTGTCTGCGGCGAGGCTCCTTCTCTTTCCTTCACTGTGGCAGGAAGGTACTCTCCCTCCCACCCTGTGATACCCTTAATGATGTCATCCAGAGTAGCCCCAAACAAGCAATCGCCTTAAAAGGGCAGATCAATGAGAGCTTTCTTAGAGGGCTTGGTCTGTGGACCAATTCTTAAGCCACAGCATGCGCCTAATTACCACTGCTGAAACAGAAAGTTTGGGCAGCACAGGAGTTGTATCCAAAGCTGCATCACAAATAAACTGCAGCCCATGGACAAACTGATCTGCTGAATCAACATAAGCAGCGGGTACCTGCTCTGCCCCCAGGCCCTGGCGCAAAAGCTTGGCACATTCAGTAAGGTTCTAAGACACCAGGGCTGAGGTAAAGACTGGCAGCAATGCCAAACCAGACATAGTAAACATGCTGCGTGCCACAGCATCCGCTTTCTTGTAAGCTGGGTCCCTAAAGGATGGGAATTCCTTTCTACTGGAATCATGTTTGCTTTATTCAACCTGGAAACAGGAGGGACCACCACTGGCGGACTAGACCACTTTTTTAAAAGTGAATGCTCAAAAGGGTAACGTACAGCTAAATGTTTGGGGACCACAAAGGGTAGTTTTGGTTGTTCCCATTCCTTACAGGAAAACCTATCAAAATAAGGCACATAAGGAAACACCTTTGGAGTACGATGCGACTTGTGCGTACCAAACGACACAGCTACGTCTGTGGTTACATCAGCCGCATCCTCCATTTTTAAAGTCTCATGCACTGCAGTGGTAAGTGAATCTACTTTTTCATTCGCTGCTGAGACCATGGAGGAATCATCCTCACTATCAGATGAATTCAAGGGGTGGGATAATAAATCCCCCTGGGCGGGCCACGTCCACGGCGGCATCAGGCTCAGAATTAGATGAGACAGCCTGAGAAGGGAAGGTGGGGGACATTTCCTCCTGGGCCTTTGCCTACATTCCACTTCTGCTCGGGACACTAGGGAATGCAGGACAGCCATTAGTGACACCATGGGAAATTGGGTTTATAGGAAACAAAGGGTCCAGGCCAATTAAGGTAATTTTTCCACCATTGCCAACACCTGTATGGTGTCTGTCAACCTAGCTTAATAAGCATATGACAAAAAATACTCTGCATAGACACAGGAAAATAGAAGCTATTCCATTGACAAATGAATGACAGAGGGACACAGAATAAAAATGGATTTTTGTAAAATCTTACCGTAAAATCCTTTTCTCTTAGCTCATTGACAGACGTAGTCCTCGGTGATACACCACCTTCGGGTTATGTTGCCTCCACAGGAGCAGGACTAGACAGGAAATTAAAAAGCTCTGGCCACACCCTAGGGGCAGTCCCAGAGGGTATATCCTCTCTCTCTCTGCCTCAGCAAATCAGTTATGTGAAAAAGCAGTCTTTAGAGATTTTAACCCAACCCAACTCAAAAAACAGAGGGGCGGGGACTACGTCTGTCAATGAGCTAAGAGAAAAGGATTTTACGGTAAGATTTTACAAAAATCCATTTTTCTCTAGCGCTCATTGACAGACGTAGTCCTCGGTGATACACCACCTTCGGGACGTCCCAGAGCAGTATCACAAATGAGGGGTGGGAAAATGAAATCAAATCCCAATCTAGAAGGCCCAACCGGTGCCAACTAGAAGTTTACAATGCTCATCCTTAATGATGAGGCTCAACAAAAAAGAGAAAATTTTTATTTTTTTTTTCAAACAGAAAAAAACCCTCGAGGTAGACCACCGGTCTCCTCAAATTGCGGCCTGCAAAACCTTGCGGCCAAATGAGGCATCCGCCGATGCCGTCACATCAATTTTATAGAATTTTGTAAAGGTATGTACCGACGACCAGGTGGCCGCCTTACATACCTGGACCACTGACGCCTGATGGCGAAAGGCCCAGGAAGTACTGAGCGCTCGAGTGGAGTGCGCCCTAACAGGGAACGGAGGACTCTGACCCTTAATAGAATAAGCCTGTACCACCGTTTGTCTAATCCATTTGGCAATGGTCGCGGCAGATGCAGGCAAACCCTTTCTGGGGCCATCCGTGATCACAAAAAGTGAATCCGTCTTACGGAATGATTCCGTAGCTTTCAGGTATACCCTGATTGCCCGAACCACATCTAAGGAATGCAACGCATGTTCCCGATGATGCTTGGGCTGAGGACACAAGGAAGGTAGTACAATATCTTCATTCAGATGAAAATCTGAAACCACCTTAGGAAGAAAAGATGGCTTAGGATGAAGTACTACCTTATCCCTATGAATCACTAGGTATGGGGACTGGCATGATAATGCAGCCAGTTCTGACACCCTGCGAGCAGAAGTAATAGCCACCAAGGCCACCTTCTGGGATAAAGTAAGCAAGGGAATCTCCCTGATGTTTTCAAAGGGAGGTTTCTGTAGAACCGACAAAACCAAATTAAGATCCCAGGGCGGTAAGGGCGCGCGGACTGGAGGAGCCAGGTGCCGCACCCCCTGGATGAAATTCCGCACCAAGGACTTGGTAGCTAAAGGTTTCTGAAAGAAGATTGCTAATGCTGAAACTTGACCCTTGATGGTGCTCAAGGCTAGCTTCTGCTCAACCCCTTGTTGCAAAAAGGCCAATATTCGAGTCACCGAATAGGTACGTGGAGGAAATCCTAAAGATTCGCACCACGCAATATAAGTCTTCCATGTGTGATAATAGACCTTGCTGGAAGTCGCTTTCCTTGCTTTAATAAGGGTAGGAATGACTGAAGTAGACAAACCTCTGTCCTTCAGTACTTGGGTCTCAATGGCCAGGCCATTAAACCCAGCGACTGTAAAGCATGATGGTAAATTGGTCCTTGAGACCACAGACACTCCCTGAGACGAAGTTCCCACGGAACGTCTGCGACTAGCATGTCCAAGTCGGCCAGGCCGGCTTGAGGAGACCAGCCTAGAATTTCTAGGACCACTGGCGCTGATAGAATCTGAACCAGGCGTCCCTAGCGGTATCTGGCCCCGACCATCCGAGAAAGTCTGGTCGTTTTCTGTTCCCACACATTTATCAGATACCTGATTGTTATCAGGAAGGGTGATCTTTTCTGGTTGAACCTCAGGGACCGAAGTCACCCGACTAGAGGCTACTTGGCCTATCTGGTCAACCAGATCCGATTCCTGTGAGGTATAGGGACTAATCTTAGGAAAAGGTAAAGGAAAAGATCTATTCAGGGAACGGTAACTACCGCTTCCTGTAGTACTTAAATGTTGGAAGGGAAGAATCGCACAGGTAGTAGTGGTTGAAGCTCGATCTAATGTCCTGAATATCGGTGAAAACGTCCCCCCACCCTGAAACCGGGTGGGGGCGCACCTTCAGGCTGTGTACTCCTTTGCTTCGGGTTTGGCTGGGTTGGTCCTCTGCTTGTCCGACCAGCCCTTCTTGAACCCTCCTGGAGGAGTCTTGCCTTTCCCGCTAGTACCAGCCGGGCGCCCTTTATGGGCGGTAAAGAAAGGTCCTCGCTTGTTGCGAGGTCCCTTAGCTTTAGCAGCCTGTGGCAAAAAAGTGCTCTTGCCCCCAGTGGCATCCTTAATGATTTCATCTAGGTTGGCCCCAAATAGACGATTCCCCTGAAAAGGGAGATTTGTCAAGGTCTTTTTGGAACCTAGGTCAGCTGACCAGCATTTTAACCACAGCACACGTCTGAGGATCACCGCTGACATAGATGCATGCCCTAATAAGGGAGTAGTGTCCAAGGCTGCGTCACAGATAAACTGTAGCCCTTGTATAATCTGTTCCATCAAATCAGATGTCTCCTGGGGAATATCTTTTCCCCTAAGGTCTTGGCGTACCATTTTCGCCCATTCCGTAAGTGTCTGGGAAACTAGACCAATAACAATTACTGGTCTAAATGCTGACCCTATCAGAGAGAAGATGGTGCGGGACTCTGCTTCCATCTTTCGATCCACCGGATCCTTAAAGGACGAAGTGTCCTCCACTGGGATAACCGTGGCTTTATTCAGCCTGGAAATAGGTGGATCCACCACTGGATTCCTCAAACGGATAGCGTCTAGCAATACGCTTGGAAATAGTAAAGGTACGTTTAGAATGCTCCCATTTTCCTTTAATCTGATTACCGAAACATTTGGGTACAGGAAAAACCTTCACCGTTTTGATGGGCTTATAAGTACCAAAAGGAATCTCTGTTTCAGTTGCCTCTGCCGGTAAAGCCTCAAGTTTTAAGGTTTCCTGCACTGCCACAACTAGTGCGTCCACCAATGCTTCTTCCTGAATTATAGCAGGAGAAGAAGCGTCCTCCTCACTGTCTGAGGGGGCTTTACCTGGGATAACAGCCCTTGCAGAGGAACCTGCAACTGCAGTGACCATCTCTGAATCTGAGTCAGAGGTGTCAGATAGTATAGGGGTAGGCGGGGGTCGCTTCCTTGACCCCCGTCCCTGACAGGCCGCCTCCACCCGAGCCACCATAGACTCCAAAATTGCTGTAAATGACTCTACACTCTGTGCACCGGCGGGTCCCGTGGCCCCCTCGAGGGAAACAGGTGGGGGAATATGTGTGGCAGGGTCCATGATAATTCCAGTCACTTCCTGGATAATATAATTCAAAAATAAAAAACTTTTTTTTTTTTTTTTTTCAGACCCCCAGCGCCACAAAAAACCCCTTAGTGTTACCTGCTAGGGATCCCTATCGATCGAGAGAGAGAGAGAGAGATAGACCCCCAGGCTCACCACTTGATGCTCAGAGTTTAACTGCAACAGGTTACAGCGCTGTCTTGACAAACAGGAAGTCTTTTGGCTGGCTGCCCAGGAAGAAAGGAGGCGGCTCCGCCCCTCTGCACGCCTTCCGGCGCCTCCCCTAGCTCCACGAGGTGTTTGGATCACCTCAAACATGGCCGCCCCCATGCTGGAGACACGAGGCTACGCCAAAATGGCAGCTCGTGCGATCCAGCAAAAAAAATGGCGGCGGCCTGTACTGAATAGCGGTGTGCTGCAGGGCACACAACACTCTCTCTGCATGGGGATTTGGCGTGGTTGGCGGTACCGGCCCTGGCGGACCGCATGGCCATTCGGGAGGCCTGCTAATAGCTGGAGATCTGATTAGGAAGGCAGTCTACATGTCCGTGGCTTCTGACTGGTAGGTAGCTTATTCTTATCACCGTAAGATTCCCAGAATGCCACAGATTACAATCTTTTTAACATGTATACAATTAGATTGTTAGCTCCCAAACCAAGCCTCCTGGCTTTTTGCACATAAAATCACACTCAAAGTAGGAGGATCTGTGTCATTTATAGGATAGAGAGGGACTCTATCTTACCATACAGAGAGGGGCCCGCGTTCACCACAAGACCCGTCAGGGGAAAAGGGGCAACATACTACTCACCATACCGGAACCAGGCGGGCACCAACTCCTGACAGTACCCCTCTCCACCGGGGCGGGAGGGCTGTCGACCGATATGGACGCCGTGACTCATGGTCTTTGGCGTTTCAGCGAGACGTTTAACTCGCGGGGTCAGTCCTTTAATGGGACTTTGTCACGGCCGACCCAGCGCGGAGCTATGGCCTGCACGCGCTCGTAGGCTGAACTGGGGTGACCACCGGATCTCAACATCCAGCCCGTCGCCCAGTTCAGCTTTCTTGCTTGAAGATCTCACAGAAACACTGGAGAAAAAAAGCTGTCTAAAAAATCCTTTAAGAAAAAAATCTTGCCAGGACCTAAGATCCCAGCAAGGTATCTAGGTCCTTACTCCTAACTAGACAGAAAATAACTGATTTGCTGAGGCAGAGAGAGAGAGGATATACCCTCTGGGACTGCCCCTAGGGTGTGGCCAGAGCTTTTTAATTTCCTGTCTAGTCCTGCTCCTGTGGAGGCAACATAACCCGAAGGTGGTGTATAACCGAGGACTACGTCTGTCAATGAGCGCTAGAGAAAATAAAAAATATATATAGCTTTATTAATTACAATGGATGCAATTTAAATAACCCGGATAGGAGAATACCCGATCTATCTCTATGCATGTATCATGCCAACATAACAGGACAAAATACAACATAAATGACAATTTCGTCAAGGTGAAATAAAAAAAACACACTGGGGACATTCCCACAACAACTGCCATATCTCCTGTATCAATAGCACATCATTGAATAATGGGAAGTCCCCTGTGTGTTCACCCCTGGGAGCTCGAGCCATGAGATAGAGTATGAGGAAGATAGTGCGAAGGCCAAGGTGCATGCTATAGCAGTGGTAGCTACATTAATGAAGGTTCCGATGGTTGGGGTATATCATGTGTGCAGGGAATTCCCTTGCCCAGCACCATGATACCATGAAACAAAGTAGATGAGTAAGGATGTCTTATAAGGAGACACACAATTGATAAGGAATTTGGATTCATGTGCTAACTATCTTTGTCAATGACAGTATCTATTAATGTCTCTCTTACTCTGTTAGTGGCTATATCGCCGTGAACTCACCACATTGCAAGCAAATGCAACCCTTCTGGGTGTAAAATCCATGTATGAATGGCAGCTGTATCACCTATTCCCTGTGGCTAGATAGACAATGCTAATTGGAGCAGCGTCACAGGTATGACAGTCTTGTACTGCAAAGGAGATCTGTGTTGCATCGGTCGTGCCAAAACCACATATACGATTTGAGGGTAATGCATGAATCAAGCAGACAATATTGTATAGTACTTTACCCCTTTTGGTATATTGCCTATGGTTCACTGATCACTGTAGTGATCTTTGCTGAAATGTTCCAAAGATATGTGTTCCAATTCCACCTTATAGCCTTCTCATCCAGAACCTGTATATGCAGTGGCTGGATCGCCCCAAGATGCAGGGTAGTCTACACAGCTATTTCCTCTTTCCACCCATCTCTGTGGCTCGCCACCCATCTGGGGATACCTCAAGTGGCGTCATGGCCAAAGATGACGTCAACGCGTTTTGCAAGGCTGATGCGTAGCTTCATTTGGACATCTAGTGGTCTTCCACAGGTTCCTTTTAAGTGCATCTCCACAGCAGAGAAACCACACATAATTATCTTTTAAAGGAACCAGTCCCTGTTTGTTTTGTATCGTGTCACAATTACAAAAGGGATTAACGTTATTTAGCAGCGCCTTCATCAAAATGTTCATTATAGATTTCTAGCTTTGTTTCTCATTTATTACTCAATGAACAGAAGCACATAACATTTGGAGGAGGAAAGGAAGGAAGGAAAGACATAGAACGAGGTTTACACCTCACTTACCTATAGACACGGACAACACAAACAACCAAAAGGTTTTTCCTTTTCTTTTCCTTTACCCAAACGTTTAACAGCTAGTAATACTAAACCGACCCTATTGCAAACATGAGTAATAAAAATATATATACATTCATAAGCCGCTTTGGGGATCCGATGTGCTCTCTATTCTATACTCTAAATAAACTTGATAAGATTGAGTTTAGAAGAAGGACTTCAACCTATATATTCACCATTTCTCCTTTTGCAATAATATGGAGGTTGAAGTCACCTCTTCCCTTTACTTACATACCCTCTAAATTCTCTTTATGAAGTTGCACGAAGTGTCTTGCCAAGGGTCTTTTTCTTTAATTTCTCGTATATGCTCACCTATTCTAATCCTTAATTGCCATTGTTTTGCCAATGTAAAATTTGTCACATGGACAAGTTAACATATATATGACTTTCGTTGTTGAACAGTAAATGAGGTCGTGTATCTGGTAATCCTTTTCCCCAAAAGAGTCCTTGAAGCTGTCAGTTCTATCCACATAAGGACAGATCTGGCATCTTCCACATGGGAACATCCCTTTATCCCTTGGGAATTGCGATAGCCATGTTCTCTCGGTTGCTTTATTGAATTCAGATTTAATCAAAATGTCCCCCAAGTTTTTGGCTCTACGTACCACCAACCTGGGGGAGGGTCGGACCTACTATACTCGCTAATACTGGAGTATTAGTCAATATCCCCCAATGTTTTTTTAATATCTTTTGTACAGTATCCCACTGTGCTCCAAATTGAGTTATTATTCTTGTCAGATTAGGGTTAGTGTCTCTTGTTTTCCTTTTTTAGATGGTCACTTCTCTCTCGCACTGCTATCTTTTTTTAGCTTTCCAAAGTTGTTTATGCGAATAACCTCTTTTCCACTGGGATCCCATCTTTTTTAACCATTTGGGATGGTGACTATCTGCCCTAGGTAGGGTGTTGGCGGATATTTATTTTCGGAATGTGCATGTAACTAAAGTATCCCCGTCTATTCTTATCCACATATCTAGAAAGGAAATGTGTTTCTTATCAGACATATATAAGGTGAATATTCCGATTGTTGATGTTTAAGGCTTTGATGAATACATGAAGGGTCCCTCCAAATAACTAGTACATCATCGATGTACCTTAACCATGTATGTACGTGGTCCTGGTATATCGGTGAACCATATACAACCTCCCATAATCCCAAATGAAGGCACGCATATGACGGGCCCCATGATGCTCCCATAGACGTGCCTTCAACTTATTTGTAGTAATTGGACACAAATTGAAAATAATTTTTTTCTAGCGCAAAGGCTAATATTTCCTCCAGAAATTCATTCTGGGGACCATACTCAGGGTAATATTGTTCTAGGAATGTCCCCACCGCTTTTAACCCCTATATGTGTGGGATTAAGGTGTATAGAGACTCCACATCCACTATGACAAGCCACATGTCCGTACCGTTTTTCAAATCAGATATTTTTTCAAATACATGCCTTGTGTCCTGGACATATAATTTCAAACTGGTTACCATGTCTTTCAAGAGGGAATCCAAGTATCTACCGATCCTCTCCATTGGGTCTTTTAATGCCGATACAATCGGCCTCCCTGGAGACTTTTAGAATGATATAAAATGTAGGTACATTAAAATCTTTTATGTGCAAGTAATTAAACTCACATTTACTTAGTAAATTTACTTCCCTTGCATTTTTTAATTTACTGTTCAATTCTGCCACCATTTCTGGGAAAAGGTTCTGTTCTAGCTTTTTATAGGTTCTCTGATCTACTAATAGCCTTTTAACCTCTTTTTAATAGGCCTTTTCATTTATTATGACATTTCCCTCTTTATCACTCCATTTTAAAACTATACCTTTGGCTTCATTCAGTTCTTTTATCGCTTGGTGTTCTTCTTGTAAGAGGGCCTTGTTTTGTCCAATCTACCAAATTTAGGTCTGATTGTACCATCTCCAAAAAGAGGCTAGGCCATTTATTTATTCCTAGCGGTGGCATTCTGGTTGATTTAATCCCAAGGTTGGCTTTCCTATGACAGGGAGTATTGGATACGTCTGTTTCTTCACTTTCCTCTAATAGGGAATATAAAATCTTTAGCATCTTTTTTATCATTTTCATACAGTGGTGTATCATAGTTCTCAGAGGTGTCTTTCTTAGTATACAAGAACCGCAGATACGTTCTCCGAAGCAACAACACAATGTCTTTATAGACCATGAATTCATCCATGTAATTTAACAGCGAGAAAGACATCCCGCATTTCAAAAGATTGATATGGCGAGGGGCCAGAGAAAAATCATACAGATGGATTACTTTCATGTCCGCTACTGGGACTGTTTCTTTCTCTAATCCCTTTGGTTCCTTTGACTTCTTGTCCGTGTACCCTCCTTCCCTGATCTCTGATCTTGACTTTTTGTTTTTTGTTTGTTCTGTGTCTTGTTGTTCAAAGTGAAACCTTGTGTTCGGGGGTGAGCATCTATATCAGGGGTCCTCAATAGGCGGACTCCGGGCCGCCCCCAGACCCACACAGACTTAAATCTGGACCGCCGAAGCAGTCTCCTCCCTCCTGTTATCAGCGGAGGGGCAGAATGGAGAGGATCGGGACCCATTAATGCAGAACGACCATGTGCGTGCCCCCATTAATGCAGATTGACCAGTGTGCGTGCCCCCATAAATGAAGAGTGACCAGTGTGCGTGCTCCCATTAATGAAGAGTAACCAATGCGGATTAGAGCAACGCATGATTATAAAAAGTCAAGTTATCAGTGGGGGGGGGGCAGAATGGAGAGGATCGGGAGGATCGGAGTGGCTGTGTCTTACACTGGCAGCGCTGCATGATTACAAAAAGCCGAGTTCTTCTGTTTACCCGACGAAGAGGATGTCCTACAAAGTCCCGCCTCCTGGGCCGGCTCTTACCTATGATAGACAGAACACTGGTGACGTCTATCATAAGAGCCGGCCCAGGAGGCGGGACTTTGTAGGACATCCTCTCCGCCGGGTAAACAGAAGAACTCGGCTTTTTGTAATCATGCAGCGCTGCCAGTGTAAGACACAGCCACTCCGATCCTCTCCATTCTGCCCCCCCCCCCCCCCCCCGCTGATAACTTGACTTTTTATAATCATGCGTTGCTCTAATCCGCATTGGTTACTCTTCATTAATGGGAGCACGCACACTGGTCACTCTTCATTTATGGGGGCACGCACACTGGTCAATCTGCATTAATGGGGGCACGCACATGGTCGTTCTGCATTAATGGGGGCACGCACACTGGTCAATCTGCATTAATGGGGGCACGCACATGGTCGCTCTGCATTAATGGGGGCATGCACACTGGTCACTCTTCATTTATGGGGGTACGCACACTGGTCAATCTGCATTAATGGGGGCACGCACACTGGTCAATCTGCATTAATGGGGGCACGCACATGGTCGCTCTGCATTAATGGGGGCATGCACGCTGGTCACTCTGCATTGGATGGGGGGAAGGTTTTGGGGAATGCCTTTTTTTGTTGTTGGCGTTCTGTATTTGGAATTTGACGGTCACTTTTCCGGACCTCGGACTGAATGGAAAATTTGTAAGTGGACCTTTCAAGTTTACATTCGAGTACCCCTGATCTATATTCTCTACTATCAACCCCCCTGTTCTAAAAAAAAGTGACTGTCCCAGGACCGGTTTTCTCGTCCATATCACTTTGTGATTTGTCCCCTTTAGAGCACGATATGAACCGGAAGGCTCGCCTTCTTGATTTTCTTCTATTACGGCGAAAGGGGACATTTTTGATCTCACCATTCTACCACTCGTCCACATCGCGTCTAAATTTAGATTGTTTTGTCACTTTAAGATTATGTTGTGTTTTATCTATTTCTTTTTTAAGAAACTCATTTTTGTTTCTGAAATTCGTCAGTATCTTTAACCACTTAAGCCCTGGAAGATTTGGCTGCTCACAGACCAGGCCCTATTTTGCGATTCGGCACTGCGTGACTTTAATGGACAATTGCGCAGTCGTGCGACGCTGTATCCGTTCAAAATTGATGTCCTTTTTTTCCCCACAAACAGAGATTTCTTTTGGTGGTATTTGATCACATGTGCGATTTTTTTTTTGCGCTATAAACAAAAAAAAGAGCGTCAATTTTGAAAAAATAACAATATTTTTCACATTTTTTTATATGAAATTCTCAAAAAAAAAAAAAAAGTAAAAATCTAAATTTTTTAACATTTTAGGCCAATTTGTTTTCTGCTACATATGTTTGGTAAAAAAAAAAAAAAAAAATCACAATAAGCGTAATTTGATTGGTTTGCGCAAAAGGTATTGCGTTTACCAACTACGGGAAAGATTTATGTCATTTATATTGTTTTTTTTATTTTTTACTAGTAATGGGGGCGATCTTCGGACAGATCGGAACCCTGACTGACATTTTTGACACTTTTGGGAGTACCAGCGACATTACTACAGTAATCAGTGCTATAAATATGCACTGTTACTGTCAAAATGACACTGGCAGGGAAGGGGTTAACTTTATTGATGATCAAGGGGTTAAGTGTGTCCCTAGGGGCGTGATTCTGTGGGGGGCGTGGCTTGTGTGATGTAACCACAGAGACATACGATCCTACATAGTAGGATCATATAGTCTTTGCACTTACATCAGGGAGAATGACAGACGGCTGTGTTTACATCAGCCGTCTGCCTTTCTCCCTCTCCTGCGGGAGATCGCGAGTGGCCGGCGGACATCGGAGCCGCCGGTCACTCACGCGGGGATGCCTGTGAACGAGCGGGGGCGGGAGCACTTCCTCCGGCGACGCGTGCTCGCCCCCTACAGGCAGCTGAGCGAGTGACATACCCCTACGTCACTTTGCCCAGCAGAGGCTGCCTGCCGCAGTATATCTGCGGTGGGCGGTCGTTATGTGGTTAAAAGGGAGTTTCCTCAATTTATTTAAATAATTCAGTTAGCTGTATCCTTTCTTCCTCAACTACTAACTTTATTACTCCTACTCCATGTTCTATACAGAATGCTTTCCATTTTGGGGTTAAGTGGGGGAAGATGGGACTGAGGCTCCAAAAGGAAAAGGAAGACCTTGCAGTAAAAAAAAAAAAAAAAAAAAAAACGAACTTTTGGCATCACTAAAGGATCCCCTCAAGGCTCAGGGTACCCATCAGCAGAGAGAGAGAGGGAGATAACAGGGACCACCAAAGACTCACCCTATCGACCGGCGAAGCGCCAAGACATCAAACCCAGCATCATCACAGACACTATCCCTGTTCATATGTCCCGGGCAAAGGAAGAGGAAACTAAGGAGGAACAGGAGAAGCCTTGGCATCCCCACAAGGGTTCCGTTGTTTCCATCATCTCCCAGATTTAAGGGAAAATGGCCCCCATGACATCATCCAGCTACACAAACATGGCCACCAACCGGAGACCAGCCAGACTAATGGAAAATGGTCCTCGTGACCCGGCGTAGCCAGGTGTTTTTTGTTCTGCCTAGTCCCACTTCTGGAGGAGGCAATATAACCTAGTAGTTATGATTTATGGAGCGCTGTGTCAGTTGATGAACAAAAGAGAAATACAGGGGATCAGTTCCAGTAGATAGTATCCCCACCACCCCTCCCTGTCCAGGTTCCCGGGGGTCAGCAAGGTAGGGATGTGATCTACCCATCACCTGCCCATGATTGATGGATAGATCACAATGGATGGGTGGCCAACCCCTACACTAAAACAATTTCCATGGAAAGACAAATGTTATAGATCAGAAACAGAATGGGAGTTGTGGAACCACCTTGTGATGGCCACATAATTGCAATCAGGAAGTCTGAATAGGTGTAAGTCCTATTTATATTGCTAAAGGTATGAATTGTCAAATACCCAGGGTAGAGATATTTAAATGATATAATATATGGGTGACGGCCCTCATCCCTATTCAATGATGGTTGTTCCAGTATAATGCAGATGGCTTCTTTTACACAGTTATCTTCTCTTTCAAAATGTGCACCTCACTGCCCTCAAAATAATGTTCCTTTTCCCTAAGATGTCGTAAAACTGCTGAGTTCTGACCTGTAAAATTTGCCTTCCCGTGTTGCACCATACATTTGTTGGGAGGCTGCTAATGCCCCGTACACACGTGCAGATTATCTGAAGACTTTTGTCTTCAGATTTACCTTTTCTATGTAGTGCAAGGGCCTGCCGGATTGCATAAGAATTGAAAGGGTTTAGGTTTGACCTCATATTATATGGTTTTGGTAAGTCTACAGACAAAAGTCTTCAGATAATGTGTGTACGGGGCATTAGTCTTTCGTGCCCAGGTCTAAAAATGTGTACCTCACAATTCTCAAAACAATGTACCCTTTGCTTAAAGTGAAACTCTAGTCAGAAAGAGTAAGTCCCGCTAGATCACTACAGGTTGGCCTCTTTTGCAGGTGTAGCTATATTAAACATTAAAAAATTGCCTATACTGTTTAACCACTTCAATACAGTGCACTTTCATCCCCTTCTTGCCCAGGCCAAGTTTCAGCTTTCAGTGCTTTCACACTTTGAATGACAATTACTCAGTCATGCAACACTGTACCCATAAAAAATGTGTCATTTTTTCACAGAAATAGAGCTTTCTTTTGGTGGTATTTAATCACTACAGGGCTTTTTATTTCATGTGCGATCAATAAAAAAAATAAAAAAAGACTGAAAATATTGTGAAAACATGCATTTTTCTTTCTTTCGGTTATAAAATTTTGCAAATTAGTAATTTTTATTCACAAATTTTGGCTAAAAGTTATACTGCTACTTATCTTTGGTAAAAATAACCCAAATAAGTGTATATTACTTGGTCTGTGTGAAAGTTAGAGTCCACAAGCTATGGTGCCAATCATTAAAAATTGATCACACCTGATGTACTGAAGGCCTATCTCATTTTTTGAGATGCTAACAGGCCAGGAAAGTACAAATACCCCCAAAATGACCCCTTTTTGGTAAGTAGACATTCCAAGGTATTTAGCAAGAGGCACGGTGAGTTTTTTTTGAAGTTGTAATTTTTCCCCACAATTCTTTGCAAATGAAGGGTTTTTTTTTTTTACAAATTGTCGTATTAACAGGTTATTTCTCTCACACTGCATATGTATACTTGCAACTACACCCCAAAACACATTCTACTACTTTCACAGCCTAGCCACATACAGAGGCCTAACATCCAAGTAGCACCTTCAGGCATTCTAGGAGCATAAATTACACATATAATTTCCTGACAACCTATCGCACCAGAACAATGAAAAGCCCCATAAAATGACCCCAACGTATAATCTTTGAGGCATGAGTCTTTTGAACATGTAATTTTTTTTCCACAAGTTTTTGGAAAATGTGGAAAGAAAATGAAAAACAAATTTTTTTTTTTTTTTTACACAAATTTTACACAAAGTTGTCCATTTATACAATATTTCTAACACATAGCATGTACATAGCAAAAATTGCACCCCAAAATACATTCTGCTACTCCTCCTGAGTATGGCGTATACGTATGGGTATGTAGTGGCCCTGGCTCTTGGGGGATGTGACACTCCAGTGCTGGTAGTTGGGGGGGGGGGGGGGGTTTGAAATTTCTGCGCTGGTACTTGGGAGTGATACCGCAGCGCTGGTACTGGGCCTGGGCATTCGATCCTGGGGTGTATCGCTTGTGGCTGCCTGGATTCCAAAGGGCTGTGCCCTTTTAGGAGGAACCCATTCTTCCTCCGATTCCGTTGCCAATCCGCTACTGTTTATTGGTTCAAATTCTGAATTGGATTCGGAATCTGATGAGAAGTCCCCGCTGCTCTCATCAGTCATGGAGAGGATCTGAAACGCCTTCTCTCTGCTGTACACTTTTATTTGACATGGTGGCTGTGATGAGCTGTGCAACGGGTGACATATGACTGCTGATGGTCACTGATGGGTGGCAGGTGACAAATCTCTGATGGGCGACAGGTGATGATCACTGATGGGGTGACAGGTGATGGTGACTGATAGGTGACAAGTGATGGTCATCGATGGGGTGCACCACTGACGGTACTGATGGCAGTCTTGCATGGTGACAGGTACACTTTATGGGTTACAGTTGCACTTTATGGTGTACTGATGAGGTGACTATTGCATGACAGGTGCAATGGGGGGGGGGGGGGACACTATGGGGACAGGTTCTCCTTATTTGTGTAGAATGCTGTAAAAAACTGACAGAACACACATTGGTACTGCTTCTGGCACTTCTCTCCCTACACTGGAAACGGTGTGTGAGGAGAAAAGAGCTGGTAACAGTCAGTTACTGCTCTGTGTTTACATTTGTGATTGGCTGTAAATGGTTTACAGCCAATCACATGGTAAACAGCCATTGTCATTGGCTGTTCACCACTGTCAGTGATGAGCTGTGTTCCTGGCAACACGCCACCACTGACATGACTGCGCAGCACACTCTTGATCGCACATGCGCAGTCTACATCGTGGGCAGAGCTATGTGATCGGCTGTGATTGGATCACAGCCGATCACGTGGTAAACATCCATGCTCATTGGCTGTTTACCCACTGTCGGGGACACGCCACCACCGACAGTGCAGGGCTGCGCATGCCCTGTTCAAATGGGCCGCCGTTATAGGACGTCGGCCCAGAATGAGAGTCACACCGATCCGCCGTCATTTGACAGTGGACGAGCAAGTGGTTAAAACCCAGTAATGCACTGTCTGAGCCTGTTTGACCTATGCTCTACAAATCAGAGCCACTAGAGGCCAATCTGCTGCCAGCCTAAAGATTTACTGCTACGCAGGGGCTCTGGGCTTCAGCAAAATGAAAAATTCTGGCAAGAAACAGGAACGATGCTGAAGGCATTTTACAGCACACACTAAGTTTAGTAGCTTAATTATTCATGTGTAATGTATGACCCTTGCTAGAAAACATTCTTTTTTTTTGAGTTGTTATGGGTAAAGTTCCACTTTAAAAGTGTATGAAAACTGTGTCCTGATCTGTAGAATTTTCCCTTCTATGTGGAAACATGCATTCGGTAAGAGGCTGCTCAGTGATCAGATATTTGCATTCCTTACTGCAGTGTACTGCACATACCAGGTTATTGTGCTTTTGAGTTTGGGTGTTGGGTCTTTTGGATGTACACCCTTCTGTCCCAGTGTACTACTGCATTACTGCAGCATGTTAACAGTCTCTAATCATTTACTGCTGCATGCCTGTAGGCTGTGACCAGCTCCTGTTGCAGCAAGCCTATATATTTTTTTTTACCAACTGCAATCTGACAGCTTTTTGTATCATTACATTTAGGCCCCTTTCCTTCTTGTCCTGCAAAGTCACATGACAAGTCATACTCCATGATTTCCAATGAGTACTGTTCATATCTGTGTGACTTCAAAGTAGTCCCGGTGTAACGTGAGAATTTCCTACCCCGTGAGAAAAACCTACCCTCGTCACTTCCGGCCAGGAACAGCTGAGCAGCGCAGCAGTGCGCATGCTCACAGCCCCGGATACCTAATGAAAGAGCTAAGGACCTGACTACTGCGCATGCGCACTAGTAGGAAATTATCACGGTGTCCGTGAAACAAACCTACCCACGCCACGCTTACATTAAAACAAGTGTGCTGCAATATAAGTCATCTCCGCTCCTGTTCCTGTCACTCCCCTGATCTTGGCTAGTAAATATAAAAGCGGCTCTCGGCTCCGTGATTTATGTTCTCATACAGCCGCCGCCGCTTTTATATTTACTATCCGAGATCAGGGAAGTGACAGGGACAGGAGTGGAGATCACTCGTATTGCAGCACAGCTGTTTTAATGTAAACGCCGAATTACATACAGTGCCGTGCAACCGGAAGTGACGAGGGTAGGTTTTTCTCACGGGTAGGTAATTCTCACGGAACACCGGCACTACTTTGATCCGACTTTGATGCATTTTGAGGTCTGTAGACCTCAAGATTACACAGGCATTGCTTTAAGCCCAGTGTGAAAGGGGCCTAACTCCACCAATTTGGTGATGTCAGGGGCCACAATTGAGACCCACTATATCAAGAAAGTTGACCATTACTGCTCTGTTCGGTTAAAATAAAGCATGTTTGTTTTCAAAGATTAAGCATTAGTAAACAGTATCATATGCCTCCTATAGTCACAAGTATGATAATTAGTGTAAAATATTACTTGTTTAAGCAGGTTCCTATCCTTCAGGCCAGTAGCGATACAGATAGGCTGGGTGGGAACCTTACACTGCACCCGTACACCCATTTATATAACCTGAAACGACTTTACACATTCCATCAGCACAATTTACCATAAATACATTTAACTCTTCCTACAATGCAGCCCACCCCCCTCACAAACAATCCACCCAAAATACTTTTCACACCATATGCACTTTACACTAAGCTCACTGTAGCATACCAAAATATACAGAGCACTGCCGTTTGTTCACGAAGATACACTGAACACAAAAAAAAACTTAAAATGTTAAACTGTTACATTTCACTATGCAGAATGCATCCCATTACACTCAACGGTCTCCAGCATATACCTTGTTACATTTAGCACACCACGGGTACACTCAGCATCACATCACACATCATGTTACATCCAGCCCTCTGCAGCATACAGTCTGGACATCTCAGCATGTACCTCAAATATTCCCAGCACACCCTACAATCCCAATACACACATCACTCAATTCATCACTCAAACATTTCCACCACATTACACATAGAACACACAGCATATACCTTGTTACAATGAACATACATCTTGTTAAACTTCGTACATTTCCATTCAGTACCATAAGGCCCCTTGCACACTAGCGGAACGTTCAGATCCGCCTGTCAGTTTAGGCGGATCTGAACGGATGCCCCGCGCATCTCTATGGGGCATCGGATGTCAGCGGAGACATGTCCGCTTACATCCGATCCGGTCCATCAAATCTGGACGGATGGAAACCCTATTTTCCATCCGTCCAGGGGATCGGATCAAATGAGAACGGACAGGCGGTCCGTTCCCATCCGATTCCCCCATAGAGAACAGCAGGGACCGGACAGCTCCGTCTCCGCACACAGCGCAGAGACAGAGCTGCCATCCGCCTGCTCAGCGGGTGATCGGTGGATCAATCCCCCGCTGAGAAAAGCGGAGTCCCCCAACGGACTCCCATGTGTGAGAGGGGCCTAATACACTCAGTACACCACATCAAAGCCCAGTGCATAGCACAATCACTTAGTGGGTTGCAGGAAAGGAAGAAGCTCCCAGACAGCTTCTCCATGATGCAAAACTCTGCCAATGTTCTCTGGATCATATCCATCTGCAGTACTTTGGAATATCCTACATCAGGGACTGGAACAGAACATTGCAACTGTAGATCCGGCTATCACTCTTCAGTACTCTATACAAAAACAAATGGCTCAAGCAAGGGAGTGTCAATTTTTTTTTTTTTTCAACCAACTGTGTCACATAGCCAAACAGGAAGTGAGATGAGATCCCTGCAAATTTAAGGGAATTCCTTGGGTCCCCATTGAATGATTTCCCCTCTATTATTTTTTTGGGGACAAGCCAAAATTTGGAATTCTTTTACTTCCACTTTCAATGATAATGGTAAAACAGGACAATTAGGAGCAGAGCAGGCGAATCCCCTGCGAGTGTTCTTAACCCTCTACACTCCATCCAATACTAAAAAAAAAAAAAAAAATAATCTTTTGCCTTTAGTTACACTTTAACTAGGTATACTGACTAGAACAGGGATATGCAAACTGTGGCCCTCCAGCTGATGCAAAACTACCCATCATGCCTCTGGGAGTCATGCTTGTGGCTTTTAGAGTCCTGCTATGTCTCATGGGACTTGTAGTTCTGCAACAGCTGGAGGGCACATATTTTTGACTTCGCATATACCTGGACTAGAAGATACAAATAATTGTACTGCTCTATGTACAAGTTGCATCATTATTTACAACCACTGCATATAAATCACAGTGGGAATCCACATAATGGGGTGGAAAAGGGGTGGCATGTTCCGTTTTAGGCTGGCACTATAAGAAAAACCCTGAACAAGAATGGTGTTTATGGAAGGGCAGCAGAGAAAAATCACTGCTAACCTTAAAAAAAAAAAAAAAAATTGTGTTCACCCACATCCCTTCCTATCACTAATTCTTAACCTGATCTTACCACCTCAAAAAGCAGGGGTTTATAAACTATGGCCCTCCAATTGTTCAGGAACAACAATTTCCATCATCCTAGTTATGTCTGTGAATGTCAGTTTTACAATGCCTCATGGGATGTGTAGTCCAGCAACAGCTGGTTAGTTGAGCCAGAGGAACTTGTGTCTTTATTTTCAACCTGACTATGTAGCTGGAGAACCGTCGTTTGGAGATCCCTGCCTTAACCACTTAAGCCCCGGAAGATTTTACCCCCTTCCTGACCAGGGGGTATTTTGCGATTCGGCACTGCGTGACTTTAATGGACAATTGCGCGGTCGTGCGACGCTGTACCTAAACGAATTTGACATCCTTTTTTTCCCACAAATAGAGCTTTCTTTTGGTGGTATTTGATCACCTGTGCGATTTTTTGATCATGCGCTATAATCAAAAAAAGCGACAATTTTGCAAAAATAATATTTTTCACATTTTTTTTATATTAAATCCCCCCCCCCCCCCAAATGTTTGGTAAAAAAAAAAAATCACAATAAGTGTATTTTGATTGGTTTGCGCAAAAGTTATTGCGTTTACTAAGGGAAAGATTTTTTTTTTTTTTTTTTAACGAGTAATGGCGGTGATTTGCGATTTTTTTTGCGGGACTGCGACATTGCGGCGGACAGATCGGACCCTTGACTGACATTTTTGACACTTTTGGGGGTACCAGTGACATTACTACAGTAATCAGTGCTATACATATGCACTGTTACTGTAAAAATGACACTGTCAGGGAAGGGGTTAACTTTATTGGAGAGGGAGGGGTTAAGTGTGTCCCTAGGGGGCGTGCTTCCAACTGTGCAGGGATGTGGCTGTGTGTGTAAAAGCACAGATCAACGGTCCTACATAGCAGGACCGTTAGATCAGTGCTTTTACACAGGGGAGAATGACAGGCGGCTTTGTTTACACTAGCCGCTTGCCTTTCTCCCTTCACAGCGGACGATCGCGAGTGACCCGATGTCCGCCGGTCACACGCACGGATGTGTCCGTGAACGAGCCGAGGCGGGAGCGCGCCTCAGGCGGCGCGCGCCCGCCCGCTATTGGCTCCCAGGCTAGTGACGTACCGGTACGTCACCTTTGCCTGGCCGGGGCTGACCGCCGCAGTATATGTACTTGCGGCGGTCGGCAACCGGTTAAAAGGCTAAGTTCACTTTAAAAAAAGCCAAATAAATAAAATGCACATTTTTTGCATTTAAAAATTCTGTTTATTCTTTTTTGTTGCAGGGGCCTTTAAAGTATTGCACCAGCGATCAGTAGATCACTGATGCCATGCAGGTCTCCTGCAGATCTGTCTGTGTATCTGCTTGCTCGTACATCGTAAGGGGAAGTGATACATTCTGACAGGAAGAATCAACTAACTACCTGAGTGCACATAGCACCGTGGTAGTTCATTGAAAACTACAAGCCGGCAGCCGCAAAGAACGTTGGGACTTGTAGTTCATTCATACACCGAGCGCATGGCCGCGCGGTTTTTCAAAGAGTGGTGGCTAGTAAGGGGAATCTCCCCCTGTACTGCTGCCACAAGGAGAACGAGCAGTGGGAACAAGTTACACGTCCTACCCTAAAAACGGTGAACTTATCCTTTAGGTTTGAATAGATAAAGAAAACCTATCAACTTCTCTCCATTAAATGCACATTTCCCAATGTTTTTCGCTCTTTAAAAATGCAAGTATAGGAAAATAACTGTTGATCCTGCCAGAAACCCGGTGTGTTTGTAACTTCCTGTGTATTCAGCCGCTGTTGCGCTGTTGGACTGAAATCCCCAGCATCATCAGCCCTACCCAGTTTACCCCTGTGAACAATGGCTGGCATGTCTACAGTATTAGCGTTCAATATGGTGGGGTAGGGTTGGAATTCCAGTCAGGGATTTATAGATATAGATTCACATAAAAAAAGACACACATTGTACACGTAATCAAATCCACAAATGTAAATCGAAGTTGAGCAGAAGGAAGGGAAAAGTTTGCCCCCTGCATTTAAAGTAATAATCTTTGCATGTAGGAGGTACAGATGTTAATTTAATGGATGCACCACTTGAAGTGCAAAATGGTTTAGATGGTTTTATTTTTTAAAAACAGTGGTCGGTTTTAATAAATTGATTCACAATCAACAGCATATTCCTTTTGAATCCTGAGAAGGATGGAATAGCGCCTTGAATTTAGAAGGGTAAACATCTCTATCATTTCTTCTGTAGGGTTATACTGCAGTCTGTGTACCCTTTAGGGAAATTAACGCTCACTTTTTGTTTTAACAAGTTGTGAAAAGTACAGGAGGCGATGGAAAATCTCTCCAAATGGAGGCAAATGGTTGATTTACTAAAGGTTAATAGACTGTACACTTTGCAAGTGCAGTTGCACCCATTTTCACCAGAGTTTAGTGAATGTAGAAAATCTTCGTAAAGCATACCTTATCAGGTATGAAAGGTTTGCTTGCAAATGATGGATGGCTATAGACAAACAAATATTGCGCAGGTAGATCAAAAGCAGCTGGCAAAAGAACAATCAGATTAGATTGTAAAACGGTATATACAAGAATTATTTGCCACACAAATAATTGATACAATCAATGAAAAAACTTGAAAAAGTCTAGTATCTAAAGTCCAGAAAGCAAGTCCAACATGATAAGCCTATTGTGCACAATGGAAAAAAAATAAATAAAAAAAAGAAGAATTTAAAAAAAGTTTCAAATTTCGTTCAAGCCAGATATCCAATATATGGAGAACGTTCCAATCAAAATGTAAAACACCCAAGTGTGCCTCCACTTTAGGGTAAAAAGTGGATTCTTACCAGAACCCATGGACTCGGTTTTAAGAGAGTCAAATGTGCTGTAAATCAGTAAAGTGTCATCTGTAATAGGTACATATACACTATAAAAATTGTAGGCACTAACTTTTTTTTGCTAAGGAAATGTAGCCAAATAAATTTTGGCCTAAAATTTATGGAAAAAAAAAAAAAAAAAGTTATACGCTTGCAAATTTTTTACCAGAAAAACTTTTTTTTTTTCTCAAAATGTTTCCGTATTTTTTTCGTTTACATAGTAAAAAATAAAAAACCCAGTGGTGATTAAATACCACCAAAAGAAAGCAAGCTATTGCTATAAACATTCTTGAAGCAATACACTATATACAGTCAGGTCCATAAATATTGGGACATCGACAATTCTAATCTTTTTGGCTCTATAATGAATTTGAAATGAAAAAAACAAGATGTGCTTTAACTGCAGACTTCCAGCTTTAATTTGAGGGTATTTACATCCAAATCAGGTGAACGGTGTAGGAATTACTACAGTTTGTATATGTGCCTCCCACTTTTCAAAGGGATCAAAAGTAATGGGACAATTGGCTGCACAGCTGTTCCATGGTCAGGTGTGTCTTATTCCCTCATTATTCCATTTACAAGGAGCAGATAAAAGGTCCAGAGTTCATTTCAAGTGTGTTATTTGCATTTGGAATCTGTTGCTGTCAACTCTCAATATGACATCCAAAGAGCTGTCACCATCAGTGAAGCAAGCCATCATTAGGCTGAAAAAACAAAACCAACCCATCAGAGAGATAGCAAAAACATTAGGTGTGGCTAAATGAACTGTTTGGAACATCCTTAAAAAGAAAGAACGCACCGGTGAGCTCAGCAACACCAAAAGACCCGGAAGACCATGGAAAACAACTGTGGTGGATGACCGAAGATTTCTTTCCCTGGTGAAGAAAACACCCTTCACAACAGTTGGCCAGATCAAGAACACTCTCCAGGAGGTAGGTGTATGTGTGTCAAAATCAACAAATCAAGAGAAGACTTCACCAGAGTGAATACAGTGGGTTCACCACAAGATGTAAACCATTGGTGACCCTCAAAAACAGGAAGGCCAGATTAGAGTTTGCAAAATATCTAAAAAAGCCTTCACAGTTATGGAACAACATCCTATGGACAGATGAGACCAAGATCAACTTGTACCAGAGTGATGGGAAGAGAAGAGTGTGGAGAAGGAAAGGAGCTGCTTATGATCCAAAGCATACCACCTCATCAGTGAAGCATGGTGGTGGTAGTGTTATGGCGTGGGCATGTATGGCTGCCAATGGAACTGGTTCTCTTGTATTTATTGATGATGTGACTGCTGACAAAAGCAGCAGGATGAATTCTGAAGTGTTTCAGGCAATATTACCTGCTCATTTTCAGCCAAATGCTTCAGAACTCATTGGACGGCACTTCACAGTGCAGATGGACAATGACCCGAAGCATACTGCAAAAGCAACCAAAGATTTTTTTTAAGGGAAAGAAGTGGAATGTTATGCAATGGCCAAGTCAATCACCTGACCTGAATCCGATTGAGCATGCATTTCACTTGCTGAAGACAAAACTGAAGGGAAAATGCCCCAAGAACAAGCAGGAACTGAAGACCCTTGCAGTAGAGGCCTTGCAGAGCATCACCAGGGATGAAACCCAGCGTCTGGTGAGGTCTATGCGTTCCAGACTTCAGGCTGCAATTGACTGCAAAAGGATTTGAAACCAAGTATTAAAAAGTGAAAGTTTGATTGTTAATCTGTCCCATTACTTTTGGTCCCTTAAAAAGTGGGAGACACATATACAAACTGTTGTAATTCCTACATCGTTTACCTGATTTGGATGTAAATATCCTCAAATTAAAGCTGAAAGTCTGCAGTTAACCACTTTAGCCTGGAAGACCAGGCCACTTTTTTCAACTTGGCACTGCGCGACTTTAACTGACAATTGCGCGGTCTTGTACCCAAACAAAATTTACGTTCTTTTTTCCCCACAAAGAGAGCTTTCTTTTGGTGGTATTTGATCGCCTCCGCTCTTTTATTATGTGCGAAAATTTTGCGAAAAATTTACCTTTTCTAATTTGACTGTTAAAAAATATCCACTATATTCAATTTTTGTTATATATTTAGGCCAAAATGTATTTAGCTACATTTCTTTGACAAAAAAATTCTCAATGAGCGTATTTTTATCCACTTTAAGACTGGAAGATTTTACCCCCTTCCTGACCAGGCCATATTTTGCGATTCGGCACTGCGTTACTTTAACGGACAATTGCACGATGCTGTACCCAGATAAAATGTACGTGCTTTTTTTTTTCCCACAAATAGAGCTTTCTTTTGGTGGTATTTGATCACCTGTGCGATTTTTAAAGTTTTGAAAAAAAGAGCAACAATTTTGAAAAAAATCTATATATTTTTCACATTTTGATATACAACATTCCCAAAAAAAAAATAAAAAAATAAAAATGTAACATTTTAGGCCAATTTGTTTTCTGCTACATATTTAAAAATCCCAATAAGCGTATTTTGATTGGTTTGCGCAAAAGTTATCACAGTTACCAACTATGGGAAAGATTTATGTCATTTTTAAATGTTTTTTTTCTTTTACCAGTAATGGCGGCGATCTGCGACTGACATTGCGCCGGACAGATCGGACCCCTAACTGACATTTTGGATACTTTGGGGGGGGGGGGGGGGGGTGCAGTGACATTACTACAGTAATCAGTGCTATAAATATGCACGGTTACTGTAATAATGACCCTGGCAGGGAAGGGGTTAACACTGTTGGTGATCAAGGGGTTAATTGTATGCCTCATGCTTACTGACGTGTGTGGGGGGGTTCTGTGACACAGACAGAGATCGCATATTTATGGACCTGACTGTAGGTATAAAGCTATCTTTCACCTAGCAACTTATGGCACAGCACAGAATGTACTACATTTACAAATATTTGTTTAGCATTTTTCCTTTTGATAATCAGATGTTAACCACATGGGGAATTCCTTGTGCCATCACTAAGGGGATCCCCACAATATACTTGATACTTTTCCCCATGAACAAATATCCCCTACTGATTTTTATTGAACAAAGAAATCCCCCATGTGGTACATATTGTTTAAAATGTCAACAGAAGCACTGAAAAAGGAAAAAAAAAAAAAAAAAGTAGTAACCAGTTTTCAGTCTGTCATCTATCTTTTTATTACACATGGATATCACACATTGGAACATACGAATGTTTTTTATTCTACAGTGTATGAATTGGTATATACTTTTCAGTGTTTAAAATATTATTCCTCATTTTCACAAATGTATGGCCTGGGCTCTCAGTAAAGTTCTGCCTATTAAATAGAGCACTGGTAAATGTAAAATGGAAAGATTCCCTGGTGATCAAGATTCCATCTTGCACTGGACTCCCTTCAGTTAAATAAAACATTTTGCTTGTTATAAATAATTGTGCTTTGCTCCTTGCAGTGCATATTGTATAACAGTATAAGAAAAAGTACTCCAACTCAGTTTTAGGCCTGTACAGGAAATAAAGCCTGAAGTCTAACATCTAGTATGTGCCATGCCATGGTACACAGTGCACTTCCATCTGATATTCAAAACTACGATCCTTTACTCTCTGCGGTCTGGTTTTGTTAGCCCGCTGATGTTTTTATTTTTTAAAATAGCAAAATTTGCTTTGCAATAAGGGATTCTTGTGGGTTTCAAAGATATATAAAAAAATTAAAGGAAGGAACTTCACCTAAAAAGGGGGAGGTTCCACTGATTCTCCACCTTCCCCTTCAAGGGGGGGGGGGGGGGTGTAACGTTTATAGTAATAGTAATTCTAAGCAATAATTGGATTTTTGTCTTAAAATCCTTTTCTCCGAAGTTCATTGACAGACTTTGTTCTTCATAAGAGTAGGGTTATACTGCCCCCTACAGGAGTAGGACACTAGGCAGAAAAAAGTTCTGGCTACGCCTATGGGCAGTCCCAGGGTGTATACCCTCTCTTCCTGCTATAGGATGTCAGTTTTGTATCAAAGCAGTGTCAGAGAAAACAATATTAACCCAACTCAAAATAGAGGGGCGGGTACTGCATCCGTCAATGAACCAGAGTAAAGGGTTTTACGGTAAGACAAAAATCCAATTTTCTCTATCGTTCATTGACAGATGCAGTCTCTGTTCTTCATAAGAGTAGGGATGTCCCAAAGCAGTGCCATAAAACATGAGGGGTGGGAACAGCAGAAAAAATAATTCCCCAAGGCTGAACCACAGCCAACCAGGCAACATAGGACTCATCAGAACAACAAGATAAGACCCACCTTAAGAAACCTTAAAACACCCTCAAGGGAGACTAAGAAACCCCCTTAAACAGCAGCCAGCAAAATGTTGCAGCCAAAAAAAAGGCATCCGCAGATGCCAGCACATCCACCTTATAAAATTTTGTGAAGGTATGAACAGACGACCAGGTAGCCGCCTTGCAAACCTGAACCACAGATGCCGGATGACGAAAGCCCCAGGAAGCACTAAGCGCCCGAGTAGAGTGCGCTTTAAATAGGGAAAGGTGGAACCTGACCCTTAAGTGACTAAGCCTGCACAACCATCTGTCTGATCCATTTGGAAATAGTCGCAGCAGACGCAGGCAGCACTTTCTTTGATCCATCCGTCAGAACAAAGAGTGTATCCGACTTTCGAAAAAGACTCAGTAGTCGCCAAGTACACCCCGATTGCCTGAACCACATCCAAAGTATGCAGTGCAAATTCCTTAGGATGCTTAGGCTTAGGACACAAGGAAGGCAACACAATGTCCTCATTTAAGTGGAAACTGGAAACCACCTTTGGAAGGAAGGATGGATCCAGACGAAGCACCACTTTATCCCTGTGAATCACCAGATAGGGAGAACGACAGGACATCCCCGCCAATTACGGCACCGTGCGCACAGACGTAATAGCCACCAAAAAAGCCACCTTCTGGGATAAGGTAAGCAGGGGAATCGCCCGAATATTTTCAAAGGGAGGTTTTTTGAGAACCGACAGCACCAAATTAAGATCCCAAGGTGGCAATGGAGGTCAAACAGGAGGAGCCTGTCACACCCGCCTCACACCACGTAATATACGACTTCCACGTACGATGATAGATCTTTCTAGAAGTCGCTTTTCTCACTTTAAGGAGAGTGAAAATCACTGAAGCAGACAATTCCCTGTCCTTCAGCACCTGGCTTTCAACAGCGAAGCCATCAAAGCCAGTGACTGTAAAGCAGGATCGAAGATCGACCCTTGAGACAGTAGATCCTCCCTGAGAGAAAGTCTCCAAGGAGCGTCTGCGACTAGCCTGACCAGGTTGGCGTACCAAGCTCGGCGAGGCTAGTCCGGAGCCACAAGGAGGACCGGAATCCCTTCCACCTCGATCCTGCGAAGAAGTCTTTGCAGCAAATTCAGAGGGGGAAAAGGCATACATCAGCTGCTACTGACCCCACGGAGCCACCAGCCCGTCTGTGGCATCTGCCAGAGGGTTCCAAGAGCGGGCCACAAACCTCTGCACTTTCCTGTTGAGCCAAGACGCCAACAGATCTACGTCTGGAGTGCGCCAACAAAGGCACATCTACTGGAACACCTCCGGGTGGAGAGACCAATCCCCTGGAGCCAAGGCCTGCCGACTGAGGTAATGCGCCTGCCAATTTTCCACTCCCAGGAAGGGCTGGAACAAAACAGTCCATCCAAAGAGGGATGCTCGCCACTTCTAAGGCCGCCAGGACACTCCTGGTGCCCCCTGGGTGATTGACATAAGACACAGCAGTGCTATTGTCCGATTGAATGCGCACTGGACAGCCCCGAAGGTACTCTGTCCAGTGAACCAGGCAAAGCCTGATTGCGCACAGCTCCAGAACATTGATCGGTAACCGGGATTCCTCCAGCGACCAGACCCCTTGAGCAGAAAGCTTGCCTAGAACACCTCCCCACCCGGACAGACTGGCATCCGTGGTAAACACTGTCCAATATATGGGGAAGAAGGATTTCCTTGTTTGAGCGTTGGGGAGCAAAGCCACCATATCAGGGACCCCCTGGTCACCTGGCTCAGCTGGATCTGATTGTCCAGGGAATTTGGATCTTTGTTCCATTTGAGAAGGATTTCCTTTTAGAGGATTCTCGTGTGGAATTGACTGAAAAGGTACCGCCTCGAAGGACGACACCAACAGTCCCAGAACGCTCATACAAGTCTCATACAAACTTCTTGTGTGCTGAAAAGGAGGGACCCCGTCTACGACGAGGGTCCTTACCCTTGTTAGCCTGTGGGAGAAAAGTACTCTTACCCCCTGTAAGACCTCTGATAATGTCATCAAGGGTAGACCCAAACAGGCGATCACCCTGAAAAGGTAGATCAGTCAAAGCCTTCTTACAAGTCTGATCCGCAGACAAGCATTTTAGCCAAAGCATACCCCGGAGGACCACTGCCGAAACAGACAGTCAGGCCAATAGTGGAGCCACATCCAGCGAGGCATCGCAAACAAAGTGCAGCCCCTGAATCAACTGGTTCGTCAACTCCACAAAGGCAGAGGGACGTTTTACCCCCTCCAGGTCACGGCGTAGTAACTTAGCCCATTCAGTCAGTCAAAGTTTGTGACACAAGGGCAATAGTAAACACCGGTCTGAGCGCAGGGAGTACATATTGCTGGCCACACAGATTCCGCCTTTCTTTCCGCTGAATCCTTAAAAAAGAACAGGGAATACTCCAATGGGATCATGGTAGCTTTTTTCAGTCTGGAGACCAGAGGGTCCACCGTAGGTGGCACGTTCCACTTTTTAATAAGGGAATCCTCAAAGGGGTAGCACGAGCAATCCGCTTAGACACCCCAGGGGGACGCGTCAGGCGGTCCCACTCTTTTTTGAGCATGTTATCAAAATACGCGGGAAGGGGGAAAACCTTTGCCGCTCTGGATGGCTTGTGAGTGCCAAACGTAACTTGCGCCTCAGTCACAGCTGCGTCCTCCATTTGTAGGGTCTCATGCACAGATACAACCAGTGCATCCACCAGCGCCTTTTCTTGCATGGTGGCGGAGGGAGAGGTGTCATCCTCCCTATCAGAGGAGACAGGGCATGAGGAGGTAGACCTGGCAGGGAGACCCACGTCTTCAGTGGCTGAATCAGATTCAGAATCTGACACATCAGATGAGCCAGGGGTAGGTGGGGGCTGTTTTTTGGCACCTCGCCCTTTACAGGCCCACCTCCACCCAGGACACAAAGGATTACAAGACCGCATATATATGGATAGCTGGGATATGGAGGGCCCTGTGGCCTCCTTGAGGGGGTCAGACAGGGGAGAAAGTTCCACAGGGTCCATGTTGCACCAGTGGAACCCCACAGCAAAAAGCTGGAGAGAGAGAAAGAGAGAAAGAGAGAAAGAGAGAGAAAGAGAGAGAAAGAGAGAGAAAGAGAGAGAAAGAGAGAGAAAGAGAGAGAAAGAGAGAGAAAGAGAGAGAAAGAGAGAGAAAGAGAGAGAGACCCCCCCAGACTCACCACCCGCACCAAAGATGCACCAGGAAGGTCCAGAATGGGTCTGCAGCAATCTCGATCAGCAGAGAAAAACCTGAGTGTCAGCACTAGGGTATAGGGAGGGGCTCCACCGCTACAAAAAATACCTCTAGAGGCTCCAAGAACATGGCCGTCATTGAAATTCAATGGGAATCCACCGCAAACTGGCCGCACGGGTGTGCCAAGATGGCCGCTGAACTTCCTCAGCACATGGGCTACAAGAAAATGGCAGCCCCGCGTGGCCTGCGGAGCTTTTAGGGGCCCTGGAGGGGACCCCCCCCCGCGCACGATCGATCATCTGGCCGTGCACCCCCCGCCTACCCCCACCGTGGGTCTGTGCCCGGTCCCAGCCTCCAGGAGTAGCTCCAATCTCCCCATAGCCCCAGTAGTGGGGGGGGGGGGGGTGCGTGACAGGACAGAGGGGAACCCGGGAAGGTGAGGGTCCGACCGTCCAAAGGAGGGGTCCGCGTCCACCCCAAAAACCGCCAGGGGGAGGGGGGCGGCACCATTTACTTACCATACCTGGAACAGGCGGATGCCATCTCCTGAGCCCCTCTCCGCATAAGTGGGGGGGCTGTCAGCCAATAGGAACGCTGTGACTCAGGCCTAAACCCAGTCGTATGCGACCTGGCGAGACGTTTAACTCGCAGGGCCAGTCCCCGTCCGGTGGGCCTATGTAGCGGTGGACTTAGCGCGGAGCTGGGGGTCTGCGCGCAAGCGCTGGCTGGGGTGACCACTGGATCTATATATCAAGCCGTTCGCCCAGATCCAGCATAGTTGCTTGTAGATCTCGCAGGAAAAAAAATCAGTTGAAAAAAATAGAAAAAACCCATCTAGAAAAAACTTTTGCCGGGACCAGAGATCCCAGCAAGAAACTAGGTCCTCATTCCTGACTAGGCAGATTACAATTGACATCCTATAGCAGGGAGAGAGGGTATACCTTCCCTGGGACTACCCCTAGGCTTAGCCAGAACTTTTTTTCTGCCTAGTGTCCTACTCTTGTAGGGGGCAGTTCAACCCTACTGTTATGAAGAACAGAGACTGAGTCCGTCAATGAACGATAGAGGAAAATGTCCATCCACAAGCTATCCAGAAAAACACTGCAATTGTGCAGAAGTCAGAGGTTACCCAATAAGAAGTTCAGTGTAACCCACTGCAAATTCTCTGTTTATAGACTATGGAATGGTTTAAACCCATGTCAGTGATTTATTTATTTTTCCTTGCTGTGTGTGTGCGCTATTTGGGGAGGTTTCCCTTCACCTCTTTTTTCCTGTAGGCAAAAAAAGAAAATTAAAGGAAACCCCATCTTAAACAGTTCTCCAGGACAGGTGCCCTTCATTATAAGATTTCCTTTCTACCCCAGTAACAGCTGAAACATTTTGGAATTCACATCAGCATCTTTCTTGGTACTTGGACCTCTCCTTGTACTGCTTTGGACTTCTGTCTTTTCTCCTGTCCTTGTCTCTTTCTTTTGCATCTTCCCTGGAGCTATGGTAACTACTACGGTCGCGGGAAAGACTACGGCTTCTTCTGCCTTCTTTTTTCTCACTTCTCCTCTTCTCCTTGCAATAATCCTCCTCATGTCTTCGGTGGCGATCATTTCTATCAGAATCCTGTAAAAAAAAAAAAAAAAAAAGCGCTTATAAAAACAAAGGGCTATGTGGTCAAAGCATGTAACCATATATTTTAGGATAAATCAAGCTATTACAAGAAACTAGATAATAATCTTTGCGTTTAGTTTCTGCACATGGCCTTGTTCATAGTTCTATTGCACTAAACAACTCCGCAATTCTGTTGGTTCTAATAAACTCTAAAATTAAAATGCATCTGAAGGTAAAACATTTTTTTGGGGGTTTTTGATATGTAGGTATGGGAGATTCACTCTATTTTTCCTGGTGACCACTGTCATTGAAAGTTGGGGGAATTTTTGGTATTACTTATGACTAAGCCATATAGGATAAAACAAGTTAGGAGGGCGTTCCTTAGGTGGGGTCTACTACTGTGGTCATCTCTGCAACCTAAAATGTAGTGATGTCATTGGTGTACAGCAGTTTTTCTCTTCAATAAATTTTAGTGGCCATGAAAACAACAATAAAAAGGAAAAAAATATTCCAGTGGGGACACTTAGCAGAATAGGATTTCCCCGATTTAGGGTAACAGTGCTAAAGTACAAGCGCAAGAGTTAGGCCCTTTTCACACAAAGGGTCCAAATAAGTCCACCGGTCAGTTTTTCAAGTGGACCTGATTGGACAGCCCATTCACCCTCATGGGCCAGCTGGTGTAAAAAATAGATACGTGTCCATTTACACCCACCTACCTCCAGTCCGAACCAGAAGAGGGTTGGGTTCTCCTCTGTCTAGGTGGATCGAAGGGCAGTCGGGTGTAAATGGACGGTGGAGTCCATTAACTCCCAGCTGCTCACAGAGCACAGCGGGCTCGGACTGTGTCTGCTCTGCATAAACTGAACTGACACAGATGTGTCAGATCCCCTGCCGATTTCAACGAAGTTCACCTCATGTGAAAGGGGCCTATGCTTTCAAATTTATTCCTGTATAGCTCATTGAATTATAGCCCCCAGCTGTACATAAAGCAGCTGCCATTAAACTGTCAACTTCCACATCTTCAAAAGCCAGTACAGATTCCCATTGCAAACAAAAAAAAAAAAAAAAAATACAGCACACGTAAAAGCTAGCCTGCAACAAAAAATAAAAATAAATAATTGGCCCGCTCTAACAGTCCATGTCAAAGACAGAGGGTTTAGTTGCACACATTTACATATGTGTAATCCACAATGCCTCCCTCAAGGCTCCTCTGTATACTGTGGTCCTAACTCTATAGCTTTGAGGGTCTGCAAGTTAGAGCACATATAGCAGTGGATAAACTAAGGGCAGGTTTAAGGTGCAGGGACACCATAGAAACACCCAGCAAAAGCACAATGGCAGCGGAAAGCATCCATTCATCCTCACACACAATTCTGCTGACACGTAGTCCAGGAAAGTGGAAACCACCCCAAATTATAACTAGCCTTTACCATAAGGGGCCTAGCACATTACAAAACAAAAAATTCCCAGCGGACTTACCAGCTAGCCAGCAGAAGAAAAAAAAAAAAACACACACCCCAAAATTAGACCCATTTAACACTTCGGTACAGATTCCTACCAGGAGGACTGGGGCTTAATCTTGGCTTGGGAAGAATTGGGAGCCTCGGTTCAGCACCTAGGGGGATCACAGGGATCCATTTCAAAACAAACAAAATTCATTTAAAATACCACAAAGCATCCACACTTTAGGAAACTTCCCAGAGTCTCTTTCCTTTTTCAATAAAACCTCACCTAAAAATTCCTCATAACCCCAGCCACTCAGGCCCCATTTTTTTTTTTTTTTTTTTTTTTAAAGCAAGTCCAAGAACCCTGACATTTCAGAGAGACTGGGCTCAGGTAGAAAATGAGAGACTTGTTCACTAAGGAAAAAAACCCTAGAAAAAACGCAAAATAAGCACCAAGCAAGGTGGAACAAGGAGGAATCCCATATAGAGACCTCCCTGTGAGGAACAGAAAAGGGGGCACTTTCCAAGGAGACATTGAAGGTAGCCACAGATGACAGTCCTGACCCCACCAACATGGTGAATATAAAAATTATTTGACATACATTCAGGGAAGCACATGGGGAGGGAGAATAACACTCCCATAGAAGGCGATGAGAACAACACCGGGGAAGCAAATAGGACCGGCTTCCAGGATATTTTGTCCTCATGCAGAGTAAGAAAAAGGCTCCCAAGAAGAAAATAGGGGAAGCCAAGGCATAAACTAAAGCTCCCTGGGCAACAGAGAGAAAGATCCATTCTTACAGAGGAACCTTAATAGAAATAACCCCCCTCAAAGGAGGAGGGCTTTGGACAAGAGTACCTGAAGATGGCCCTAGACTAGAGGGACAAAAAGTCACAGCTAGCAATGAAGAAAAGCAACTTTCTGCAAAGAGTGCACACGGAGTGTCAGTGTTAGGAAGAGGATATACAAAGCTGAACCAAGACATGTAGGACAGCAAAGAGTAGGTGTTTGATGACTCCAAGTAGAAGTTGGAGGATGAACAGGAACAACTCTAAGCCATAAAAATCAGTGCATATGCATAGACAGTAAGGACATTGTGGAGATTTGATAAGCCACATTCTCTACGGTCTCAATGCAGCATAGAAGGGCTGAGGGCAAGAGCTGTAATCTATCAGGAGAAAGTTAACCATTTGTTCCCTGGTCCAGTTCGCCAAACTCTGGGCAACTGACAAAGTGGCAATAGCTGGCTGTAAGGATGGACTGGCCAGCACAAATGAGGATGTCAAAAGAGTCCCCAAACACCTATCAACCTATTTCTGAAAGTCCTCAATAGAAACAGTTAATTCATGATTCAGTTCAAGATGCAGGTCCAGTTCAGTGTCTGCTGTGGATCCTCTGTTGTCTTATTTGAATAAAATCCTTACTGTACTGAATCAAGGATCCTGTGGACAAACATGTCTTTTTTTTTTTTTTAAGGTATTCTTTTTCCTTGTGTAGCCATGCAACCAGTCATTGCATCCATGGGGGTTTGTCAGACTGTACTGCTTTTCGGTTCAGACAGCACTTGAAACTGCTTTCCTGAAGCACTGCGGACGGCATGGGAGATTCCCTCCATCATTTCTCCCATCTTGGGATCATATTAGTGCACACAAGGCGAGTGCTGTGATCAAAATGCTGGTCAGCTGAGCTCCCCTGCAAGAAACAGTTGGAACGCATGCCCTTTGAAGCTAAACACCTCTTTGACAATGCGCTGTGTTTAACCACTTCTGGACCGGATGGATTTGCCCCGTTCATGACCAGGCCATTTTTTGCGATTTGGCACTGCCTTATTTTAACGGACAATAGCGCGGTCATGCGACGCTGTACCCAAATAAAATTGATGTACTTTTTTTTTCCCCCACAAATAGAGCTTTCTTTTGGTGTTATTTGATCACCTGTGCGATTTTTTATTTTTTTTTGCGCTATAAAAAACAAAACAAAATTGCAATAAGCATATTTTGATTGGTTTGTGCAAAAGTTATCGCGTCTCATAACTACGGGAAAGATTTGTCATTTTTATGTTTTTTTTTTTTTTTTACTAGTAATGGGGCCATCTGCGATTTTTTAGCAGGACTGCGACATTGCGGCAGACAGATTGGACCCCTGACATTTTTGACACTTTTGGGGGTACCAGTGACATTACTACAGTAATCACTGCTAAAAATATGCACTGTTACTGTAAAAAGGACACTGGCAGGGAAGGGGTTAACACAGTGGATGGTCAAGGGGTTAAATGTAAGCCTAGGGGAGGGTTTCTAACTGTATGGGGGTTGGGCTTTTGGAATGATCACAGAGATCTGTGATGCTATATAGAAGGATCACAGGCGCTCTGATCATTACAGAGAGAAGAATGGTCAGCTGTGTTTACAACTCCTGGCCATCCTCTCTCAGCGGGCAACTATCGCGGGTGTCCAACGGTAATCGGAGCCGCTGGCCCCGTGCATCGGAGTCCCCGCTGCCGGTTCTCGCAGCGGTAAATCTGTGGCGGGCGGTCCTCAAGTGGTTAATATAATTTTTTTAATTATATATATATATATATTATATACATAAATATAAAAGAAGTTTCATCTTCCCTTTGAGGTGAATGCCTGCCAGAGAGAAAGTGTTTTCTTCCGCCCATATAAGGATCAGCTTTGCACCTCTATGAGGGAGGGAGCCCAGGTACCCCCTTGTTTGTTTATGTAGGATACTGCCGCCACATTGTCTAAAAAAAAAAAACAAAAAGTGCCTTCCTTTTTATGTTGGATCCGAAGGAGAGAAGAGCTTTCCATACTGCCTTTAGTTCCCTTACAATCGAAGCCCCATGCTGCCCACCGGGAAACGAAGACTCAGCAAAGCCTGCAAGGACCGGGTAAGCCTCCACTGTGGCTCCCCCCCCCCCCTATTGGACAAAAAAAAAAAAAAAAAAACACACGGGGAGAAGGGGTCCCCCAATCTCCCCCCAAACCAAAGGTAGCAGGGGGGTCCGAGTTACCCAGCTTACCATGCCCAGGTACACTGCCCCAGTTAAGGAGAGGCCAGGGTCAGGAGGCTCCTGCCGCCTAGCACGGAGGTCTGACAGCATGAAGTTTTCTTGATGTTTAAATGTGTGGCAGAGGAAACACAACATTTTGAGGGTCTCTGCCTCTCACCTGTATTTAAACGAATGTGGATTGTGTTTCCTGTGCTAGGTGGGAGGAACCCATCTCTTATTAAGCCGTCCTGGAAGATGACTGGGGAAAATAAGGTGACTCAAACAGATAAAAAATGAGCTAAACACAACAGTAGTAAATAGAAGTGTTAATGATACCACCAGGACCAAGGGTTCCCAGAGAGGTTCCCCACGACTACGGGGCAACCCCTAGGCCCGTCAAAATCCAAAAAGGTGGTGCAATGTACAGCCTAAACTGAACTGAAGAGGATAGAGGAGTGGAAAACAGAAAAAAGTTAGACAGAAAGGTGAAGCTAGGGAGGGAGGTCACTCACCTACCGAATAGGGAAAGGAGTTGGCTTTACCATGTGTGAAACACTGCTCTAGATGGGAAGTGGTTAAACAAAATCTAAGACTTCTTTTGAATATCAAAGCTGCTTGACTGTCAAGGTTAATCCAGTGGTTTTAGTCATTTCTGGGTCACTGACTTATTACAGGGGTAGAATTTGACTTTCTTTGCTCCATGCTTGTTCTTTAGTCGGTGACCCAGAGCTACTAAAGCCAGACTCGGTCAGGAAACTAGCATTTTAAAAGGAGACCAGGAGAGATACATTTATGTTGCGAAAAATGACCAGGAGGGTGGGGCTTAATTATAGGGCTATAGTTATAAAGTTCAGTTTATGTTATTGTTATTATGTTATATGTTAATGTTTAGAGCATTATGTATCTTTGCAACATCAAGGTTCAATCTACAATTTTGTATGTCAATATACGGTTTGTGATACCAGGTTATTTTAACATTGGTGGAAATGTACATTTACTTCTAAGAAAAAGAAAAAAAAAAAAGTTCACGTTTTAGCAATGCAAGTGGCATAAAGTACCTTTGACTTTTTTGTTCTCCTTTCATCTTCATCATCAGAGTAGTGGCGTTTCTTTTCTTTTTTATGTTTAGAATGTCGATGACTTCTGCTGGTCTCCTCTGCATTGTCTTCTATCAGAAGATCATATTTGCTGCTAAAGATTGTTAAGGTTTTTGTTTTTTTTAAATACTTTTTTGAAATTACATTCTATTCAATGCTATGCACTGCAGCTGTACTGCAGTTTGGTAAAGAATGGAGACTTCATATGAGCTGCGGTGTGCTGTGGAGAAATGCAAGCATGCTGCATTTTTCTGTACCACATCCCTCTGCTGAGTTGTGCACATAGAAAACAATTATTTTCCATTTACTATGAAATGTAACTCTGCTGATTCAGTGCAGAACATGTAAATGGGCACAGTGTAAACATGGATGACTATGGCATTATTGCTTTAAATTTACCCCCATCTAGCAGTAGTACATTACATATAGTAGACATAAATATTTTTTTTTCTCAAAAATGTCTTATTGTGCATTCTAATTGGGAGAAAAAGGATGTTGGGACCCTTGACCTCATGAGCTTAGGAGAAGCTGCACTACTGCCCCTGTGCAACAGCAATACAGTTCTTGTCTGATAATCAATTCTAGAGACACAAGTTCTGCTTGAGAGGTGACATTTTTATAAACCTAAAAGGAATTTAATTACATTTTCACCCTTCAGTTGTTGAGTACTGATAAATATAATGAACACTGGAAAAAAGGGTAGTTTTACCTTACCAAGGCTGGAAATATTGTTTTAAATGTAGTGTTTTGGCATATTTGCAAATGAACAAACCAGTCCAAAGACCCTCACATAATTAGTCCAAAACTTTTCATATTTGTACAGTGTATAAGATATTAGTTTTGAGATAACCGATAAGCTATACTTGGTACATTTTCCAATCTGGTATGCACAGACATACATTTTTGCGATCCTTAAATGTATTACAAAAGAGATCACCTTGGTACCACATCAGTTATAACACATAGGGGGACAAAAACTGGTGCACACAATCTCGTGCAGCTGTGCATAGTAACCAGCGTCTAACGTCAGCTTTCGCAGTTAAGCTTTGACAATGAAACCTGGAAGATTATTGGATTACTATGCACAGCTGCACCAGATTCTGTGTAAACCGGTTTTAGTAAATCCCCCTCTCTCTCTATATATTAGTATTTATAAATGTACGCACCATTGAGAGCACTGTAAAGCTTCATCCACTGGCCACAAATGAGAATGTAATATTTAATTTTTTTTGTGTGGAGGGGGAATCGGTAACGAGTGAAATAAATTAAAGGAGTTTGTGCAGCACTGTAATTTTAACTGCATGCACCCTCCCGGGCCATGATAGGTAATGCCTAGCCCAACCTGAGAGGAGGTCCTTCAAATGACAGAAGAAAGGGAGATAGTTAACCCCATACAATGAGGTGTAAGAAGCAGCAAGATGAATACTCAAATACGGTAAAGCTTTAGCCTGCCATTTAAATAAAAATATGTCACGCACATGTGAAAATAATGGGTCGAGGATGTTAATTTTGAAAGCTAAAATGACTTAGTCTCATTAACTCAGAGTTCCGAGATACCAGCAAAGTCCAGTAGTGTCTGTACGTTAGGGTGGAAATGTAACGAAGAGGAGGACATCAACTGCAAATAATGCACATTTGTGTTCTTGCGATCCAAAAGTGACCCCCCCCTTAATATCCGGATTCGCACGAATGGCTATTGCCGTTTTTTTTCCAACTGCAGTGACAGAGATTAAAGGGGATAAAGGGCATCCTTGAGAGTGCCCTGTGTTAGGTCTATGAGATCAGAGTGATAGCCAGCCAGTTTAACTTTAGCCCGTGGTCGAGAGTATAGGGTGTCTATAGTACGGAGAAAGAAAAGGCACAAAGCCCCAGGCTTCCAAAACCTGGAACTCGTATGTCCAGGACATAGAATCAAAGGCTTTCTGTAAATTGATAGATAACAGAAGTCCTGTTTGCAGCCCACCCCCTGC
The DNA here is from genome assembly GCF_965119305.1 of Pelophylax lessonae. Classification (NCBI taxonomy): domain Eukaryota; kingdom Metazoa; phylum Chordata; class Amphibia; order Anura; family Ranidae; genus Pelophylax; species Pelophylax lessonae. The sequence continues at coordinate 456,283,332 of NC_138770.1, forward strand.
CCCATCCCAAATGCGTAATGGTCAACTGCCCCTCTAATCTGGTCCAGGCTCTGCCTGCCGGGAACGAAGCCCGCCTGATCCTTGTGGACATAATAATATTGGATGAAAGCTAATAATCGGTTTGCTAAAAGTTTCCTAAACAATTTTTGGTCATAATCAATAAGTGGGATAGGGTGGTTTTACCCACCTCCCCAGGATCCCGGTCAGGTTTGGTACCACTGAGATAAACGCTAATTGAAAAGGGGGGTCCAGGGGAGCACCCTCCTGCATGGCGTTAAAGAACTGGACCAGATGAGGGACCAAGAGGTCCGGGAATTTGCAATAATAGCGGACGGAAAAACAGTCGGGCCTGGAGCCGAACCCATTTTCGTAGATTTAATCGCCGCCAGCATTTCCCCCTCCATAAAATGATGCTTCCATGCGCATTTTATGTTCAAGAGATACCTGTGGGAGTTGGACCCCTGCCAAATATTGTGGATCTTCCCCTACCAGAGTGGAGTAAAATGTTTTAAAGACCTCCAGCTCCTTACGGGGATTTTGAGAGTAAGAGCCGTCTGGGCAATGCAACTTTGGGACCATACTCGCACACATTTTAGGGTTGAGCTTATGAGGCAACAAGGAGCCAATTTTATCTCTGCCCATAAAGAAGCGTGTAGAGGCATGCTTTTCAGCTCCAATCTTCAATTCTAAATGAAGTTCTAGCCGCGTCTGGTCTATTTGTTGAAGTACCAAAGGGTTTTGGGCACGTTTGTGGGCTTTCAGCAAAGACTATATCCCTCTTGAATGTTTGGATGCATTCCTGATGAGGTTTGTTCAGACCTGTATGATCTTACCCCTCACCACTACCTTATGAGTGGCCCAAACTGAGAAATATCCTCCGTCACAATATCCTGAAACTTCTGTCGCAAGCTGAGTCCAATGTCCTCACACAAACAGGGATCTGATAAGAGGGATGCATAGCGTTCCCACTGTGGTGCCCCGGGGGGTACCAAAAGGGCTAAAAGGGAGGCAGACACCATGGAATTGGTCAGATCATGCCACCGCTCCAATAGCAAATTTGCTGAGACTAGAGACCAGAGCACATGGGACAAAGATATTGTCAATACGCGAGTACTTTGAGTGTGGGGCAGAATGGAAAGTATAATCCCGAAAGGAAGGGTTTGATTCCTACCATGTATCTACTAAATTAAAGCTATGGACCAATTTAGCCACACATGTGCGAGCTTTGGAAGACCTTTTAAAAAAGGACAGCACGCGAGGGGTTGCATTGGTCTAGGCTTGAATCAAAGGATAAATCAATGCCTCCCCCACAAATGATGGAATGTATGCAAAAGGTTGCTCAAGAACGCCGCCTGACCAGAGTTTGGGGCTCAAGATTAAATAAAAGTACAGAGCTGTTCCCATACCAAGAAGAACCTCCCCTCTGGATTCCAAAATTTCCTGATGCGAAGTGAAAGAACCATTATGGTGAAAGTACCATATTATATATATATATATATATATATATATATATATATATATATATATATATATATATATATATATATATATATATAGTATTGTTTATGTAAAAAGGATTGTCTGTTTCAATGGGGGAAATGCATTTCCTGCAATAGGACATCTACATTACAGGCATGATAGTATTGGAACGCTTTACTGGAGAGATTGAGGCCCTGTGTATTAGGTGTATACCAATCTAGGTGGTGCACTCATAGCTCCAGAACAGCATTCCCACAACAATACGCTACTCACCCCATCACAGAAGCACATCACTAGGAAATGGTCTAGGTGATGATCTTGCAGGAAGGGGCGGCAAAACTGAATCCCAGGTCTCAAAGGAAGCAGAAAAAAAGGACTAGTAGAAGAGAAACTAAAAGTATAGAAAAACAAGGGGGGTATATACATAAACCATAACCAGGGACTAAAGCCCACCCCCAGGTTAGGGCAAAAAAAAAAAAAAAAGAAGGTTTGCGTCAAGAACCAGAAAGGAGCGATGATCGGGCCAAAAGCCTACATGAGCAATTTAAAGGTGAAGAACACCCTGGTCAGGACAAAGCCAAAATGCAATGCAAAACAGAACCTTAGAATACATTTAAAGCATATGCAACCACCAAACTTATTGAACTGCACAGTGCCAAAAATACTCATAAAACAGCTAAAGAACTAAAAGTCCCAAACAAATAATGCACGAGTTGTGCGGACCCACAAGTCCCATATATAAGGACGTGAAAAGGGAAGAGAGGTAAACTCCCTGATCTCAACACAATAATAGATCTTTATCTTCACAGAGACAAAGCTGGTACGCCTGGATGAAGCTTGATGTCACAATCGAGACAGAGGGTGAGAAGGACCTGCAGGATGATCCGGTTCCCCATGAGGTGGTCCTGGGGGACGAACGGTCCTGAGAGATCAATCCAAGACGCAGGATCCGTTCCTCTCCTTCCTGGAAAGTAAAGAAGAAATGTTGATGGTTAACATACGTAAAAGGATAGATGAAAGGGGAATGCCCATCTGTAAGATAGCTTTGCAGGTCAGAGCCCTACACTTCTGGACCATGTAGGGGGAAATATCCCCAAAGACATGTAAAGGATGGCCCATCAGGAATATTGAGGTAGTCACCCTAGGATTTCAGCATAACCAGTTCCTTGGTTTTATAGTAGTGAGTTTTGACGATGTCTCGCGGAGGCCTGTCCGGGCGCAAAGGTTGTAATGCACAATGATCCCTATCCAGATCCAGTTGATGAATAGGAAGCTCAGGCAGGAGGTCCAAGAGGAAGTTGCAAACAGTGGCATCTACATCCATAACAGTTTCTGGCAATCTGCAAATACAAAAATTATACCGGCAGGACTGGTTTAGAAGATCAATCTTAGCCAAAGCCTGGCCCAGTTGGCGTCGTAGGCTTTTTATGCAGACAGTATTCCGATTAATGCAGGACACCGAAGCGTCCATTTTATGTTCAATGGCATCAATTCTACCACCCATTTCCTGCAGATCAGCTTTAATTGTTGTGGTGAAACAAGGTTCTGGCCAAGCCTCGCTCCAGTAGATCAGAGAATTTCTCAAACAAGGACCTATGATCAGTGTCCGCTGGAGGCAATTGACTGGCCCCAGAGCCTGATCCACTAGGGTTTGCAGGGGAGTGACAAAGCTGAGAAGGAAGAAGACCATCCATAGTCTGCTCCAGCAAGGATTCAGTGGATGCTGGAGATCCCTGAGATGGCAAGGGTTTGCTCCCTGAAGAATGTGGGCTGGGATGCTGGGAGCCTGGGCCAGCGTGTTTCGAGCCACCCGCAGCTCCAGAGCACTATGACGCCGGTTTGGAGGATGTGGATGCCATCTTGCCAGAGACCGCTGAGGAGTGTGTGGCAAAAGCGGTCCCGGAGCTCGTTTCCTCCAGCCATCGGTTCGTGCCAGGAGTGTTTCCCCGGCAGAATCACACACAGTGTGCTGGGTCTAGGGTCTGTAGGGCCGCCACAACATGGCTTCAGGCCAGGTGCGCAGCTCCAAGCGCAGGCGACCATCTTGGAAACCGCATGCATGCGCCCCCCCCCCCCCCCACAGGGAGAACAAAATTAAATGTAAAGTATTGGGTCGGGCCAGGAGGGTGCTATTGGTATCTGTAGCGTATCAATTGATAGTAAAACAATCTTGGTTAACCTTCTAGTGTGCTTTTGATCATGGTGTTGGAAGATCAATTTCTGGTGCAACATTCCTTTTGAGCAGATGGCCTCACAATCATATCAAGCACCCTTGTTATGATACAGAATTCAAAGCTGACAACTGCTGCTGCCTGGGGCTCTGAAGCAGCAAAGCAATCTCAAATCATATTTAAAATTGGCATGCTTCGCAGTTGGAATGAGGTTTTTCATGTGGTTTCCGGTTTGCACCAAATAGGTCTGTTTTACTGTAGCCAAGCGACTATTTTTTTAATCCATCAGTCCACAGCACGTTGCCTTATGCTGATCTGACCTTTGTTTATATATTCAACAGCAAACTGTACACTAGCTCCAATGTTATTTTTGGATATCAAAAGCTTTTTCCTGGCACACTTCCCACGCAGGTTAAATTGGTGAAATCTCTTTCCGATTGTGGATGCATGCACTTTGACACCAACAGATACAAAGGTTACTTGCAGATCTCACAATTAAAATTTTGCGGCTGTTGGAGATTTCTTTTAGATTCAGTCAACTTTTTGAGCGGTTGTTGGAAATCTACACCACTTGTAGATTTTATTCTTTACAGTGGAAAAACTGATTTCAAATAATTTGGCGCCATTTTTAAATCCTTTGCCAGACTCATCAACAACCTTCTTTCTAAGGGCCTTAGAGTGATTTTGATCTTGACAAAACACTAATCAATATGAAAGAATACACCAGAGCCTATCCTAGGAAGTTTCTAATTAATTACGTCTAATTTGAGAATCACGATTTTAAATTTAACTACCTCAATACTGGGCACTTAAACCCCCTTCCTTCCCAGACCAATTTTCATCTTTTAGCGCTGTTGCACTTTGAATGACAATTGCGCAGTCATGCAACACTGTACCTAAACCAAATTTGTGTCATTTTTTCCCCACAAATAGAGCTTTCTTTTGGTGGTATTTGATCACTGCCAGGTTTTTGCTTTTTTGGTGCACAAATAAAAAAAGGCCGAAAAGTTTGAAAAAAAAAAAAAAGTTTTTTTGTTTAGGTTATTAAATTATTATGTAAATATATACGTTTTTTCCTGCACTTATGAGCACTGATGACGCCGCACTGACAGGCACTGATGGGGTGGCACTGATATGCAGCACTGATGGGCACTTATAGATAGCACTGATAGGCAGCACTGATGGGCAGCACTGATGGCTGGCAATAATGGGCACTGGTGGGCAGCACTGATAGGGAGGGCACCACTGGCAGGCTCTGAGCCCAGTTTGCCATCCCTGGTGGCCATGGTGGGCATCCCTGGTGGTCATGGGTGGGCATCCCTGGTGGTCTAGTGGCATCCCCCCCAGGGCTGCACTGGTAATCAATGTTCTGATTACCAGCACAGACCCCCCCGGTGATCAGTGAGTAATTAGAAATACTCACTGATCCCTCGGCTGCAGTACAGATCATCCCTCTTCTCCTCACTGACAGGATCTGTCAGGAAAGGAAGAGATCGAAGCCGTTACAACGGCTGTGTTTACATTACATGACGGCTGTGATTGGACACAGCCGTCATGTGATCAGGAGGGCCAATCACAGGGCCCTCCTGCCGCATCTTGTTGCTCTGTGTCCGAGGGACACAGGCACATCGAGATTGTGCCGTGGCGGCGCAATCTCGCTCTTTCTGAAGGACGTTCCGGAACATCCGATCAGAAGGACGAGACTCCCACCCGGCCGTATATGTGCAGTGGCCGGGTGGGAGGTGGTTAAAATTATTTGAATTTGATTTTCAATGTGACAAATCTACATTTTCATTAATTTAAAATTATGTAAATGCATACACCATGTTGATTTTTTGTGTCATTTGTTAAAGCGTGGTAGAACTCAGGAATACCACCACTCTACAAGCCTCGCAAATTCAAGTACTAAACCCAGGAGCCCGTCCACGCTCCATATACATACATACATACATACATACATACATACAACAAAAACAAAAAGGTTACACTCCAATGACATCACTGGCATCTCAGTTTACCCAGCCATGAATGGCAACAGCCATAACCCTGCCTAAAGGCCACTCCTTCCAATGTATTTCAGCCAATAGAGCTTAATCCTAGAGACAGCAAATTTCCATGATTAAGCCCTTTCGGGTAAAATGCGTTAGAAAGGAAATGGCTTCAGGCAGGATTAGGTCTATTGCCATTAATGGCTGAATAAACTGAGATGCCAGTGATGATGTTAGAGTGCAACCTTTTTGTGTGCATTAGGGTAAATTAGATATGTTTACCTGTTCAAATACGTTGAAATTGTCAACAACTTCCCTGGGCTTTGCTTACTTTTGAAACATGACTGTACTAATATTCACTTTGCAAAGGGGACATTTACTTTGCTAGGTAAAAGACAAAGCAGAGCGCCTCTAAGTCTACTATGTTTAATTATCCACAGTTGAACAGATACATAAACTTGCTCACATAAGAACAATAAGAAAAAGCTCATCTGAACAATAGCATTCTGAAATGGTGAGTCCATATCCAGGTGTATGTCTCCACGCTAGTAGTGCAGGGGAGGAAGCGTAGTATACCGCGGCTCTGTCAGGCTAGATGGCCAGCGGCTTCCGAGTACCGCTCTGCTCTCAGACACATAGGACGCAGATTTGCCTCCGATCGGGCAAGATTGGGTCATTGCACTTGGAAAAAAAAAAAAAAAGTGAGGCTTCTGCGCATGCTCTGAAACGCGTTGTGCCATCGGCTGCTCCTGTCATGCAAGAGACTCTGCATCCCAAGTGTCCGAGAGCAGAGCAGTACCCGGGAAGCCGCCAGCCATCTAGCCTGACGGAGCCACGGTTTGCTACGCTTCCTCCCCTGCACTACTAGCGTGGACACACACACCTGGATACGGACTTCCCATTTCGGAATGCTACCGTTGAGCTTTTTCTTATTGTTCTTAGGTGAGCAAGTTTATGTACCTGTTCAACTGTAGATAATTAAACATACTACACTTAGAGGCGCTCTGCCTTTTCTTTTACTTTTGCATTACAGAGTCGACTTCTCTCTGTATCTGTGAGTCTCAGTACCGCAGAGAACATCGCACACATTAGAATTACAGCATTGTTCTCTGCAGCAGGAACTGGCTGAATTTTGATCAATGTATAGCCCTGTCTGTTCAAGAGAAGCCAGTTGTTAGACCAGCTTATGTCAAACTGCAGTGCTAATTTGTGTATAGGGGATTTTTTTTTCTCTTTTTGTTCAACCTGCTGGTTAAAGAATAAAAAAAAGAAAAAAAAAACCCACACAACACACCTCTCTACATGAATAACCATATTAAAACCAGGGTGACGTGTTTACACAGACAAATGGGCTTGGGACTGCACACTATAAAAAAAAGATACTCTTGTTTAGGTCGGGCTTTGTCCTTTAGGGCAAGCTTGGACTGTTTGCCCATTTCCTTCTCATACTCTTTGAAGTCATCTTTTGTATATTTTCCCCCTGGAAAAAAAAAAAAAACCACACAAACACTTTTGTACCCAAATTTTCTACTATTCCTAAAGGCTAGTAAAAACACAGATATTTGATATTGATCATGGATTTATATAGAGCAATAATATGAATTTATTTAAAAGCCCATTTTCTAGTGACACATAATAAATTAAAAAAGAAAAACCTGTTCTTGCTGTTTTTTCCACAGTACTTTTTTGCCAAAAAATACATTTTAGATAAATCAAATGTAAAGAAAAAAAAAAAAAAAAATTGTTAATGAAGGGACTCTAAAGTGGGGAATATTACTTCTGCGCATAACCACCTTCTCATTGACGCAGATTTCCAAACTTTTCTTTTTAGGAAAAGGTGGAAACTGCCATTTCACAAATTTCCTATTCCTTGGAAAATACGGTTAACAGTTGTGCATGTTCGTAACACTCTGCAGTAGAAAGTCTACACGAATTCTCAGCTTTTTTCCACCAGGCTGAAAACTCAGACATCCGCATAAAAAAAACAAAACAAAAAGAAAAAAAAAAACCTTAATTAAAACGCTGCCAATAAATTGTGCCATTTGGATCAGGGAAGTTAAGGGAATCGTAATCAAGGTGGCATAATGTTTTTTTTTTTTTTTTTTTAAATATACAGTATGTTACCCCTTTAAAATGTAAAGCTTTTATAAAAAAAAAAAAAAATGCATGGCAAAAAGCTAACATTTTATCTGTCTTAACAGAGAATGCAACAGCATTTATTGTTAACTGAAAGAGTAGCAAGCCTAAAAATTGGATTTTTGACTTGCTGTAAAATCCATTTCTCTGATGTTCATTAACGGACATGACGGACATAGCTCTGGATTCTTCTTAACCATTGGGTTATGCTGCCCCCTACAGGAGTAGGACACTAGGCCGAAAAAAGACTTTACTACACCTTTATTGCAGACCCAGGGGGTATACTCCAACTTCCTGCTATAGGTACTCTGTTTTGTTACAAGCAGTGTCAGAAGAAAAAAACCCAACTCCATAGAGGGGCGGGGGCTGTGTCCGTCAATGAACATCAGAGAAATGGATTTTACGGCAAGTCAAAAATCCCATTTTTGTGAAGAAAATATATTAGGCGCAATATCTGTTAAATGAATTGTTAGTGATTAATAATAATTAAATATTTTAAATGGTGGATGATTCTTAATAATAATTATTTATATAGTATTTTAAATAGTGGATATTCAGTGAATAAAAACTAAACTCTCATGTGCAGCATATGAAAAAAGTGCTAGTGCAAGTATGTGCTAACATGAAGTGCCTGTGTTCCAATAAGTTAATATACATCTATAAATGAAAAATAATAAATATTAAACATTCATGAAACCCCCAACAATTATGGGTCAGTGAACAATTGATGTGATGCGGTAAAGCAAATAAATCCGAATCAATATCTATATAAATCCAAAAACATCTAAATATTTTTTGTGCACACAAACTGCAGGTGCAAAAAAACTGAAAAAAAAAAATAAAAAAAAATCATATTAGAGTGCAATGCATAAAAAGAAAAAAAAAAAACACCAGGTTAAATAATGCAATCTTAATTACAAAATTAAAGTTCAATTAAACATAGACCATGTTGTAATCCTCCCGTGACAAAAGTGCCAATGTGCTGATTAAAACAATTCCAAGGTGCTCACAGTGTATCAGTGAAGATCCTTTCACCACAATAATCAATGCGCCTGGGTAAACTCACCAGATATTTTGCTGGTGAAACCAGCAGCCAAGCCTTATTCACATTAAATTACACTCTGGACTCCTCTCTCCTTGATCTCCACAGCTCAGCTCAATCAAATGTAGAATCACATGGAGGAACAAAGAGGAATGCCACACATAGTGTTACACTGTATGACTATAGGTATTTTATTTAAAATCTAAGTTCAAAACACTCACAATAGTTGGCGTCTACCAGACACTAGGGATCTATGCTTGTATAGTATGTCCACTGCTCTAACCGTCTGTTAGCAGGGATACATTGTAGCAGTGCTTCCTTCCAATCAGGCGGTGCTGTCTCAGCTTCCTTTAGCTACGCCCTACCGGTTTTTCCACCTGACTTCTTCTCGGGGCGGTCCGACTCCAAGGCGAACCATAGCAAACCAGGTAACAGAGCTCAATTTTAAACAATTGGAGCTCACCTGAAAAAAACAATACACCCCCAAAGGTCCTCTAAACAGCAGCCAGCAAAAACCTTGCGGCCAAAAGAAGCACCCGCAGATGCCAACACAACCACTTTGCAAAAACTTTGCAAAAGCGTGCACAGATGACCAGATATTCTCCCTCCAGGTTCCAGCATAAAAGCTTAGCCCACTTGGTCAGAGTATGCGATACCAGGGCAATAGCCATTACTGGTCTAATTGCCGAACCAGCTACAGCGCACATACGGTGGGCCAGAGCATCCGCCCTCTTATAAGCTGGACCTGAAAAAGTCAGGGACTCCTCAACTGGGATGAAGGTAACTCAAATTTGACCTGGAAACCGGCGAGTCCACTACAGGTGGGGCCGTCCACCTTTTATGCAGTAAATTCTCATAAGGATACAGCAAACACCCAAAAACATTTTGGACAACCCCACTGTTTTGTGACAATGTTGTCAAGGTAAGCGGAAAGAGGAACACCCTTGTCACTTTGGATGGCCTGTGGGTGCCAAAAGGAACTGGTGCCTCTGGCACGGCGTCAGCCGCAAACTCCACTTTTTAAATTTTCCCGCACTGACACAAATCGTGCATCCACCAGCGCCTATTTAAGCGTGGCTAGAGGAACATAGGAATCATCTGCACTATCTGAGCACTCAGGGTGCGTGGACGCAGACCCAGTAGGGTCGCTATATACTGAGCTCACCCCAAAAACAATCAGAGGAGGCCACCGACTGAGATCTCTCAAGGGGACGCTGGCCAAGGGTCCACAAATGGACCACCTATTGAACCCCGCAAAAAAACAGGGGGGGGGGGGGTCACCCTCAGAGCCCTTCAGAGAGGAGATAATAGGACATGGCCCCCTTCAAAGAGGGCCGCCCGCTATGACGTGGACTTGCAGGCAGGGTACCCAAGCTAAAACAAGGCAGGTGCCCCATATAATATCGGGGGTAATACGGTCATTATAAATGAAGCGCCCCCACAGAGCCACCCGGTCCACGGCAGGTACCAAGCTGACCATATGGCCCAGCAGGCCGCAAGCCGTGGCCTAAAAATGTTTGGGGGGGTCCAGCCGCAATTGCACAGATCCACAGCCTGGCAGATGCCCAAAGGGTGAGTGGGGGTTCAGCTACACGCACTGGGGCTGCTCTCCACAATGGCCGCATTGCCTAGTAGTATTTTTGAGGGTGCCTGGCTGCCAGGACACGAGCCCCAGTGGAGCAGACCACCCAGGAGCAGCAGAGGGGAAAGCGTATGCCCAAACGGGAGGCAGTGGCTTTAGCCATGTTCACAGGGGCCACCTCACGTAATTTCCGAGTAGTAGGCCAATAAGCCGTGCACTACATTTTCGGCTGGAGCCGGCCGCGTGAGGCCTGCGGATGCTTAACTACCCGCTCTCCCAGCCCAACCACCCCAGTAGGGAGCCCAGAGGACATCCCTGCACTAGTCACCAACCCCCAGGATGATAGGGAACCCTGCTCAAACCCCCGTTGCACACCAGGGAAACCCAGTCAGCTGCTCGGTCAGCAGCAACTAAAACAAGTCCCCCTAAGAGTATGTGGCAACAGCCAGCTCATGACCTCTCCCAGGGAGGAAGGGCTGAAATTTTAGAGGGGCTGGGGGTGGGGGAGGGAGGGGAAAAAAATTTAAAGGGAGGAAACATGGACTTTGCAGGCACTGGGTATTTATAAAATCACATACTTTATATAATACATCTAAAATCATCAAACAAGAATCAAAAAGAGGGACGTACAACAATGATATCCCCCATATAAGGGAAATATAAAATACAGAAGTGACAAGAAGGTGATTACACTGTTGGTAGTAATGGGACAATTATACGATCGCAATATAACAATAATAATACTTCACATCGAGACGATCATGACCGCAGGTGACAGGGAATGATACGGCCGTCCTGGGAGGATCGAGCGATGTGTATTAGCAGTAGATCGTACAATTTCGTTGGGCCATATTGCTCGACATGTTTCGCCTTATGCTTCCTCTCGGAGCTAATGGATCAATAATACTGTAAAGTTCAATAGGCAAGGACGATATAGGTAGGAGGTATAGTAAATACCCAACATATTGTGCTTTATACCAATTTTTGTTAATCTTTAACGCTTGGTTGCGTGTTTACCTGTATAACCATCTACAGTGACAGCTCTGATCCTCCATACATCTTCCCTGTTGGGTATTTACTATACCTCTTACCTATATCGTCATTGCCTACTAAACTCTACAGAATATTGATCCATTAGCTCCGAGAGGAAGCATAAGGTGAAACATGTCGAGCAATATGGCCCAACGAAATTGTACGATCTACTGCTAATACACATCGCTCGATCCTCCCGGGACGACAGTATCATTCCCTGTCACCTGCGGTCATGATCGCCTCGATGTGAAGTATTATTATTGTTATATTATATTGCGATTGTATAATTGTCCCATTACTACCAACAGTGTAATCACCTTCTTGTCAATTATGTATTTTATATTTCCCTTATATGGGATATCATTGTTTTACGTCCCTCTTTTTGATTCTTGTTTGATGATTTTAGATGTATTATATAATAAAGTATGTGATTTTTTAAATACCCAGTGCCTGCAAAGTCCATGTTTCCTCCCTTTCAATTTTTGATCTAAGTTAGGATGTGGCACTTACACTTACTACCTTATTTATACGCCCAGCATACCGCTATCTGGGAGCGTATTTTCCAACTTCTCATCCCAGGGAGGGGCCAACTTCCACCCCAAAACTCTCCAGGGTTAGTTGGGAGGGGGGGCGACAGCTACTTACCACACCAGGAAAGGGTGGGCACCACTCCGGACGTCGCTCCATCATAATGTGGGTGCTGTCGGCCAGGAGGAAACGCTGCGACTCCGGACGAAGCCAGTTCGTATGCGTCCTCGCGAGACGTTTCAACTCGCAGGCCAGCCCCCGTCCACTGGGGCTATGTCGCGGTCGACCTAGCACGGAGCTGCGGTCTGCATGCGCTCACTTGCCGGACCCTGATTGTAGTTCTCACAGGAACAAAATTATAAAAAGGAAAAAAATTCCATTTAATAATGAAAAAAAAATGCGAGGACCAGACATCCCAGCAAGAAACTAGGTCCTTACACCTGACTAGACAGAAAAAAAAACAGGAGCTATGTCTGTCAATGAACGAAAGAGAAAATGGGATTTTTGACTTACCGAAAAACCCATTTCTCTGATATTAATTGACAGACACAGCACCCACCCTTCAGGAGTTGTAATTCTCCTGACACTGCTTGTAACTAAACTGAGTACCTGTAGCAGGAAGTGGAAGTATACCCCCCCTGGGACTGCCCCATAGGCGTAGTCAAGTTTTTTTTTTTCCTGCATAGTGTCCTACTCCTGTAGGGGGGCAACATAATCCAAAGATTAAGAAGAATCAGGAGCTGTGTCCGTCAATGAACAAAAGAGAAACTGAACTTTACTACTTTTAACTGTTACAAATACATGCACCAAAAATAAATATATATATCGATATCTATCTCATTCTATTCGTATAATAATGATGGTACCTTTTCCTTTCCATGTCACTTTAGCAACAGACTGACTGAAATCCACATGGATTCGCCGGTCATCAATAAGCACATTGTCCATCTTAAAATATGCTTTCTCACAGTCTTCTTCCTGAGTAACAAGTAAACAAATATAAGCAATGTGTATAGTTGATATTTTTTAAAATATAGACAACAAACACTAGCAATCAGTACCTTTTCAAACTCAATAAAAGCATAGCACAATGATTCGCCAGTCTTCCAGTCTCGAATTATCTCACAGCTAGAAGAAAAAAAAAAAAAAAAGAAGGAAGAAGTCAAGATAGACAATATAAGTAAACAAAGTAAGGTCTATTTATGCAGCCTCTAATGAGAATACTTATCTTCTGAACATTCGTGCTATACAGGCATGACTGTACAGATAGTCCCCACTAAAGGTTGGTCCACATTTTCTTGCCACAATACTCCAGGTGCACATATAGCAGGGTTTGACTAACCCCAGGTCGGAATGGCGACAAGAAATTGCGTCCTGGCGCCTGGGCTGCTCCCCAAATGCTGCACACACCCCGTGCAGCTATCCCCTCTCTATCGCTATGTATCCTAGCCTTCGCTTGCCCATCTGTGGACCCAGTATGGGCAGCATAGCGGGTGGGGAGGGGAGAGAGGAAACGGACACACGTTCACTCTCCTCCCCTTTTTCGGGTCCACGTTGACAGTTTCCCAGGCCATCAAAGAATGTAATGCAGTGCAATGTGCATGCATTACATTACGTGGCACACAGGGGAGACGTGCAGGGTGTTTTAGACCCTGGATGTCTCAATAAAACGAACTGGTCACCAAAAAGAACAGTAATTTTTGTCTTATCCTTTTCTCTGATGTTCATTGACGGACACAGCGACATGTCTTCATTAGTCAAATATGTTATGCTGCGCTTCCTAGGAGTAGGACACTAGGCAGAAAAGGGTTAGCAGAAAGTTTAGCTACGCCCATGGGGCAGTCCCAGGTGGTATACTCCCACTTCCAGCTCTAGAATTCAGTTTTGTAATAAACAATGTCAGAAGAAGGCCTCATGCACACAGGGTGTTAGAAAAAAAAAATGAACTGCAGAGCCACTGCTAACACTAGGAAAAAGCAGCTGTAAAAACGTGCATTTAGTAGCTTCTTCCATTGGCGTTATTGCACGTTTAGCCACGTTAGCTTTAAGCAGCGTTTTTCTGCCTCTATTCAAAATCAATTGTTACCTATGGAGCCATCTTTGATACAGCTTTCAGCCCATTGATTTGAATAGAAGTCGCATCAGGATGATCCAACTTGCGCTGAGGATCTTGAGGGGAAACTCCATGCCAAAATGGGGAAAAAAAAAAAACAGTGTGGGGGTCCCCCCCAGGTTCCATACCAGGCCCTTAGGGTATGGTATGGATTTTGAAGGGGAGCCCCACGCAACCCCCCCCCCCCCAGATCTATACCAGACCCTCATCTGAGCATGCAGCCCAGCAGGTCAGGAAAGGGGAGGGGATGAGGGAGGGGCCAAACCCCCTCCTGACCATACCAGGCCACACACCCTCAATGTGTTGATGGGGACAAGGGCCTCCTCCCCGACAACCCTGGCCAGTGGTTGTGGAGGTCTGTGGGCAGGGGGCTTATCGGAATCTGGATGCCCCCTGTAACAAAGGGGACCCCCAGATCCCAGACCCCCCTCCCTATGTGAAGGAGCATTATACCCCAACCCATTCACCCCAAATAAAGGCATTGTAATGTAAATAATGATAAGAGTCGGTTTTCAGAAGTCCTTTATTAAAAATCTTGCTCCAGTCCTCCTCAGACGATGTCTCCTGCAATTATGCCGACTCTGCTCTTTGCAGCTTCTTATATAGCCGGGGGGCGTGGCCACCCAGTGACGTCACTCGGAGACCCTGACACAAGGGGGTGGGGTCTTCGAGTGACATCACCGGGTGGCCATGCCTCCTGGCTACATAAGAAGCTGCAAAGAGCGGAGCCGGCATAATCATGGGAGACATCAGAGGAGGACCGGAGGGAGATTTTTAATAAAGGACTTCTCAAGTCTCTTGTCATTGGAATCTGTGTCCAGATTCCAATAAGCCCCCTGCCCGCAGATCCCCATAACCACCGCCCAGGGTTGTCTGGAAGAGGCCCTTGCCCTCATCAACATGGGGACAAAGTGCTTTGGGTGGGGGGTGCAGAGCCCCCCCGCCACAAAGCACCCGAAACCCCCCCCCCCCCCATGATGAGGGCATGTGGCTTGGTATGGTCCAGGAGGGGTGGGGCCGCTCGCTTGTCCCCCTCCCCATCCCTGACGCCGCATGCTCGGATAGAGTCTGGTATGGATTTGGGGGGGGGGGAACCCACAACATTTATTTTGTATGTCCAAAATCCATACCAGACCCGAAGGGCCTGGTTTGGAACCTGGGGGCATGATCCGACTTCCATTCAAATCAATGGGCTACCATAGGGAACACCAACACACATATATATATATATATATGCTTAACATTGCATAAGTAATGTTATGCAAAGTTAAGCAGCCTTTAGCAGTGTCAGACGTTTTTACAGGTCTAACACTGGTCCTGGTTTTTGTTTGCGGATGGATGTATATATATATATATATATATATATATTATATATATATATATATATATATATATATATACACATACATACACACACATACATACATACATATGGAAATGGTCACAGAACATGTGGCCAGCCCCTAACCAAATCCAGACCCCCCCCTGAGCACAAACCGTGCCGAAAAAAGCCACCCACTTGGACAGGCTGGCATCTGTGGTGACAACCATCCCATACAAGGGAAGGAATATTTACTTGTCGAAGCGCCAGAGAACTAAGCCACTATGACAGGGACCCTCTCGTACCTCGGCTCAACAGGATCAGAGTGTCTAGACACTTGCAGATTCTTGCCCCATATGACGACAAAGAATCTCCCTTGCAGACGTCTCGTGAGGACAGAGTTTGGAACCCGTCCCATGGGAGGAACACCAGAGCAGACCCAGATAGTCCAACTAGGAGCCAATACCTGGAAATGTAATTTTCAACCAAACTCCTGCAGAATCCCCACAGAAATCACCTGGTTGTCCTCCAGAGCAGTCGGAGACTCTGCTCACTGAAGATCATCCAGATACTCCAGTATCACAATCCCCCGCTGGCACAACAATGCCAACACCAAGGACAACACTGGGATATAATACCCCAGGACATCATGTCATCTCATTAGGAGCATGCCCCAACGTTATCAGACATGCATACAAGCACATGGGGGCCATACAATAGTACTACATACTATAGAACCATTTTGAGTTGCTGCAATGAAATTTCAGCAAAACTAGCCTGCTGCATCATTTTTTTACTTTGATTTTTTGGGGGCGTCTTTGAATTCAGACCTCTGTAGGTTTATATTTTCATTTCTATCAAATGTTGTGGCATCCCTGTGTTCCTAACACATTACCCAGTCCATATCAGTATAGATATTCAGCATGCTGCCATTTTTCCCCCATTGAAATCTGAGGAGTTTTCAAAGGGTTTCATTTTTTTTTTTTTTGAGAAGAGACTATCTCTCTCAAAGTTGTGCAAGAGATTTGTTATTTATTCTTTTTTAATTTTAAAAAAAATTAAGTTACACCGAAGCACATAAACTCCCCCACATATACGCACGTACAAACGTAAAGGCACGCCTAAAACCGTTGATTGCGATACGCAGGTTTCATATTGCTGCGCACGTTGGAATGAGAGCAATAAATTCTAGCACCAGACCTCCTTCGTAACGCTAAACTGATGACCTAAAGGGGGCTTTTAAAGCGTCGCCTATGGAAAATATAGGGTACTGAAGTTTGTCACAATTTCACAGGCGCACGCAAATTTAGGATTGAACATATTAAGTATTAATGTATTTGGTGCAGCCCTAAGCTCTTTAAATTACCCAATTTTTTGGTAAAATATTTGTGTTTTTGTGCACCCTAAAACTAGTTTTAATGTGTTCAATTAAATTTTGTGTTTCCTAGACCTTTATAATATTGAACTAATAATAAAAACTTAGAACTATTTAATTCTCTAGGGCAGGGATCCTCAAACTATGGCCCTCCAGCTGATAGGAATTGTAGTTCCTTAACAACTGGAGGGCCATAGATTGAAGATCCCTGCTCTAGGGTGTCTACTTTCAGAAAATATATAATGTTTGGGGGTTTTAGGTAATCTTCAGGCCTAAAAGGACTTGTTAACTACCTCCCACCCGGGCCATTGTAGATATACGGCCGGGTGGGAGTCTCGTCCTTCTAAATGGACGTTCCGGAACGTCCTTCAGAAGGAGAGAGATCGCGCCGGCGTGGGCACGCGCAGCGGCGCGATCTCGATGTGCCTGTGTCCCTCGGACACAGAGCAACATCATTCGGCAGGAGAGCCCTGTGATTGGCCCTCCTGATCACATGACGGCTGTGTCCAATCACAGCCGTCATGTAATGTAAATAGAGCCGTTGTAACGGCTTCGATCTCTTCTCCTCCTGACAGATCCAGTCAGTGAGGAGAAGAGGGATGATCGGTGCTGCTGCGGGGGTGATCAGTGAGTATTTCTAATTACTCACTGATCACAGGGGGGGTCTGTGCTGGTAATCAGAACATTGATTACCAGTGCAGCCCTGGGGGGGGGGGGGGGGGGGGGGAGGGCTGCCACTAAGCCACCAGGGAGGCCCACCCATGGCCACCAGGGATGCCCACTATGGCCACCAGGGATGGCAAGCAGGGCTCAGAGAGCCCCCCAGTGCCCTCCCTATCAGTGTTGCCCACCAATGCCATCTATCAGTGCTGCCCACCAGTGCCGTTAATGCCATCAATCAGTGCCGCCCACCAGTGCCCACCAGTGCCGCCAATCAGTGCCACCCATCAGTGCCACCCATCAGTGCCACCCATCAGTGCCACCCATCAGTGCCACCCATCAGTGCCACCCATCAGTGCCACCCATCAGTGCCACCCATCAGTGCCACCCATCAGTGCCACCCATCAGTGCCACCCATCAGTGCCGCCAATCAGTGCCGCCAATCAGTGCCGCCAATCAGTGCCGCCAATCAGTGCCGCCAATCAGTGCCCATCAGTGCTGCATATCAGTGCTGCATATCAGTGCCACCCCATCAGTGCCACCCCATCAGTGCCTGTCAGTGCAGCAACATCAGTGCTCATCAGTGCAGGAAAAAACATATCTATTTACAAAATTTTATAACCTAAACAAAAAAACTTTTTTTTTTTTTCAAACTTTTCAGGTTTTTTATTTGTGCACCAAAAAAGAAAAAACCTGACGGTGATCAAATACCACCAAAAGAAAGCTCCATTTGTGGGGAAAAAAATGACACAAATTTGGTTTAGGTACAGCGTTGCATGACCGCGCAATTGTCATTCAAATTGCAACAGCGCTAAAAGCTGAAAATTGGTCTGGGAAGGAAGGGGGTTTAAGTGCCCTGCATTGAGGTGGTTAAATGCGTGCAAAAAAAAAAATGCTCTGGCTGTGATAGGGTTAAAGAAGTTCACATTTGGGAACATGTTACGTTACATGTTCTACCCCCAAGCTTTGTTAGAGAAAACACACACAACCTGGCTCCTAGATTCAAAAAGATTGTGTCTGACATACAGCTTATTTAGACTCCCCCACAGCACGTTCCATCATATTTCCTGCTGCTGCAACTGGCTCCTTGCACACAGCAGTGGCTGTGCTGTCCATCCCGGCCCTGTGTCACCCTTCAGCGCATACCATCTTCTGGACACTGCATTTAGGAGGATGATCTGCTTGTCACCACATCCACTCGTGCTAATTGCCATGGAAGTGTGTGATAAATAAATGTGTTTTTACAACTTCCTTCTCTGACCTGGTGCCCTTTGTTGTTCCATTAGCTAGTAAAGGGAGTGCTCCTCTCAGCTTGTTACCGGAATAAAAAAAAAAAAAAAAGACACCTGTCCACAGAAGCAAATCAGATTCCAATCTCTCCACCATGGCCAAGACCAAAGAGCTGTCCAAGGATGTCAGGGACAAGAATGTAGACCTACACACGGCTGGAATGGGCTACAAGACCATCGCATTGTGTGAAAGACCCATGTCAATCTCAAGGCAGCTGGGACCATAGACACCAAAAAAACAATTGGTCTGTCTGAAGTTTGCGAACGAACATCTGAATGATTCAGGGGAAAACTGGGTGAAAGTGTTTTGGTAATATCTCACCACAATCTAATTCTTTGGCATCAACTCAACTCGCCGTTTTTGGAGGAGGAATGCTGCCTATGAATCAAAGAACACCATCAAACATGGAGGTGGAAACATTATGCTTTGGGGGTGTTTTTCTGCTAAGGGGACAGGACAACTTCACCACATCAAAGGGACGATAGATAGGGCTATATACAGTCAAATCGTAGGTGAGAACCTACTGCCCTCAGCCAGGGTATTGAAAATGGGTCGTGGATGGGTATTCCAGCATGACAATGACCCAAAACACACGGCCAAGGCAACAAAGGAGTAGCTCAAGAAGAAGCACATTAAGGTCTCCAGAAATTAATCCCATAGAAAATATGTGGAGGGAGCTGAAGGTTCGAGTTATCAAACGTCAGCCTAGAAACCTAATGACTTGGAGAGAATCTGCAAAGAGAAGTGGGACCAAATCCCTTCTGAAATGTGTGCAAACCTGGTGGCCAACTACATGAAACTTCTGAACTCTGATTGCCAACAAGGCTTTCGCCACCAAGTACCAAGTCATGTTTTGCGAAGGGGTCAAATACTTATTTCACTCATTAAAATGCAAATCAATTAAAAACGTTTCTGAAATGAGTTTTCTGGATATTTTTGTTGTTATTCGGTCCCTCACTGTTAAACCTACCATTAAAATTATAAACTGATCATTTCTTTGTTAGCGGGCAAGCGTACAAAATCAGCAGGGCATCAAATACATTTTTACCCACGCTGTATGGGGCACTCAGCGGAGGGGGGAGAGCCTTAAGCGATGCCGGGGTTCGGGGTTGTTCTATGCATTTGTTATTTTTTTCTTTTTAAAAAGGAGAGTTTATAATTACTTCAAAAGCAAACAAAAATTGAGAACTAGTTTCAAACATTCATCAAGCCATCAAATGTTCTCAAAATTTTTGTAAGACTTTTTATTTGAAAATACCTAGCTTATACGGACTTCCTAAACGATAGCTGGTGGAGGTTAGAAATGGTCCTCTATATTGATGGAGAGGTTAACTTGGTTATCTATAATTAGGCACTAATCAACATTAAACTTGTCAGCGGTTTAGGTGTTCTGAATGTACCTTCTTAAATCTCAAAGATTTATACAAAAATAAAACTGGTTTGTGTCATTGTTTGTAATGCATTGTGTAAAGCAGGAGGGCTGATAAGTATTTTTTTCCCCTAAAGCAGGTTATCTTACACTGCAAATTAATGCAAGACAAAATCTGTACACACAGTGAAAGAAGGAATAAAGTCGGACATCCATGGATTGAAATTTGGCTGGTTCAGCAGGTTAAATCCACACAGGCAAATTTTCCCTGCTTAACTAACACCGCTGGCTATAGCCTGCAGCGCTGATCAGTGTATTCTGATTGCAGGGAAGTCTCCCTGCTGTCAGAATAAAATTGCTCAGCAGGAAGCTTTCCTTCCATGCACATCAAGTGTGTGGATAGGGGAACTGAAGAAAAAAAAAAAAAAAAACAACAGTATTATCTATGGGCTGCTTTAGACAGTAGGCTCAATTCACTGAGCTGTAACTATCATTAAAGCCACAACATCCTCCATTTTTAGCAAATACTTCCAATAGGAGGTGAAAGTAACCATCACACGACTGAAAAGAAAGGATCACCATAGTAAACAAAATGCATTTTAGCTCAGTGAAATAAAATGTATGTTACCCAAATCTTTTTCAGTTTTGAAAGTGGTGAGAGGACAGATTACCTCATTTGTTTTTGGGCTGAAAAATGGGGGAAAATTCCTAACTTTGAGTTGTCACCAGACAGGAATAGAGAGGATTTACTTTACTTTAGAGAGATTTCCTCTCCTTTCCGGTTGCATCAACAGGACTTAAAAAAAAAAAAAAAAATGGTATGGTAATGAGACACCGATGGGGTTAAAAAAAAAAAAAAAAAAAAAAACCCCAAAAAAGAAAGAAAATAACCATGACAGATTTTAACAATTTCCTACACTGTATTAAAATAAACGAAAAAAGTTTTGGCTATACATACAGTTAAGCTTAAGGAGTGTAAAACTGTAGAAAGCACAGATTAATATCATGAAAAGGCAATGTTCCAGTAAAATCCACAAAACTTAATAAAAATATACCTTTTTATAGATCCAAACCGGGAAAAGATGATCTCTAAATCTTCATCTGTGGTTACAGGATTTAGTTTGCACACAAAGAGTACATTTTCAGGTGGTTTGATCTCTGCATCTGGTATGTCACCAACCTTTGAAATGAGCAGTAGGAAGTTTCAAACAATTACAGTAAGAGTACGATACTGTACAAAACCACACGAGCAGTATATATTAAAGAAGCATTTATAGGTTTATAAAGTCTGGCAGGCTAAAAAGTTATGAAGTAAGCATGCCTTTTGTGTTACTATACGTTTCCCTCGTAATCTACACTGCTCAAAAGAAATGAAAGGAACACTTTGAAAACACATCAGATCTCAATGGGGAAAAATATCATGCTGGATAGCTATACTGATATGGACTGGGTAATGCGTTAGGAAGGAAAGAATGTCACATTTGATGGAAATGAAAATTATCAACCTACAGAGGGATAAATTAAAGACACCCTGAAAATCAAAGTGAAAAAATGATGCCGCAGGCTAGTCCATTTTGTTGAAATTTCATTGCAGCAACTCAAAATGGTAACAAGTAGTTTGTAAGGCCCCCACATGCTGAGACGACAAATGGTGTCTGGGGTATTTCCTCCCAGATCTGGACCAGGGCATCACTGAGCTCCTGAACAGACTGAGGTGAAACCTAGTGGCGTTGAATGGACCAAAACAATGTCCCAGAGGTGTTCTATTGGATTTAGGTCAGGCAAGCCTAGAGGCCATTTCAATGGTAGGAATTCCTTCATCCTCCAGGAACTGGCTACATACTCTCGCCACATGAAGCTGGGCATTGTCGTGCACCAGGAGGAACCCAGGACCCACTGCACCAGCGCAGGGTCTGACAATGGGTCCAAGGAGTTCATCCCAATACCTAATGGCAGTCAGGGTTTCATTTTCTAGCCTGTAGAGGTCTGTGCATCCCTCTATGGATATGCTTCTCCAGACCATCACTGACCCACCACCAAACTGGTCATGCTGAATGGTGTTAAAGGCAGCATTACATTCTCCACGGCTTCGCCAGACCCTTTCACGTCTGACATATGCTCAGTGTGAACCTGCTCTCATCTGTGAAAAGCACAGGGCGCTAGTGGCAGACCTGCCAATTCTGGTGTTCAATGGCAAATGCCAATCAAGCTCCACGGTGCAAGGCAGAGAACACAGGCCCACTTGAGGATGTAAGGCCACCTTTATGAAGTCGGTTTCTGATTATTTGGTCAGAGACATTCACACCAGTGGCCTGCTAGAGGTCATTTAGTAAGCTTCCGGCAATGCTCATCCTGTTCCTCCTTGCCCAAAGGAGCAGATACCGGTCCTGCTGATAAGTTAAGGACCTTCTATGGCCCTGTCCAGCTCTCCTAGAGTAACTTTCTTTCTCCTGGAATCTCCTCCATGCTCGAGACTGTGCTGAGTGACACAGCAAACCTTCTGGCAATGGCACATATTGATGTGCCATCCTGGAGGAGTTGGACTTCCTGTGTAACCTCTATAGGGTCCAGGTATTGCCTCATGCTACCAGTAGTGACACTGACCCTAGCCAAATGCAAAACTAAAATGAAAAACAGTCAGAAAAGATGAGCAGGGAAGAAAAAAAAAAAAAAAAAAAAAAAATGGAAGTTGCCTCCATCTGTAAAATTATTCCTGAGGTAGTCTCATTGTTTGCCATCTAGTGCACCTGTTAATTTAATTAACACCAAAGCAGCGGAAAATTATTAACAACTCCCTTTGCTACTTAACTGACCAAATCCATATCCCAGGAGTTTGATTGACTTGATGCTATACTCTGCTTAAAAAGTGTTCCTTTCATTTTTTTTGAGCAGTGTAGATTACTTTGTGCCTTATTGTGATTTTTTGGAGTAACTTAGCAAGAGGAGCTCAAGCAATCTCTGCTGTTTAAACACAAAACCGGTTTCTGCATTAAAATGGTTATTCTTCTAAAATGGCTGTAAAAGGTAGAAGAAGGTTTTTTACCTTCATGCATTTCCGCATTGGAAGTAAAACCTTCTATGCTCAGCCCCCCCTTTTATACTTACCTGAACCCAACCTCAGAGTCTCATCTCTCTCCCTCCTCATTGGCTCAGAGAAAGCAGTCGGACACTGGCTTCCGCTGCAGTCACTTACAGCCAGGGAGGTGGGAGGGGTAGGGGTCAGGGTCAAGCTGTGCTCTGTGTGTCAATGGACGCAAAGAGGCGGCTAGAGAGGGAGTCTGTATAAGTGCCCCCAAAACAAGCAGCTTACTATGGGGGCACTCGGCAGATGGGAGGAGCCAGGAGAATTGGATCATGGCTGCTCTGTGCAAAACTGCACAGAGCATGGAAGTATAAAATGTTTGTTATTTACCCAAAAAATAAGGTTTACGAGTCATTTTAAGCTGTTACAACTGAAGCATCCATTTGGAATTTTACAGTAAATGAATATAAACCCATAAAGTGATGATATAGTTGCATCTCGATAACGATAAAAATATGGAAGTTAGGGTTTGTTCATTGTAATGCCAAGAAAAAGCTTACTTGCTTAGGTTCCACAGAGAGAATCCTAGCTTGGACCATCATAGTGAATTGCTTTCATCATTGATTCTTTTGGGGATTCAATTTTATTTTAACAATATTTGTCTTTACAGGAGGAAACCAGCAGCTACTATTAATGTGGCTGGTGACAAAATATTCTTTTGACTCTTGTGGGAACATTTTTAGGCTTGAAGATAAAGTGGGTTAGTGGTGAACTTGGGCTTTGAAGGTACTCCCCCCCTCCCTTATTAACTTCTCCAAGGAGATCAGTAAAAAACAAATTCTTAACATTGATTCTTTAACAAGGAGGCATTAAAAATGGCAGCTTGACAAGGTAATACTTTTTTGCATGTTAAGAGTTTTTAATAAGCATTTGGAAGGTAGACAATCTTTACCATTTCCAGCAGGACAGCTCTGGTCTTGGCTTCTTTCTCTGCCAGCTGTTCTTCGACTTCTTCTGTGGACTTTCCTTTGTTGTCATCAATTTCTTCATCTGCACCAATCCTCCCACTCTGTCATACAAAAGGAAAAACAACAATCATCTATTAGAACATATAAGGACATCTTATCCCAAACTCAAAATAAGAACAAACTACCTTCCGTACATAAACTCAATGCAATATAATAATATATTCTGTACAACACCTCAATAAAAATGGATTTTTGTAAAATCTTACCGTAAAATCCTTTTCTCTTAGCTCATTGACAGACGTAGTCCTCGGTGATACACCACCTTCGGGTTATGTTGCCTCCACAGGAGCAGGACTAGACAGGAAATTAAAAAGCTCTGGCCACACCCTAGGGGCAGTCCCAGAGGGTATATCCTCTCTCTCTCTGCCTCAGCAAATCAGTTATGTGAAAAAGCAGTCTTTAGAGATTTTAACCCAACCCAACTCAAAAAAACAGAGGGGCGGGGACTACGTCTGTCAATGAGCTAAGAGAAAAGGATTTTACGGTAAGATTTTACAAAAATCCATTTTTCTCTAGCGCTCATTGACAGACGTAGTCCTCGGTGATACACCACCTTCGGGACGTCCCAGAGCAGAATCACAACTGAGGGGTGGGAAAATGAAATCAAATCCCAATCTAGAAGGCCCAACCGGTGCCAACTAGAAGTTTACAATGCTCATCCTTAATGATGAGGCTCAACAAAAAAGAGAAAAAATTTTTTTTTTTTTTTTTCAAACAGAAAAAAACCCTCGAGGTAGACCACCGGTCTCCTCAAATTGCGGCCTGCAAAACCTTGCGGCCAAATGAGGCATCCGCCGATGCCGTCACATCAATTTTATAGAATTTTGTAAAGGTATGTACCGACGACCAAGTGGCCGCCTTACATACCTGGACCACTGACGCCTGATGGCGAAAGGCCCAGGAAGTACTGAGCGCTCGAGTGGAGTGCGCCCTAACAGGGAACGGAGGACTCTGACCCTTAATAGAATAAGCCTGTACCACCGTCTGTCTAATCCATTTGGCAATGGTCGTGGCAGATGCAGGCAAAACCCTTTCTGGGCCCATCCGTGATCACAAAAAGTGAATCCGTCTTACGGAATGATTCCGTAGCTTTCAGGTATACCCTGATTGCCCGAACCACATCTAAGGAATGCAACGCATGTTCCCGATGATGCTTGGGCTGAGGACACAAGGAAGGTAGTACAATATCTTCATTCAGATGAAAATCTGAAACCACCTTAGGAAGAAAAGATGGCTTAGGATGAAGTACTACCTTATCCCTATGAATCACTAGGTATGGGGACTGGCATGATAATGCAGCCAGTTCTGACACCCTGCGAGCAGAAGTAATAGCCACCAAGAAGACCACCTTCTGGGATAAAGTAAGCAAGGGAATCTCCCTGATGTTTTCAAAGGGAGGTTTCTGTAGAACCAACAAAACCAAATTAAGATCCCAGGGCGGTAAGGGCGCGCGGACTGGAGGAGCCAGGTGCCGCACCCCCTGGATGAAATTCCGCACCAAGGATTTGGTAGCTAAAGGTTTCTGAAAGAAGATTGCTAATGCTGAAACTTGACCCTTGATGGTGCTCAAGGCTAGCTTCTGCTCAACCCCTTGTTGCAAAAAGGCCAATATTCGAGACACCGAATAGGTACGTGGAGGAAATCCTAAAGATTCGCACCACGCAATATAAGTCTTCCATGTGTGATAATAGACCTTGCTGGAAGTCGCTTTCCTTGCTTTAATAAGGGTAGGAATGACTGAAGTAGACAAACCTCTGTCCTTCAGTACTTGGGTCTCAATGGCCAGGCCATTAAAACCAGCGACTGTAAAGCACGAAGGTAAATTGGTCCTTGAGACCACAGACACTCCCTGAGACGAAGTTCCCACGGAACGTCTGCGACTAACATGTCCAAGTCGGCCAGGCCGGCTTGAGGAGGCCAGCCTAGAATTTCTAGGACCACTGGCGCTGATTGGATCTGAACCAGGCGTCCCTAGAGCTATCTGGCCCCGACCATCCGAGAAAGTCTGGTCGTTTTCTGTTTCCACACATTTATCAGATACCTGATAGTTATCAGGAAAGGTGATCTTTTCTGGTTGAACCTCAGGGACCGAAGTCACCCGACTAGAGGCTACTTGGCCTATCTGGTCAACCAGATCCGATTCCTGTGAGGTATCGGGACTATTCTTAGGAAAAGGTAAAGGAAAAGATCTATTCAGGGAACGGTAACTACCGCTTCCTGTGGTACTTAAATGTTGGAAGGGAAGAATCGCACCGGTAGTAGTGGTTGATGCTCGATCTAATGTCCTGAATACCGGTGAAAACGTCCCCCCACCCTGAAACCGGGTGGGGGCGCACCTTCAGGCTGTGTACTCCTTTACTTCGGGTTTGGCTGGGTTGGTCCTCTGCTTGTCCGACCAGCCCTTCTTGAACCCTCCTGGAGGAGGCTTTCCTTTCCCGGGAGTACCAGCCGGGCGCCCTTTATGGGCGGTAAAGAAAGGTCCTCGCTTGTTGCGAGGTCCCTTAGCTTTTGCAGCCTGTGGCAAAAAAGTGCTCTTGCCCCCAGTGGCATCCTTAATGATTTCATCTAGGTTGGCCCCAAATAGACGATTCCCCTGAAAAGGGAGATTGGTCAAGGTCTTTTTGGAACCTAGGTCAGCTGACCAGCATTTTAACCACAGCACACGTCTGAGGATCACTGCTAACTTAGATGCATGCCCTAACAAGGGAGTAGTGTCCAAGGCTGCGTCACAGATAAACCGTAGCCCTTGTATGATCTGTTCCATCAAATCAGATGTCTCCTGGGGAATATCTTTTCCCCTAAGATCTTGGCGTACCATTTTCGCCCATTCCGTAAGTGTCTGGGAAACTAGACCAATAACAATTACTGGTCTAAATGCTGACCCTATCAGAGAAAAGATAGTGCGGGACTCTGCTTCTATCTTTCGATCCACCGGATCCTTAAAGGACGAAGTGTCCTCCACTGGAATAACCGTGGCTTTATTCAGCCTGGAAATAGGCGGATCCACGACTGGTGGTACCGTCCATTTCTTAATGATGGATTCCTCAAACGGATAGCGTCTAGCAATACGCTTGGAAATAGTAAAGGTACGTTTAGAATGCTCCCATTCTCCTTTAATCTGATTACCGAAACATTTAGGTACAGGAAAAGCCTTCGCCGTCTTGATGGGCTTATTAGTCCCAAAAGGCCTCTCTGTTTCAGTTGCCTCTGCCGGTAAAGCCTCAAGTTTTAAGGTTTCTTGCACTGCCACAACTAGTGCGTCCACCAATGCTTCTTCCTGAATTATAGCAAGAGAAGAAGCGTCCTCCTCACTGTCTGAGGGGGCTTTACCTGGGATAACAGCCCTTGCAGAGGAACCTGCAACTGCCGTGACCATCTCTGAATCTGAGTCAGAGGTGTCAGATAGTATAGGGGTAGGCGGGGGTCGCTTCCTTGACCCCCGTCCCTGACAGGCCGCCTCCACCCGAGCCACCATAGACTCCAAAATTGCTGTAAATGACTCTATACTCTGTGCACCGGCGGGTCCCGAGGCCCCCTCGAGGGAAACAGGTGGGGGAATATGACCCCCAGCGCCACAAAAAGCCCCTTAGTGTTACCTGCTAGGGATCCCTATCGATCGAGAGAGAGAGAGAGAGAGAGAGAGAGAGAGAGAGAGAGAGAGATAGACCCCCAGGCTCACCACTTGATGCTCAGAGTTAAACTGCAACAGCTTACAGCGCTGTCTTGACAAACAGGAAGTCTTTTGGCTGGCTGCCCAGGAAGAAAGGAGGCGGCTCCGCCCCTCTGCACGCCTTCCGGCGCCTCCCCCAAGCTCCACGAGGTGTAGGATCACCTCAAACATGGCCGCCCCCATGCTGGAGACACGAGGCTACGCCAAAATGGCGGCTCGTGCGATCCAGCAAAAAAAATGGCGGCGGCCTATACTGAATAGCAGTGTGCTGCAGGGCACACAACACTCTCTCTGCATGGGGATATGGCGTGGTTGGCGGTACCGGCCCTGGCGGACCGCATGGCCGTTCGGGAGGCCTGCTAATAGCTGGAGATCTGATTTGGAAGGCAGTCTACATGTCCGTGGCTTCTGACTGGTAGGTAGCTTATACTTAACCCATAAGATTCCCAGAATGCCACAGATTACATCTTTTAAACATGTATACAATAGATTGTTAGCTCCCAAACCAAGCCTCCTGGCTTTTGCACATAAAATCACACTCAAAGTAGGAGGATTTGTGACATGTTATAGGATAGAAAGGACTCTTTCTTACCATACAGAGAGGGGCCCGCGTTCACCACAAAACCCGTCAGGGGAAAAAGGGGGAACATACTACTCACCATACCGGAACCAGGCGGGCACCAACTCCTGACAGTACCCCTCTCCACCGGGGCGGGAGGGCTGTCGACCGATACGGACGCCGTGACTCATGGTCTTTGGCGTTTCAGCGAGACGTTTAACTCGCGGGTTCAGTCCTTTTAATGGGACTTTGTCGCGGCCGACTCAGCGCGGAGCTATGGCCTGCACGCGCTCGTAGGCTGAACTGGGGTGACCACCGGATCTCAACATCCAGCCCGTCGCCCAGTTCAGCTTTCTTGCTTGAAGATCTCACAGGAACACTGGAGAAAAAAAGCTGTCTAACAATCCTTTAAGAAAAAAATTCTTGCCAGGACCTAAGATCCCAGCAAGGTATCTAGGTCCTTACTCCTAACTAGACAGAAAATAACTGATTTGCTGAGGCAGAGAGAGAGAGGATATACCCTCTGGGACTGCCCCTAGGGTGTGGCCAGAGCTTTTTAATTTCCTGTCTAGTCCTGCTCCTGTGGAGGCAACATAACCCGAAGGTGGTGTATCACCGAGGACTACGTCTGTCAATGAGCGCTAGAGAAAGTTTCTTTGAATAGGTGGACTGGTAAGACAATGCACTGAAACTTCAGAAAATAACACTGAATACCTAGTAGTTAGATTTCAATGCAGAAAGAAAAAAAAAAAATGTAGTAGAAGGCAAATGTACAATATATTCAGCACAAAGTGGGGACTTAAGTCCATGAAAAAAAAAAAAAAAAATTAGAAAGCCGCAAGGAAAGCATCTGTACCCATAGATGTTTTATGCGGTCACAATCATGATCTATCAAGGCTAGTAGGAGCTGCAGGCTGCAAGTGAAACATTCCGGGAGTGGTCCAGAGATGCCTTGTTCTGCACAAAACAGGTGTTTGCTTGTATAGTATATGTACAAATACTCTTTACATTAGGTTTTAAAGCAGTAGTAAAGTTACTGAATAAAAGCAAAACTCCATCGCATATTATCACATTAGGAGAGACTTAACTTAAAAACAAAGCCCTCCAGTGGCACGCGGTTACGGGAGTCTCGGTTTACAGCACAGAGCTTTGAAGGAAAGGTATGGGTATGACGTCACCGGCTGCTGCTCACTGGAATATCTCGTGCACCGTTTATTCATTTTACCTACAGGTAAGCTTTATTAGAAGCTTACCTGTAGGTAAAAAAAAAAAAAAAAAAAAAAAAAAAGGTGAAAAAGAAAGAGTTTACTCTAACTTTAACCACTTCCCGCCTGCCCTATAGGCGATTGACGGCGGGAATGTGATTGCATTATCCTGACCGGACGTCATATGATGGCGGCAGGAAAATGCGATTTGCGCGCCGTGTCAGTCTGACTCCCCGCATCTCCGCTCTCGGTAAAGAGCCTACTGACGTAGGCTCTTTACCATGTACATAGTACACAGGAAGAGCCATTGATCGGCTTTCCTCAGCACGTGCCTGACAGGCACGAGTAAAAGAGTGCCACTAGAACCACCAGGGATGCCCACCTATGACCCCAGGGATGCCCACTATGGCCACCAGGGATGGCAATCAGGGCTCAGGGAGCCCCCCAGTGCCCTCCCCATCAATGCTGCCCGCCAGTGCCCTCCCCATCAGTGCCCATCATTGCCATCTATCAGTGCCGCCTACCAGTGCCCATTATTGCCCACCAGTGCCACCCATCAGTGCCACCTATCAGTGCCCAATATCAGTGCCTATCAGCGCCTCCTATCAGTGCAGGAAAAAACGTATTTACAAAATTGTATAGCATAAAACAAAAAAAAAAAATTATTTTTTCAAACTTTTCAGTCTTTTTTTTTATTTGTTTAGCAAAAAAGAAAAAAACGTGCGGTGATCAAATACCAAAAAAAGAAAGCTCTATTTCTGGAGGGAAAATTACATAAATCTGGTTTAGGTACAGTGTTGCATGACCGCGCAATTGTCATTCAAAATGCAACAGCGCTAAAAGCTGAAAATTGGCCTGGGCAGGAAGGGGGTGAAAGTGCCCTGTATTAAAGTGGTTAAGATTGCTATTACAAAGGTAAAGCAGGTAGGCACTTATAAATCACTGTGAGAGAGCCTAATTTTATCAAACAGAAAATATGGACCAGCTGCCCTTACAGGTAAATTTTGCTGCTCTCAAGTATTGACAGGAATCCCTTTCATATGCCCCCACTTGTATTCATGTTGGCCATTTCTAGCTCATTAAGGAGAGACAATCATACTCAGACTATTCTGGATATGTGATAGGAGTCTGTGGAATTATATACCTCTTAAAGTAGAACACTTATATTGAGTTACATACATGCTGGTAAGTTATCTGGTTCCTGTCCTGCCCAATTGTCCTAGTATGACTATGCATGCATAGGAGGTAGACACCGTCAACTGTAAGCTCCTTCAGGTCTGGAACTGATGTGAATGTACTATATGAAAAAGCGCTGTGTAAAAATGTTGGCGATATATGCAGTCCATCCAGAAAGTATGTACAGCGCTTCACTTTTTCCACATTTTATGTTACAGCTTTATTCCAAAATGGAATAAATTCATTAATTTTCCTCAAAATTCTACAAACAATGCCTCAGAATGACAACATGAAAGAAGTTTGTTTGAAATCTTTGCAAATGTATTAAAATAAAAAAAAAATGAAAAAAGTCACATGTATATAAGTATGCACAGCCTTTGCTTAATACTTTGTTGAAGCACCTTTGTCACCAATTACAGCCTCAAGTCTTTTTGGGTATGATGCTACAAGCTTGGGACACTCATTTTCGGGCAGTTTCTCCCATTCTTTTTTGCAGGACCTCTTAAGCTCCATCAGGTTGGACTGGGAGCGTCGGTGCACAGCCATATTCAGATCTTTCCAGAGTTGTTCAATCCGGTTCAAGTCTAGACTCTGGCTGGGCCAATCAAGGACATTTGATCTTGGCTGTGTACTTAGCGTCCTTGTCCTGTTGGAAGATGAACCTTCGCCCAAGGTCTGAGGTTCATATCGCCCTGGAGCAGGTTTTCTTAAAGGATGTCTCTATACATTGCTGCATTCTTCTTTCCCTCGATCCTGACTAGTCTCCCAGTTCCTGCCGCTGAAAAACATCCACACAGCATGATGAACCACCACCATGCTTCACTGTAGTAAAGGTTTTGGCCATATGATGAGCAGTGCCTGGTTTCCTCCAGACATGATGCCATTCAGGTCAAAAGTGTTCAAATCTTTGTTTCATCAGACTAGAGAATTTTGTTTCTCATGGTCTGAGAATCCTTCAGGTGCCTTTTGGCAAACTCCAGGCGGGCTTTAATATGCCTTTTACTGAGGAGAGGTTTCCATCTGACCACTCTACCATACAGGCCTGATTGGTGGAGTGCTGCAAAGATGGTTTTTCTTCTGGAAAGTTCTCTTCTCTCCACAGAGAAACGCTGGAGCTCTCCCAGAGTGACCAACCTTTTTGTGGTCACCACCCTGACTAAGGCCTTTATCCCCAGATTTCTCAATTTGGCTGGGTGGCCCATTCTAGAAATAGTCCTTGTGGTTCCAAACTTCTTCCATTTACAAATGATAGAGACCACTGTGCTCATTTGGAACTTCAATGCTGCAGAAATTTTTATGTACCCTTCCCCAGATCCGTGCCTCAATACAATCCTGTCTCAGAGGTTTTCAGACAATTCCTTGGACTTTATAGCTTGATTTGTGCTCGGACATGCACTGTTAACTGTAGGACCTTATATAGACAGGTGTGCGCCTTTCTAAATCATGCCCAATTTACTGCATTTACCACAGGTGGTCTTCAATAAAGTTGTACAAACACCTCAAGGATGATCAGTGGAAACAGGATGCTTCTGAGCTCAATTTTTAATACAATTTGCAAAGATTTCAAACAATCTTCTTTCACGTTGTCATTATGGGGAATTGTTTGTAGAATTTTGAGGAAAATAATGATGATCTGAATCCATTTTGGAATAAGGCTGTAACATAACAAAATGTGGAAAAAGTGAAGCACTGTGAATACTTTCTGGATGCACTGTAAATACCTGTAATAAATACTTACATCTAATTGAGCTTTGGTGGGTTCCGGGGAGCGATCTGGAATAACCAGTCCTTGTGGATCATCAAATGGATCATCTAGAATCACAGTATGGTTTATCCTATAACACAGTATTGCATGGTTTATTAAAAATACAACTGTAAAATTTTAAACACAAACGTGCTATGCAATTTAGAATGTAGGTACCGTTTAACTAATATAATACCCAATAGCACAAAAATATCTTCAACAGTTTTCAAAAAAACTTAAAGTGTATTGCGCAACAAGAAAAAAAAAAAAAAAAAAAAAAAGGGGAAGAAGTCACTGCAGCACTTTAAACTGGTATATGAATTTGTAAATTGAGATTTTATTGTTTTTATTTGTTTGTATAGATTTTTTGTTTTACACCGCACAGGTTAAACTGGGTGGACTGGTGTCTTTATTCAACCATTCTAACCATACTAACAAACTGTTTGACACAGCATTTACAGAGCACTGCGAGTTAGCTAAAAACCAGATCAGCATAAGCAGCTTGCCACATGACTGGCTTTGTCTGACTTGAACTTTTAGACTGAATCATTCAATGTAAAATTGAAGCAATGTCATCTTTGGTAAATTACATACTTACTTCCCTCCCTGGTTGGATGTTTAAAGGCCAAGCTCACCATTTTGCACAAGGTTTCATCTGTATTTAGGGTGTAACGTGGTGCAAATTTCTCCTTACCTGAAACCGTGAATGTGGGCTCTTCTCTCCCACAGCTGCTGTCAGATTTGAAATCGGCATGGCTGTGCAGGGCTCAGTGCTAAAGCCCCGTACACACGTACCGAATGTCGGCCGAACGATTGGCTGTCTTTTGTCCGGTGCTGTCCTGTCGGCTGAAAACTGCAAAAGACTGCACATGAATTTTGTCAGCCAACAACAGCCGACTGCAGAAGTGATGTCATGTGATGGTTAACTTTCCATGTGTTTTTTCTTCTCTGAGCATGCCCAGTCTTGCTAATCGGCTGTTTGTTTTGAATTCTGTACTGACTGGCGAACAATCGGCTGTTCTGGTGTTGGCCAACAAAAATTTTAATGCCTGCACGACAGATTCTGTTCGGCCGAAAATACGCTGTCGGAAGCATCATACTAACAAGCCTACAATTGGCCGATCGGTCGTCGGCCGCATATTTACGGCCGACAATCGCTACGTGTGCATGGGGCTTAACAGTCACATTATTCATTCACAAGCATCTGTGAATGAATGAACTACAAGTCCCATCTTCCTCCACAACAGATGGACTTCTAATTCTCAATGGACTACGAGTAATCAGAGCACTCTTAGCCCATTGAATCTTCCTCCAGCTCTTCAATTGATAGCCTGTACAGAGATATGGACAGAGAGCTAGATGAAGAGTTTGCAGGAGCCTGACATTGCACCTGCAATCCACTGATCATAGATGCAATGCTTTGAAGGCTTGTGTAAAAAAATAAATAAAAAAACCACACACGCATGCGCACACGTATTTATTTTTTCAAAGGTAAGCCTTCAATTACTGTTAATGGCAAGGTAAAACGCGAAACCAGCTCTGACCGATATCATTCCATACCAGCCTCTGGACACTGCCAGTTATATTGTTTATTAAATGCAAACAGTAACTGTTGATTCTGGCAGAAATCCAGTGCTGTCCTATCACAGTTGGCCATTTTCCAAAACAACCTGTGTCACTGTCTCCAGCAGTTCAGGTTTCAGCTAAGGTACTGCCGGATCAGTTTGTCGTTTCACCCTAGGTCTCATTTTTGATCCCATTTCTCTGCAGAACCATTTTCGATTTTCCCAGAAACATGCTGCAGATCGTTTTCACCCTGCAGGTTTTGATGCTCTTGCACTTCAGCTGCATGCTGGCAAGTAAGAGAACTGTTGAACACTTACTCTGAAGTCAAGTCAGGGAGAGCGATTTAAACCTGCTCAGTGCATATAGTTTTTTGCCTACGCAAAGACCGTTCTAACCATTTGTTCCCAGGCGCCTATCCAGTTCCAGTTCCGATACCTGTTTACAGCCTATGCTAGTTTCTTGAGGATTCTCATCTGACTGCTGTGACATTGCTTGACTTGACCAAGAACTTGGCTTCCATATTTTTTTTTCAATGCTTTGTTTCTGCCTGCAGTTAGCTGCTGCCACTCTGAATGTAACGGAGGGCATCACGCTGGGAGCAGTCCACAGCAAAGTCCATCAACCCTTGCTGTGTACTCTGGAGAACATGGGACATTCCTTAGACCCTTCACCTCAACCCTCTTTTTGACACCTGAGCCCTGTTAACTCTTTATCTCTAGTCTTTTCTTCCTTCCCAGATTACCACTTATCTAAAACAACAAGGAGGGCCAGAGGGTAGGGGAAAGGTGGTGTGGAATCCCAATATACCTCCTGTTCTAAGGTAACAGGGCAGATCTGCTTTTTTCAGCAAGAGATCTGTCTGTTCCCTGATCGGAGGTAGGCAGGTGCAAACAAACAAACAGATATAAAAGTCCAATCAGGTTCGCCTGAAAAAAAAAAAAACAGGACAGAAAGGCATACCCAAAGAAGGGTTATGACCCCGGACATATCAATAATGAAATAGCGAAGGTTGGTTCCGTAAATAGGGAGTCCATTCTCACAGGAATACAGAGGACACCTGCCAACAATGAATATAGTCTGGTCTTGGACTACAATGTCCAGTATAGGAAGTTTGAGGGCATTGTGGCAAAATACTGGCCTATATTAAAAAGTGATCGCATTTTAGGCCCGGCCCTGCCAGAACGACCAAAGTTCATTTATAGGAGGGCTCCGACCCTTAGGGATCGTCTGGCCCAAGGGGTAGTTGACCCACCAGTCAAAACCGAAAATAGACTGTTTCCTGATCAGAAGGGGTTTTAGGTCTGTGGCGGATGTGCTGCATGTAAGACTTCAAAGGCTAATTTAAAAAGGAGTTTATTGCCACTGCCACACGAGACCCACATAATCAAAGATTTTGTCACCTGCACCACACGGGGCATAGTTTATATGCTCCAGTGTGGGTGCGGGTTGCAATATGTGGGTAGAACCACTAGACCCAAGTGTGCTTGTCGGATCCACGAACCGTGATTGAGCTGGAACTGTAAGCAAGTGAAGTGCTGGTGGAGCGTTGAGGGTCTGTATATACTGTAGACTAGGAGTAGGCAACCTTAAAGAGGTGGAGATCTACCTGAACATCATGGGAGATGTCAAATATCACCGGGCACAGTGTTGCCTCCTCACACCGGATTTAAACTCTAAATTGCTATAGTGCTGTGTCGCAATCACGTGCATTGCGCGGCAATCGTGGGTTTATATCAGGGTCATGCTTGGCAGGTGCTACACCCACCAAACATGACAGGGAGTATAACTCCTGCTGCAGCATGTTTACACCCCTAACCACTGCAACTAAAGGGGGGTGCGGTTGGGGCAGGGGTGGTAATGGGGTTTTACACCCCCCAAACTGCAAATGTAGTAAACGAACGACTACTGTTCTAAACCCCCTATAAGGCTGTTTTCGCACTAATGTGCTGCAGTTTACCTGCAACATAGTGCATTTGCGATTTTCCTGGGTTAGCTGCGCTTTGCCTTAGACTTCTATTATATCCTGCAGGTGTGGTGCACTTTCTGAAAGTACACCAAAACTCCCGCATCCAGGAGTTTGGTACATTTTGAAAAAGTGCACCAAATCCACAGGATATAGAAGTATATGACTAAGCACAGCAAACCCGCAGGAAAGCTGTAGGTACACTGCACTGCACCCGCGGTGTGGGTAAACCCCAGCACATCAGTGTGAAAGCAGCCATTTACTATCATGCCCAGTGTAGCACTTCACACTGACCTAAGCTTTTCTTCTTTTCTGCTGTTGGTACCACTCTAGTCACTTCTGGACTGCCTGCGGCATATAAACTGTGGCAGGGCGGCCTGGCTGCGCAAAATCACGTACCTGTACGCGATTATGTGCACAAGATCTGGGGCGCGCACGTGCACCGCTAGATCCCTGCTTCTGCTGTGATTGGACACAACGGGAGCCAATCAGCGGACCCGGCGATCATTCCGAGGAGAGGCAGAATGGCGGTCTGCCTATGTAAACAAGGCAGACCACAGTCCTGTCACAGAGGAAAATTGAGATCCTGTGTTTCTAAGCAGAAACACCAATCTCCATTTTCCTCTACTGCATCCATTTCCATCCCCCCTCCAAGTTAGAATTAGAAGTTAGAAATCACTCCCTAGGAGCACACTTAACCCTATAATCACCCAGATGTTAACCCCCTCCCTGCCAGTGTCATCATTTATACAGAGACAGTGCAGTCTTTAGCACTGAATTGGCATCACTGGTCCCCAAAAAGTGACATGTGTCAGATTTGTCAGCCGCAATGTCGCAGTCCTGAGAAGAGAAAAAAAAAAAAAAAAAAAAAAAAAAAAAAAAAAAAAAAAAAAAAAAAAAACAACCCATGCCCCACGCTGAGTGCTGCCTTTAACAGTAAGAACAATTTAAAATAAAAAAAGTCCATAAATCTATCCCCTAGTTTGTGGACGTGATAACTTTTGCGCAAAATCAATATACACTTATTGGGATTTTTTTTTTTTTTTTTTTAACCAAAAACATGTAGCAGAATGCATACTGGCCTAAATTGATGAAGAAATTAGATTTTTTTTTATTGGATATGTTTTATAGCAGAATTTTTTTTTTTTTTTAATTATTAGTCTTTTTTTGTTAATAGCACAAAAAATAAAAACCACAGGAGGTCACAAAATACCACAAAAAGGAAGACGGAGCACTCTATTTGTGGGACAAAGGACATACATTTATTTTGGCACAGTGTCGCATGACCATGCAATTGTCAGTTAAAAGCAACGCATTGCCGTATTGCAAAAAAAATGGCCTGGTCAGGAAGGGGGTAAAATCTTCAGGAGCTGAAGTGGTTAAAGACCACTAGCCAGGATAAGAGGTGGAGTGTAGTTGATATCACTCCGCATGGGACAGGGGCCAGCTGTACAGAGGAGGCATCGGCTTAGGCAGCTCTTGCTCCTTACTACAGCTCCAAATTTACAAGTAGTCTCTCTGCATTGCACTCTTTGGTAGATTGCAGTCTGGGCTTGCTGAGCTGCCATCCCAAAGCATCAGTCACCTGGCTACGATCTACAGGTTGTGGACCCCCGCTGTAGACTGTATATAGACATTGTATAGGAAAGATGGCCCTGAAGTTGTTGTCAAGTTTGCTGTTGAAGTCAAGTGGGCATCCTAGAACGTCCCATACAAGTTATTAACCTCAATAAATCACAAAAACAAAAGCTGCGGACTGTTCTTCGTCTCTGAGTGCCTGTGAAAATTTGATGCGCCTGGCTGTGCAGGGGGGGGGGGGGGGGATCCCAGTTCATCTGTAGTTTCTTAGGGGGTGTGCTACACTTTTAATTATAAGTTGCATTTTATTGCATCTCATAGAAAACACAAATAACTCAAAATTAATACAGCATGGTTTGATTGAGAAAGCGCACGCACACACAGATTTGTGCTCATCCAGCGCAAAAAGGTTCCAAAAGCTAGTTGGAAACCAACCCCAAAACACTGACCTGACCATTAGGCTAATCCTAAGACTTAAAGCAGAACTTCACCCAAAAGGAGAAAAGTTTCCACTGGTTTGCATCCTCTCCCCCTCCACTGCCATAGTCGGCACTTTTTTGTGGGGCACCTGGGTTCTGACATCTCACATGTCCCAGAAGACTATGGGACCATTCACAAGGCATTGGTCGGCTCACGCATGCGTAGGAAAAAACAGCTTTGAAGCTGCAAGCCTTCACTTTAGGTTTCCCTCACAAGAGATGCCAGCTCCTGCAACCAAAGCAGATTGAAGAATCGATTCGGGAGAGGACATTGCTTGGAGCTCCTCTTTCAAGAATTTGTCAACCCATATTTGCCTGCTGTCCCGTGTACTTGAAAAAGTATCATGTTCTCTTTGTATTTCTTCCTTTGTGTGAAATATGTGGTGGTTCCTGCCAGTCACTCGCCTATTAAAAACTGGCCACACTAAAGCAGGAGAGCATACCGGGGTCAGTTCTCTAGCTGCCTGCTCTCCTCCAATGATCAGACTTGTGTTGACACACACACACACACACACACAATATTTTGCGTTTCATTTTGATTTTAAATGGAATGGGTTATTTTACAAGGTGAGAGTTTACATATACTTTAACTGTCCTTCTGTCCTACAATTTAAGCTAAACCCTTGACTTCTCTCCTAAAACTTGACCTCAAAAATAAACTAACCATACCCCTAAAATTGCACAAGATGCAACTCCCTGAAAAATAGTCGAGTACTAGCACTAATCACTTCAAAAATGTATGCCCCTTGCACTGCAAGAACAGGGAGGTAAAGAATGAAGCATTTAACAATTTGAAGGGGTTAGAGAGGAACCTTACATTTAATAGAGTTTGCCTTTGGGGAAATCACCCCCATACTTACCTTTAGCACCACTCATAGGTTCTTGACTGTTTGGCCCTGTCAAATGCCAAAAGTATTTTCTTCAAAACAGTCCAGACTGGGCCCTGTGCTTACCACGCATGTACAAGTTGGTCCCCCACATAGGGATAGATCCTTTCTTTGTACATCTGAAGCATCATATGAAACCATCCATAAGAATGAACAAAGATTGCAGGGCATATGTGCTATAAGCAAGGCGTGGTCAAGACAATTTAAAAGAAAAGGATTAGATGGCATTCAACTTTGATTGAACCCCAGTCTAAACTTAGGACGCTGTAGCTTTAAATGCTCATTCTGAATAACTAAGAAACACATCCAGAGAAGTTTTGATGAGGATTTTAGGTTTATTACCCCCTCCTTTAATAAGCTGGTTTTTAGTTGTTACCTTTAAAGGTTTTATTGATTTTAGAATTTCAGTCTATGGAAAGTGTATCAAAGAATTTAAAAGAATTTAAAAGTTTGCAATTAGTTTCCTATGTAATTCCTCCCATACATTTTTAAAAGCAGATGTGTTCCAACCGAGGAATAACCCTGAACTACAATTTTAACCACTTGCCGACCGCCGCAAGTAAATATACTGCGGCGGTCAGCCCCTCACAGGCAAAGTGACGTGTATATATACCCAGCTCTGAGGAAGGGGGCCTGACCCCCGAAACGCGTTAGCGGTCCTGACTGAAGTACGTGTCCCAGTTCACACATGGTGGATTCTTATAACATGTTTTTATCTCTACGTCTGTGAGTATGCATTTGGCATTTTTTATTAAACAATTTGCAAATTGACCACGGGTAATGCACTAGGTGTTTGCGCCTCCTCTTTTCTATATACACGTCACTAGCCTCGGAGGGTCTGGGGAGCTCCCACGCGGTCACTAACCCACCCCCCCCCCCCCCCGCGCGCGCGCGATCGTCGGGGGAGAGGGAGAAAGGCAGGCAGCTTGTGTAAACAAGCTGCCTGTCAGTTCTTCCTGTGTAGAAACCCTGATCATACGGATCTACTATGTAGGACCGTTGATCAGTGTCCCTACACCTCAAGCCACAGCCAATCACAGTAGAAAGCATGCCCCTAGGGACACACACAGCCCCTCCCTCTCAAATAAAGTTAACCCCTTCACTGCCAGTGTAATTTTAGAGTAACAGTACATATATATATATATAGCACTGATTACTGTAGAAATGTCACTGGTAACCCCAAAAGTGTCAAAAATGTCAGTCAAGGGTCCGATCTGTCCGCCGCAATGTCGGGAAAAAAAAAAAAAAAAAATCGCAGATCGCCGCCATTACGCGTTAAAAAAAAAAAAAAAAAGACAAAAATCTTTCCCTTTGTTAGTAAACGCAATAACTTTTGCGCAAACCAATCAAAATACGCTTTTTGCGATTTTTTTTTACAAATTGGCCGAAAATTTTAAAAAATTTTGATTTTTACTTTTTTTTGGGGGGAATTTCATATAAAAAAAAAAAAGTGAAAAATATTGTTATTTTTGCAAAATTGACGCTCTTTTTTTGTTTATAGCGCGTGATATAAAAAAAAAAAAAAAAAAAAAAAAAAAAAAAAGAAAAATCGCACAGGTGATCAAATACTGCCAAAAGAAAGCTCTGTTTGTGGGGAAAAAAAAAAAAAAGGACGTCAAATTGGTTTAGGTACAGTGTCGCACGACCGCGCAATTGTCCATTAAAGTCACGCAGTGCCGATTTGCAAAATACCCCCTGGTCGGAATGGGGGTAAAATCTTCCGGGGCTTAGGTGGTTAATACTGGCCAAAAAAAAAAAAAAAATTTAAAACGTTACTACAGCAAAGGATCAAGTTCACGCATGGTTTCAGATGCAAAATCTCATTAATAATTAACATTGGAGAACCTGTGATTTACAGAAAACTGGTCCTACAAAAGAGCACACATCCTGCATACCTGATGTCTTGATAAGGAACGAAATCTTTATCCACAAAAGTCTCATTCATTTTCTTCAGTACATCCACTCCCTCTGTTACTTCTCCAAATACGGTATGTACCCCATCCAAATAATCCAGATTCTCCCCTGTTGTGATCAGAAACTAAAAAAAAGGGAAAAAAATCATAGAGTAATCCTAAAATAAATCATCAGTACACAGGAGTACTGTGGTTGTGCCAAAAAAATAAACGATATACGAGTGGAAAGGAATGAAATGTGCATTCACAGTACTCTTTAAAATAGATTGCACACCATTTTACAGTTACAGACAGCAAGGGAAAACATGGCTAGAAGTAAAATATACACTCCATTACCAAAAATATTGAGACACCTGCTTTTACATACACATGAAATTTAGGTCCAGTCTAGTTTCTCCACCCCAAACTCACTCATCCATGTCTTTATGGACCTTGCTTTGTGCACTGGGCTAAATCATTTGGTGGTGGGGGGGGGGGGGGATTATGGTGCGGGGTTGTTTTTCCAGGGGTTGGGTTTAGCCCCTTAGTTCCAGTAAAGGTAACTCTTAAGGCGCCAACATACCAAGACATTTTGGACAAATTTTGTGCTCCTAACTTTGTGGGAACAGTTTGGGGATAGCCCCTTCCTGTTCCAACATGACTGGGCACCAGTGCACAAAGCAAGGCCCATAAAAGACATGAATGAGTGAGTTTGGGGTGGAGGAACTTGACCGGCCTGCACAGAGTCCTGACCTCAACCAGATAGAACACCTTTGTGATGCAGTAGAGCAGAGACTGCGGGCAAGGCCTTCTTGACCACATCAATGTACAAATACTGTACTGGCGACCCTAGCATAAGGAACAAACTATTCAGAGAAAGGAGATACAATAAGACACGTGGCCACTCACTAAAACTAGAGGAAAGGCGGTTTAACCTTAAAGTGCGTAAGGGGTTCTTCACTGTAAGAGCGGTAAGGATGTGGAATTCTCTTTCACAAGCAGCCGTATCAGCAGGGAGCATTGATAGTTTCAAAAAAACTATTAGATGGGCACCTTAGAGACCACAACATACAGGGGTATACAATGTATGGTTAACAGCAAACACACACACACATCATAGGTTGAACTGGATGGACTGATGTCTTTTTTTCAACCTCACTAACTATGCAACTATGTAACCAAGTGCCTAACCTCACAAACGTATTTCCAGAAGAATGGTCAAACATTCCCATTGACACACTCCTAAACCTTGTGGACAGCCTTCCCAGAAGAGTTGAAGCTGTTATAGCTGCAAAGGGTGTGCCAACTCAATATTGAACCCTACAGACTAACACTGGGATGCCATTAAAGTTCATGTGCGTGTAAAGGCAGGTGTTCCAATACTTTTAGTAATATAGTGTATGTAATTTTAAAGAAAAAAGGTAATGAAGGACAGCAGGAGCAATAGGTATATGCACAAGCGTGTGTACAGTTGTGCTCATAAGTTTACATACCCTGGAAGAATTTATGATTTCTTGGCCATTTTCCACAGAATATGAATGATAAAACACAAACTTTTCTTTCACTCATGGTTAGGGTTTGGCTGAAGCCATTTATTATCAATCAACTGTGTTTACTCTTTTTAAAATCAGAATGACAACAGAAACTACCCAAATGACCCTGATCAAAAAGTTCACATACCCCAGTTCTTAATACGTGTATTGCCCCCTTTAACATCAATGACAGATTGAAGTCTTTTGTGGTATTTGTGGA
This sequence comes from Pelophylax lessonae, assembly GCF_965119305.1. NCBI lineage: Eukaryota > Metazoa > Chordata > Amphibia > Anura > Ranidae > Pelophylax > Pelophylax lessonae. Next base: position 456,325,939 of record NC_138770.1, read on the forward strand.
TGAGGCTCTTTATCTTCTCAGATGGTAAAGCTGCCCAATCTTCTGGCAAAAAGCCTCCAGTTCCTTTAAATTCTTGGGCTGTCTTGCATGAACTGCACGTTTGATATCTCCCCAGAGTGGCTCAATGATATAGAGGTCAGGAGACTGAGATGGCAACTCCAGAACCTTCACTTTATTCTGCTGTAGCCAATGACAGGTGGACTTGGCCTTGTGTTTAGGATCATTGTCATGTTGGAATGTCCAAGTACGTCCCATGCACAGCTTCCGGGCTGATGAATGCAAATTTTCCTCCAGTATTTTTTGATAACATCCTGCATTCATCTTGCCAGCAATTCTGACCAAATTTCCTGTGCCTTTGTTACTCACGCATCCCCAAAACATTAGCGATCCACCTCCCTGTTTCACAGAAGGAATGGTGTACCGTTCATCATAGGCCTTGTTGACTCCTCTCCAAATGTAGCATTTATGGTTGTGGCCAAAAAGCTAAAATTTTGGTCTCATCACTTCAAATGACTTTGTGCCAGAAGGTTTGAGGCTTGTCTCAGTGCTGTTTGGTGCATTGTAAGTGGGATACTTTGTGGCATTTGCATGGTAATGGCTTTTTTCTGGCGACTCGACCATGCAGCCCATCTTTCTTCAAGTGCCTCTTGAAACAGCCACACCGCATGTTTTCAGAGAGTCCTGTATTTCACCTGAAGTGATTTGTGGGTTTTTCTTTGCATCCCAAACAATTTTCCTGGCAGTTGTGGCTGAAATTTTAGTTGGTCTACCTGACCGTGGTTTGGTTTCGACAGAACCCCTCATTTTTCCACTTCTTGATATGAGTTTAAACACTGCTTTTTGGCATTCTCAATTCCTTGGATATCTTTTTATATCCCTTTCCTGTTTTATACAGTTCAAATACCTTTTCCTGCAGATCCTTTGACAATTCTTTTGCTTTCCCCATGACTCAGAATCCAGAAACGTTAGGGCAGCACTGGATGAAAGATGCAAGGGTCTGTCAGGAGTCCAGAAACTCATTGACCTTTTATACACACAGACTAAATTACAAGCAAACAGATCACAGGTGAGGATGATTACCTTTAATAGCCATTAAAACCCCTTTGTGTCAACTTGTGTGCATGTTTTTAGGCCAAAATCACCAGGGTATGTAAACTTTTGATCAGGGTCATTAATTTCTGTTGTCATTATAATAAAAAAAAAAAAAAAAAAAAAAAAAAAGAAAGGAGTAAACACAGTTGATTGGCTTAAGCCAAACACTAACCATGTGTGAAAGAAAAGTTTCTGTGTCCTCATTCATATTCTTGGAAAAATGGCCAAGAAATCGTAAATTCTGCCAGGGTATGTAAACTTAGGAGCACAGCTGTGTATATGAAATAATCATTTCTACAAAATCTGTAGCAAAGGGAAGCCTTTTAGGAATACACTGGGTAAAATTGCAAAGACTCCTACCAAAGAAATTGTTATTAACATTAATGTTGCCGTCTGTGATTCATTAACTATTAGAAAATGGCCTTTATTATTACAAAATGACTAACCAAATATATATTATTTTTGACAATATTGTTACTGTTTCCTGAAAGTTTGCTTTAGACTAAAATGAAAATGTTTAACTTACCTGAGATCCATGCTGATCACTGCCATTGTTCACCATTGACACTGTTCCCACTTTTTTGTGTTTTATTCGTGGCACTTTTTCAGGTTCAAAATAGCGAGCTTGGTCACCATACAGTTTACTAAAGAGAAAATAAAAGACTGGTTTACAAGAATAGGAAGAACTCCTCCAATTCTGCAGAACTCAATGAACAATGTCATTTTGCATCATTAACAGTGATGGTTGCCAGTCCCTCTAAATTCTTACGGAAAATCTCCCTACCCATCATCAGCTGCATTGTGAAACAGTAAATGGCACTTGACATTCCCCAGGTGATTTCAAAAGCACAGAACAAGGGTCCACCACCCTTTTTTCCAGACAATACCTTTAGCAGCAACTCTGTACACTAGACAATCAAAATGCACTTTAGAAACACAAACTAAAAGTCAAAATCTAGTCTGAGGCACCCACACAGTGTTGTGCTGTATAACAATCATTAGGACTGTACCAACACTACTTTAACCTCTATAAAAGCTGAACCAGTCTGCTGCAGAATTTTATTACAGTAGTCACACCTATCATCATATAGCTAAAAGGTCTGTTATTGAGATCCCTATATAGGGCTTCCTAGGAAACAGATGGTTTAAGAATACCGTATATACAAAGCCAATTAAATACACCATGCTTTTGCAATTTACTTGCCAGCAAGAAATTTCAGTAATACCCAGATCTGGAAGCCTAAATTAAGGAGTCTGACCGGTGTTGCTGAATGGAGATGGAGAATCTGTATGGCTTTTTCTATATGTAGTCAAGACAGTAAAAGTTGAAGAAAAACGGGAAAATAAAATTGTGGAGCCCTGAAACTTTTTCACATGAAGTTAATCCACATTTAGAAAATAAAGTGTAATGAAGCTGAACATACCTAAAAATAGATTCTCCTCCTCGGCCTGTCCCCAGAGGATCACCAGTCTGTATGATAAAGTCTCTCTATGAATTAAAAAAAAAAAAAAGAAATACATTAGGGCACATATAAATCAGTGTTACTTGGCAGTGTTACAGTTGTTTCCCTGAAAATAAGACCTACTGTTATTTTCGGGGAGGGCTGCAAGATAAGTCCTTCCCCGAAAATAAGCCCTAGTTTGGTGTATGTAAAATCCTAGAATCCACTTTTATACTGTTTTATATAAATGTCCAGTGTGTGTTTCTGTAATCCAATAGTGTGAAATACCTTCAGTACAGCACTGCTCGGCGCTCAGCTGATTTCCTGCTGCTTCTCTTCTCATAGTTGTCAGCAGGGGATCTCAGCCCCTCCCTTCTGCAGTGTTCAGAGCGGGTCACAGAAGCGCCGAGCATTATATTATAATAGTGTGAAATACCATTGTTACAGCGCCGCTCATCGTTTCCGTGACCCCCAGCTGTCAGTGGGGGGAGAAGAGAAGAAAGAGAAATCAGCTGAGTGCCGAGCGGCGCTGTACAGAAGGTATTTCACACAATTATAATAAAATACTCGGCGCCTGCTCTGAGGGGAGGGGCAGAGATCCCCTGCTGACAGCTATGAGAAGAGAAGGAGAGGAGAGCAGATTAGCTTAGCAGGGCTTTACCGAAGGGCTGCATAAGGATCTGGACATTTCGGACACCACCACCCAGATCCAGTACCTTGACCACAGACCTGGACCTCTCTTGACATCTGCATCCAGATCCAGTACCCGGCCCAATATTTGGATACCTCTCGGCTTCCTCACTCAGTACCGCATTTGGGCCGTCTTACCCCTAATTACTTTAGGGAGGACCACTGATCCCCCCCCCCCCCCATTGCCCTCTATGGATAAGCATACCATGACCTGGTGACCTCACTACAATAATACAAAGACCCTCCTTTTGGAATCTTACAAAAAAAAAATCTTTGGAGCTCACTTTCCAACAGCCCTCCGGTACCCATCTGGCATACTCTAGAAGGGACGCCAGGGTGACCTACATTTTTTGGCATCCTCGCTGAAACTCCGAGGAGAGGACATCCCTTGGCAGCTCATCTCCGTCTACATACACCATCTTCCACAGCAGATCTCCCAATCAGTCCTTTTAATTTTACCTGTTGCGACTCTCTTGTCGCACCTTCATATTCATCTGGAAATCAATGTTCTCCATCTCTAGACCCCTGAAGAAAGGCACACTCGCCTGAAACACGTCAAGTTGGAGTATTTCCTCATCTTTCATCATATACCCTACAGTATATGTATTACTCACGCTCCACATATGGTTTTACATCCATACACTACACTCTTGTATATGTTGTATAATAGTATATTGTCTGATCTTTTTGATCAATTTTACCTTGCTGTAATTTAATAAATGATTTAATTTTACTCTTTTTGGAAGTGTGATTGTCGCTAAAGTCCCACCCCTAGGGGGAACCCTTTGCAGTTATGTTACTGTATCAAAGGTATTTCACACTATTCGATTACAGAAACACATTGGAAATTTTTATATAAAAACAGTCAAAGTGGATTCTAGGATTTTATATTGACCCATATTGCAGCACAGCTGTTTTAATGTAACCGCCGCGTGGGTAGGTTTTTTTCACGGACACCGTGATCGTTTCATACTAGTGCGCATGCGCACTAGTCTGATCCTCAGCCGCTCCATTACGTATCCGGGGGTGTGAGCATGCGCACTGCTGCGGTGCTCAGCTGTTTCTGGCAGGAAGTGACGAGGGTAGGTTTTTCTCACGGAACACCCCCACTTTACCTTTATTCCCGATACTATAAAATTGAATATACAACAGAAGAGTAAAGCCTACTTTTTAGTGGCAAAGTCAAAAAGGACAGACAAACACACAGTTCAAGCACACATCTTCAAGAAATGAAACAAACAATTGGATGTTTTACCTCTTCAGTGTCTTACAAATATTAAATTATACATTTTTAAATACTGAACCTTTCCCTTGAAATCAACATATTAAACAAGCATTTAAATGTCAAACCCACAAACATTAACTTAATGGTCTATGCTATAAAAAAAAAAATATAAAAGACTCACCTGCACATTGTGTATGAGACAGAAATTATAATATTTTATTTTGCACAACTTCAGAAAATTTAGGCAGGCTGAAAAAGAAAGAAAAAAAAAAAAAAAAACATAGGAATTACTATGAAAATATATTATAGTACAGTGGTGGGGGTCACTTTATTTTTTATCTTTAGGCCTCATTCACACAGGTGTACCTATCCGTAATCCTGTGCAAAGAGCCCTCTTTGCCTGCATGGGATGCACAGGTGTGAGGATTGCAGGAGGTCCCATTCATGTCAGAGGGCAGTATTTTCAATGTGAAACCAGAACACTGGGACATGACCCTAAACTAACTGGAGGAAAGTTCAAAACGAATCTTAGAAATTATTATTTTACTGAAGGGGGAGTTCATGCTTGGAATAACCTTCCAGCAGAGGTAGCAAGTGGTTTCAAACATGCATGGGACAAACATAGATCTACAGAATACTCATGAAATTTTTTTTCATTTAATATATTATATATATATATATATATATATATATATATATATATATATATATATATATATATATATATATATATATATATATATACACACATACACACACACACATATACACACACACATTTATTTTTTTTCTTCTCACACATACATACACTTGATGGACCACTTGGTCTTTCTGTGGTCCCTTTTTTTATGTATAAATGGGGCACAGCAGCTACATAGATACAGTCTCAATTTGATAGCCGTGTGGGTGCATGTGCCCAAGTGTACAGGGACAAGAACCCACACAGCTGGTAAATTGGGACCAGTGGCTGTGCCTACATAGCCACTGCACCCCAACAGACATGAATGGGACTGCCTGCAATCGGATGCACAGAACACCTTTGCATCCCTTGCAGGCAAAGATGGTTCTTCGTTTAGGAACGCCCATGTGAATGAGGCCTTACAGTTATTTTGCGCAGATCCAATATTTTCTATTTTTGTTAGCACTGTACATGTAAAAGTCCATTCACATGATTGTTTTTTTTGTCTCTGGCCAGATCACTCTTTTCATGCTGCCACTAGAAGTGTGTTTCCATGAGAAGCCTATCACGGAGAGCAGACAAAAAAGCTACTGGAGTTGGTAATAAAAAGCTCATAAAATAGCAGTTCTATTGAGGAGTCTATTGAGGAGAGCAGTAAAGGCTTGTTTTTTTTATAATGCAACTGCTGGTGAGCACTGTGCAGGGGGCAGTGGCAATTCCTCACAACTGAAGCATCCACAGTTTACTTTATCCCACAGTTTTACTTTATCAACATGTCACAAGTTTTATTCAGCTTTATTCACAGCAGTAAACTGGGTGCAATATACTGTATCGAGCACAAAGTACATGCCATGCTGGAAAAAAAAAAAATGTAGTGCATGTCCTGCTTTTTTCCAGTGCACAACACTGAAGCACACTCGTGTAAACTCATCTCATAGGACTCAGGGACAAAATGCCTCATCTTTCAGCTGGGGCTGCTTGGACAAGGCTGCCCAACACAGACCAACGCATATGGGTGAATAACTAGATTCACATAGAGTTTCCTGCAGCTCGTGTATGCATCAGCTCAGCAACCCTATCATTTGAATGGGCTGCTGTACCTGCTGAAAAAGCAGGGAAAAGGTCCTTGCACCCTTTCTTAAAGCAGAGTACCAACCAAAAAATGAACTTTCCACCGTCCGTTAGCTTAAAAACACCTGAAAAAGAATTGGATAATTAAAACATTTTTTTTTGTTTCACTTATCTTGTTTTAATGAAAATACTAGACTTACCTTCCTTCCTCCCTCTGCGGACACGGACCACTACGTCACTTCCTCCTTGCATTGACTCCTGGGAGATGAGCATCATCGATCCCAGGAGTCAATGCGCCTGCACCGGCCCTGCTGGTCACTTCTGGTGCAGGCGCGTCATTCCCTGCTGAACAGCTTCTGGGCATGCCCAGAAGCTGTGCAGGGATGACGCGCCTGCACCGGAAGTGGTGAGCAGGGCATTCTGGGACTCCGACGTCACTGAAGAGGACGCTCTGGCTTTAGCTGCCTACACCTGGGATGGCAGCGCTGGACAAGACATTTTCAAGTTAAGTATTTCTTCTAAAAAAGGTAAGTGAAACAGGGGACAGTTCAGAGGCTATCGTCGCTTAAATACACTAGCCCTGACTGTCCCCGGGGTATTTTTTTAGGTAAAAAAAATTTTTTTTGCCTGGAACTCCGCTTTAAAGGTGGTTGTAAACACATATAAACCAGTGAAGTGACTAACCTCAGATAATATACACAGACATTTAAAATATTATCCTATATAGGCTTGTGACGGTATCAGATTTTCATGCTGCGATTAATTGATTAAGGTTTTGCCACGGTATACAGTATTATCACGGTATTCTATTATTAAATTTAAATTATTAAATTTCCACCTCACTTCAATTTCATTGCTGAATTTAGGGGCTTTGGTTCACTTATGCACATTATTATATAGTCAGTCAGTACAGACTCTGTGAACCAGGCCTAAAATAGGTCATCAAGCAGTGTCTGGCCTAACTGGTCCTGGCGCTCGGCTCCGATCCGATGGCCTGGTCATTAAGAGGGCAAATCCTTGTGGTCAAGATGTGGTTAAACCTGAAGGAGGTGTTGTTTATAAATTACTTTACTATCGCTTTAGGCCTGGTTCACATGTATGCGGGTTGGTGGTTCACATGTATGCGGGTTGGCGGTTCACATGTATGCGGGTTGGCGGTTCACATGTATGCGGGTTGGCGGCCCACATTTGCACAGGCATAGCAGCCCATTGATTTGAATGGGCTGCTATGCCCTCATTTTCCGCAGAAAAAAGGTGCATGCAGCATTTTTTTTAAATTCAGTGGCCTTGAAATCCATCCTGCTTTTGCACCATGCGACTAACCTGCAGTTCCTGCTCTGGCAAGCTTTCTGCATTTTTTGTATACGTGGGCACGGCATTTAAAAACAGTTTGGGTGTGCAGCAACGGCAGGTAAGTCGCATGGTGCAAAAGAAGGATGGATTTCATGGCCACTGCATTTTTTTAAATTCTGCATGCACCTTTTTTCAGCTGAAAACGCAGGCATAGCAGCTCAAGCCCATTCACATCAATGGGCTGCTATGCCTGTGCAAATGTGGGCCCCCAACCCACATACATGTGAACCAGGCCTAAAGCAATAGTAAAGTCATTAATTGGTTAAACCTGCAGGAGGACCGGTGTTTTTATCTATTAATGACTTTACTATTGCTTTAGGCCTGGTTCACATGTATGCGGGTTGGGGGCCCACATTTGCACAGGCATAGCAGCCCATTGATGTGAATGGGCTTGAGCTGCTATGCCTGCGTTTTCAGCTGAAAAAAGGTGCATGCAGAATTTAAAAAAATGCAGTGGCCATGAAATCCATCCTTCTTTTGCACCATGCGACTTACCTGCCGTTGCTGCACACGCAAACTGTTTTTAAATGCCGTGCCCACGTATACAAAAAATGCAGAAAGCTTGCCAGAGCAGGAACTGCAGGTTAGTCGCATGGTGCAAAAGCAGGATGGATTTCAAGGCCACTGAATTTTAAAAAAATGCTGCATGCACCTTTTTTCTGCGGAAAATGAGGGCATAGCAGCCCGTTCAAATCAATGGGCTGCTATGCCTGTGCAAATGTGGGCCGCCAACCCGCATACATGTGAACCGCCAACCCGCATACATGTGAACCACCAACCCGCATACATGTGAACCAGGCCTAAAGCAATAGTAAAGTCATTAATAGATAAAAACACCGGTCCACCTGCAGGTTTAACCACTTCTGGATCGCAAGGATTTGCCCCTTTAAAGACCAGGCCATCGGATCAGAGCGCCAGGACCAGTCATCACCAGGTAGGCCAGACACTGCTTGATGGCTATATAATAATGTAATGTGGGCTGCTATGCGTGTGTGTGTATATATATATATTAGAGCTGCACGATTCTGGCCAAAAGGAGAATAACGATTTTTTAGCTTGGAATAAAGATCACGATTCTCTGTGTAACAAAAAAAAAAAATTGGGATAACTTTACTGTTACGTTTTTTTTTTTTTTTTATTCATTAAAGTCTATTAATTGCGTTTGAAAGACTGCTGCGCAAATACAGTGTGACATAAAATATTACAACAATCGCCATTTTTTTCTGTAGGGTCTCTGCTAAAAAAATATATAAAATGTTTGGGGGTTCTAAGTACTTTTCTAGCAAAAAAAAAACTGATTTTAACTTGCAAGCAACAAGTGTCAGAAAAAGATCCAGTCTTTAAGAGGTTAAACTTCCTTTCTCCCTGGCAGAGGGAAGGAAAAGATACAAATGTAATCATTTTTGTTTAGGCCCCATGCACACGGGACGTTTTTAACGCCGCTGTAAGCAGCGTCAGGCGTTTTCTTTTTGCAGCCTAAAAACGCCCCTCCATGTTATTCTATGGCCTCATGCACACTCAGACGTTTTTGAGCTGTAAGTGGCTTAGACGTTTTTAGGCTGCAACAAGAACCCACCACCTGCGCGTTCTGAGGACCAGCGTTACAGCGTTAAAAACGCCTGACGCTGCTAAAAGCTGAATAACTTTGCTATAACGTTGCTTAACGTGCGTTAAGCCACGTTATACGTTTTTTTTTCTTCCATTCAAAATCAATGGTTCCCTATGGGATCCTATTGATTTGAATGGAGGTCGCACCGCAACACCGCAAGTCGGATCCGACTTGCGGGGTGACTTGCGCTGTGGGAATCTTGAGGGGGAACGCCACGCCAAAATGGGAAAAAAACGGCGTGGGGTCCCCCCCAAAATCCATACCAGACCCTTATCCGAGCATGCAGCCCGGCAGGCCAGGAAAGGGGAGGGGACGAGCGAGCGGCCCCACCCCCCCTGGACCACACCAGGCCACATGCCCTCAACATGGGGGGGTGTTGGTGCTTTGGGGCAGGGGGAGCTCTGCACCCCCCCACCTCAAAGCACCTTGCCCCCATGTTGATGAGGACAAGGGCCTCATCCCCACAACCCTGGCCGGTGGTTGTGGGGGTCTGCGGGCAGGGGGCTCACCGGAATCTGGAAGATGACGTCATATGTGACATGAGGGGGCGGGGCCTCCAGATGACGTCATCGGGGCCACGCCCCTAATGGCTATATAATAAGCTGAAGAGACCGGAGATAGGCATAATCAGCGGAGACGTCGTCGGAGGAGGACCGGAGGAAGAAGACAGCCGACAGCCGACAGCAAAAGAGCAGAAGACCGGAGAGGAGAAGAAAAGAAGAGAGGACAGCAGAAGAGGGGACAGCAGAAGACCCCGGAGACAAGAACACAAGAAGAGGGGGACAGCAAAAGAGCAGAAGACCCCGGAGAAGACCCCGGAGAGGAGAAGACAAGAAGGGCGGACAGCAAAAGAGCAGAAGACCCCGGAGAAGACCCCCGGAGAGGAGAAGGCAAGAAGAGTCGGATGAAGATTTTTAATAAACTTTCCAAAACGTCTCTTGTCGTTATTTCCATACACTGCCTTTTATGGGGTGAATGGGTAGGGGTACAGTGTACCCCATACCCATTCACATAGGGAGGGGGTCCGGGATCTGGGGTGCCCCCTTGTTAAAGGGGGCTTCCAGATTCCGATGAGCCCCCTGCCCGCAGACCCCCACAACCACCGGCCAGGGTTGTGGGGATGAGGCCCTTGTCCTCATCAACATGGGGGCAAGGTGCTTTGAGGTGGGGGGTGCAAAGCTCCCCCTGCCCCAAAGCACCAACACCCCCCCATGTTGAGGGCATGTGGCCTGGTGTGGTCCAGGGGGGGTGGGGCCGCTCGCTCGTCCCCTCCCCTTTCCTGGCCTGCCGGGCTGCATGCTCGGATAAGGGTTTGGTATGGATTTTGGGGGGGACCCCATGCCGTTTTTTCGGCATGGGGCTACCCTCAAATTCCATAACGGACCCGAAGGGCCTGGTTTGGAACCCTGGGGGGGACCCCCACGCCGTTTTTTTCCCATTTTGGCGTGGAGTTCCCCCTCAAGATTCTCACAGCGCAAGTCGCCCCGCAAGTCGGATCCGACTTGCGGTGTTGCGGTGCGACCTCCATTCAAATCAATAGGCTCCCATAGGGAACCATTGATTTTGAATGGAAGAAAAAAAAACGCTGCTAAAAGCAACGTGGCAAAACGTGCAATAACGCCAATGGAAAAAGCTACTGAAAGCACGTTTTTACAGCTGCTTTTTCCGGCGTCAGAACTAACTTTGACGTACGTTTTTTCTAACGCCCCGTGTGCATGGGGCCTTATAGTTAGGTGTTAGCTGTGTGAGTGAATGAGTCATCCAGCTCACTGAAATGTATCAATTCACAAGTCAGACTGAGGAGCAGAGAAACTCTGTATTTTAAAAATGCCACAATAACAATACCGTGGTTATGCAATACCGCGATATATCGAATTACCGAAAACCGGCATATGTCTAATCCTATATAAATTGTACCTGTTTATCTGCAATATTCTCTTCATTCAAAACAAAATTAAGAACTTATAAAGCTTGTCTGAGCTTTCAGAAAACAGGGAGTTGGGAGCTGAATTTACACTCTGCAGATCTCAGTGAGGAGAGCTCTGACAGATAATTGGAAGGAAGGCACAAACTCCCCTTCACACAGCACAGAGGAACAGAGCTGGGAAGGTCTGTCAGCTGGAGCTCCCTCCCTCTCGTATTTTTCTCTTGGGTGTCAGGAAAACCTGTCAGAAGTTATTCATGCCGATAGTAGAAGAACAAAGTTGCAGACAGAAATTACACTTAGTGCTCTGAATTGAGACAAGTACACGCTATAGAGGGATATGCTTTGTTCATATTTCATGTCTGAGATTTACAACCACTTTAAGCCACAGCCACACATAAACCACATGTGCTTTTGCACCATGCAGTTTCATGCACCCAAAAATATGCTGTGTTTTCTGATGCGTGGGGGTGCAATTACCCACACGCCTCTGAAAAAGAGTAGCGCATTTGGTCTGCGGTGAGGGAACAAGTGCAATTTACACACTGTCCCGCAGCTGTGTGAACATGGACTAAAGGAGTTGAAATTAAACAGGATTATGAGAATGCATAAGGAAAAAAATATCATACCATATTGTAATATATCAGAGGGGGGTGTGCATGACACATCTGCATTGTAAACGTATTGGTCCAATTGGAGATTTTGTTTTTATCCCATTTAGAATTTTTGCAAAATCTGTATCTTTAAAGGGTTAGTTCACCTTTAAAAAAAAAAAAATAAAAAAACCATGGAAAGATAAACTATGGGTCTTTTACACGAACGATCCGATCAGATCCGCCTGTCAGTTTTTTAGGCGGATCTGATCGGATCCTCCATGCATCCCTATGGGGCAGCAGATGTCAGCAGAGACATGTCCTCTGACACCCGCTGCTCTCCGATCCGATCCGTGAAATCCGGACAGACGGAAACCCTATTTTCCATCCGTCCAGGGGATCGGATGAGAGTGGACAGGCAGTCCACTCTCATCCGATTCCCCATAGAGAGCAGCGGGGCTCTGACACCTCCCTCTTGCACACAGAGCGGAGAGAGAGATGTCACCTGCCTGCTCAGCGGGGATCAGTGTATCGATCCCCTGCTGAGCAGCACGGATCCGCCTACAGAGGCGGACCGTGTGAAAGGAGCCTTACTCACAATACCTTCCCCAGCCTCTACTGCAGTACGCTCCTTGGATGAATATCTTTCACTGCTCATGCTAGCTTATGTAGCAGTAAAGGCATTTGAAAAACACACTCTTCCACATCCTTCTTTCTTCCAGGACACTATCCTGGAAGTAATTGTGCGGAGAGGCCTCTTTACCATTGCAAGCATTATCATGCTACACAGCCTCTGGATTGTGTACTGCATTTTTCAAGTGTTGGAACCGGTACACCCACACTGCTTGGCATAGGTGGCAGAAAATAATTATCCAAGGAGCTAAGTGCAGAGGGGATCTGGGGTTTGGGGAGGTTATTGAAGGTTAGTTCACATTTTAATTGGTGAAAAGGTGAACTAACCCCTTAAATTTCCACAGTAAAAATCATGCCATATTGTAAATGTTATGGAGGTTGATGTATGTGTGACATCTCGGTGTAATCATTATTTTATATATTACGTTAAGTTATTCTAGTCTAGTTTTTCTCTGTTAACCGCTTGCCGACCGCCGCAAGTACATATACTGCGGTGGTCAGCCCCGTGCAGGCAAAGTGACGTATGAGTATGTCACTCGCCTGTGAGCCAATAGGGAGCGAGCACGCGCCGCCGGAGGTGCGCTCCAGCCCCCGCTCGTTCACGGACACCTCCGCGCGAGTGACCGGCGGACCCGATGTCTGCCGGTCACTCGCGATCATCCGTTACAGAGGGAGAAAGGCAGGGGGCTAATGTAAACAAAGCCGCCTGTCATTCTCCCTGGCGTTACAGCAGAGATCATACGATCCTGCTATGTAGGATCATAGATCTCTGCTGTTACATGAAAAGCCACATCCCTGCACAGTAAGAAGTACGCCTCTAGGGACACACTTAACCCCTTGATCACTAATAAAGTTAACCCCTTCCCTGCCAGTGTCATTTTTACAGTAACAGTACATATGTATAGCACCGATTACTGTAGTAATGTCACTGGTACCCCCAAAAGTGTCAAAAATGTCAGTCAAGGGTCCGATCTGTCTGCCGCAATGTCACAGTCCCGCAGAAAAAAAAATAAAAAACGCAGATCGCCGCCATTACTCGTAACAAAAAAAAAAAAAAAAAAAAATCAATAACAAATCTTTCCCTTAGTTAGTAAACGCAATAACTTTTGCACAAACCAATCAAAATACGCTTATTGCGATTTTTTTTTACCAAACATATGTAGCAGAAAACAAATTGGCCAAAAATGTTAAATTTTGATTTTTAAATTTTTGGGGGGGAATTTCATATTAAAAAAAAATTTGAAAAATATTGTTATTTTTGCAAAATTATCGCTCTTTTTTTGTTTATAGCGCATGATCAATAAATCGCACAGGTGATCAAATACCACCAAAAGAAAGCTCTGTTTGTGGGAAAAAAAGGACGTCAAATTAGTTTAGGTACAGTGTCGCACGACCGCGCAATTGTCCGTTAAAGTCACGCAGTGCCGAATGGCAAAATAGGGCCTGGTCAGGAAGGGGGTAAAATCTTCCGGGGCTTAAGTGGTTAAATACCCAACCAAAAAAAAACGAAAAACTTGTCTGATAGCATGACTACGGAGTGGGAACTGTCTGATGGCTTGACTCCATTCAGGTGTGCATAGTAACCAATCAGCTTCCAGGTTTTATTGGCAAAGCTTAGTTGAACAAGCGGAGGTTAGAAGCTGATTGGCTACCATGCACAGCTGCGCCAGTTTCAGCAAATCTCCCCCTTCTCTATGAAAAGGCCCCCCAACATCACATTACCTCTGGGTCTTTCTTCAGTATAAAGATCTATGACGATGTCTCCTAAAGTGGTCTCCAGAAGTACAGCCATGCCTGCTAGTAGAAGCCGCCTTCCTGGAACACCAAATAAACCGTCTTATTGTATTTACAGAAATGCGAACAACTCCATCAACCCGTAGCCTAAGAGAGCTGTACAAAGCATCAATCTACAACAATACGAATCTCTCCAGGCAGACACTTCTACAAAGCGCATGTCACGTATTTCTTCCCTCTTAGGTTGGCTCACAGTGATTACGTCAACAAATAAACGTCCAATGACAGAGAGCGGGGAAATCAGGAATTCAATGAAATACGTCGCGGGGAGAATGACGTCTCCGCCAATCCCGGGGAGGACAGGGTGGAGGCGTGGCCTCGCTCCCATATTTGGCTGGTATTGCGGAAGTAGGAGAGTTGTGGGTGGCAGAAAGGTAGACAAGCTGTAGCAAGTTTAGTATGGAGTTGTTAGCGTTCTGTGTCTGCTGAAGAAGAGGAGCTGCCATATTGGTCTCTTCTCCACGTGTTCCCAGTTCATGTGTGACAGAGGATGGAGTGGAGTAAAGTGCGGAGTATAGGGGCGGCCTGGAGCTTCCTGCCTGTGGCTTTCCTTGTCTTCCTCCTATGTGACAGCCAGAGCATCGCAGGAGCAGCACCTTTCCAGGTACTCCTAATCCATACACCTCTGTGGGACTGCTAGTAAACAAGCCTGTGCTTCTGTGCCACATACATTCTCCATATCCACTTCCATAAATCATTTCTTTTCCCATTGACCTCTAAACTAGGGTGACCAGACATCCCCGGATTGGGGACACTGTCCCCGGATTCAGGGCATCCCATGCTGGCTGAGAAACAGACTGGTGGCTCAGATGCGGACGCCCCATACTGGACGATCTCACTGTCGCTCCTGCTGCTGTTCAATGGAGGAGAGGCAGAGCCAAAAAATTACCCTGTGGAGGGCTGTGCAGGGGCCAGAGCTGATACAGCTGCATGGAGAGATGGAGAGTTTAGCTGTTGTTGGGGAAGGGCTAGGAGGTGGCTGCAGAGATAATCAGTAAGAGAAGGGGGCAGAGGTGAGCTATGGATGTGGGGCAGAAGTGTCCTCTGTGCATAGCAAATCTCTGATCCCTGCACTCTATGCCTAACACCCTTCTATATATTATGCATTCCTGTGCCCAGTGCTGTGTTTGTGTAGTGCAGTCCTGTGCCCAGCGCTCTTTGTGTAGTGCAGTCCTGTGCCCTGTGCTGTGTTTGTGTAGTTCAGTCCTGTGCCCTGCGCTGTGTTTGTGTAGTTCAGTCCTGTGCCCTGCGCTGTGTTTGTGTAGTGCAGTCCTGTGCCCTGCGCTGTGTTTGTGTAGTGCAGTCCTGTGCCCTGCGCTGTGTTTGTGTAGTGCAGTCCTGTGCCTGGCGCTGTGTGTGTAGTGCAGTCCTGTGCCTGGCGCTGTGTGTGTGTGTAGTGCAGTCCTGTGCCTGGCGCTGTGTGTGTGTAGTGCAGTCCTGTGCCCGGCGCTGTGTGTGTGTCTAGTGCAGTCCTGTGCCCGGCGCTGTGTGTGTCTAGTGCAGTCCTGTGCCCAGCGCTGTGTGTGTGTGTGTGTGTGTGTGTGTGTGTGTGTGTGTGTGTGTGTGTAGCGCAGTCCTGTGGCCAGCGCAGTGTGTGTGTAGCGCAGTGTGTGTGTAGTGCTGTGTGTATTGCAGTCCTGTGCCCAGCGCTGTGTGTGTGTAGTGCAGTCCTGTACCGTTTGCCAATAATAATAATATTATATAGAATGTCCCCAGATTTCATTTTAGAATCTGGTCACCTTACTCTAAACAACCTAATAGACAAGTGATCTCCACACTGCGGTCCTTTGCTTGCTATTATCCAGTCCTTGCAGCACTGTAATTCTCATTGATAAAAGGTACTATTCCTCCCACTGACCCCCATGGATGGGGGGGGGGGGGGGGGGGGTTATTCCTCCCACTGACCCCCATGGATGGATGGGGGGGGGGGGTTATTCCTCCCACTGACCCCTGTGACGTGAGTCACTTTGGTTTGGGGGCTTGTGGAACCCAGATTGCTTTAGAGAGGTTGGGAGACTCCTTGTCCAGCTTCCCCAGCCCCTCTTATGTGTAAGTCGCCCTGTGTCTATTAGGGGCACAGGGTGACCAAGAACCCCAGTCGGGTCTGCACTAATCAGACTCGCTGTACAACCACGCCGGACTCAGCATTTGGTATTACCCCCGTTTTAACCTGACTTCTACATGTGTGGCTTGTGTTGAAAGAGTGAGGGGCTTTTTCACTTGTGACAGTTATATTTCTGGACAATATCCCTCTGGAAATACATATAAACGGTTTGCCTTAACAAATTGCTAAAATATTGCAAGGAGTGTCTCGTAGACCCTTGCTAGTGGGGTGTGGTTTGTTATTGTTAAGTATTTGCATCCCATTGTTCTTCTATTGTGTCTGTCTGCCTTGAGATAAACTTATTATGGGATGTATATGTGGAGGGGTTGTCCCAGAGTGTATATCTCTTTGTGAATGTCTGTGAATAAACAGTTTTGATTCTGGTTCACTCCAAAACTTGTACTGTCGAGTTGTTGGGGTAACTATAGCCAGATTCACGGATCCTGTGTTCCAGAGCTTGGGAAGCCGCTTCATGGCGGAGATACCCAGCCGGGGTGTCCGGATTCCATCACATTGGTGGCAGCGGTGGGAGGCTTCCTGCAGTCTGGGACATCCAAACCTTCACAGGGATCCAAGATCGGGATAGCAGACTTGGGTCGACCCAACATCAGAGTTCGAGGGGGGGGGGGGGGGCTGCGAATCGCCCTTTAAGTATACCCCAGGACGGTATCTGCAGATCAATACCTGGAGCTCAGGCAGCATATTCGGGTGGAGCTCTGGATTGGAGCCCTCCAGCTTGCTGGTATATACCAGGGCAAGTGCTTAACAACCCCAGGGCAACGGGCCAGTGACCAACGGGAGATGCGGATGACATTCCTGGGAGAGCAGCCCCAGGAGCAATGGGTATCTGAGTTGGACAGGCTGGTCCAGTAGGAGATGGAGCTGGACAATCAGTATCGAGCTCTGCAATGGCACGCAGGGCAGAAATATTTGGAAGAGACATCAGAATGCTCTCCGGAGGAATATGACTTTGGTGGCCCTGGATTGCTGTGGGAGAGCCTTACAGATGCGTTTGTGTTTGGTGATGAAGGGGAACCTACTCTTGAGGCCCTGCGAGAATGCAGAGAGGCTATGCTCGGTCTCGCAGGGGGTCTCAGAGCTTAACCTTCTTAGCGGTATTCCCGAGTGTGGCTCGGGGTTAAATTTCAGAGCCAAAAGCGGTAACCCCCGAGCCACACTCGGGGTACCGCCAGAAGCATCGCTGGATCCTGTAAAAGAGGTTTCTTACCTTGTCACCGGGATCCAGCAATGTGTCTCGCGGCGGATCTTCCTCCCGATCGTCTCCGTGCCCCGGCTTCCGTCTCCTGCGACGTGACGTTCGCAGGGGGTGGAACCGGCGGCAAATTCAAATGTAAAAACACACCAAACACACTGATGCCATTCAAAATAAAAAAAAAATCACATTAGTTTGCCCCCCCGTGCCCTTTCCTGCAGTTTTACTGTACTTTTTTTTTTATGTGTGTGTGTGTGTGTGTGTGTTTTATATGTATGTGTGTGTATGAGCAGCCCAAGCCAACTGTATACATTTCACAAGAATTACATGCAAAATAATGGTACCGCTTTCAGCAACTAAAATCCAAAAGAATCCTACCGCCAGGGAGGTAAAACCTGATTTAGAACACTTGCTAAGAAAACAACAGCATTTGGAAAGGGCATACGGGAAACTGCTAGAACACGTTCAGCAGCATGCCTTAGAGTCGGCAGTGGAAACTCTGGAGATTGCTGTTCCCAAAGCTGCCAAGTGCTGACAACAGGGCAGAGCTCTGCTAGCCTCTGCTCAGCACCAGTAACCTCTTCCGGGTTCCACAAGCCCCCCAACCAAAGTGACTCGCGTCACAACCCCCATGAATGGTGGGGGGGTTGTTATTCCTCCCACTGACCCCCCCCCCCTTCCCCCCAGGGTTATTGCAGAACTGTAATTCTCATTGATACAAGGTACTAGCCTTCCCACTGACCCAAACGATGGGGCACTGTTCCTCCCACTGACCCCCAAGGATGGGGGTGGGGCATTATTCCTCACGCTGAGCCCGACGGTAGGGCACTGCTCCTCATGCTGACAGCGTCAGTTTCTTCCCCCACCCCCCCCCCCAAGGCCCTTTTTTAGTTTGGAGATCCCTGCACTGGACTGTGACGGAATCTCAGACCCACACTGTACTTGTGGTCTTCCGTCAGTATACGGCTTCCTCACAGTCATGAACATAGATATCAAATCCCAGCCGCTGTCATACAAAACTAGCCTTACAGTTTGTATACTGGAAACAACTAACTCCTTTATTAAAACAAACAGACTTTTATACACTTTAGAAGTAGGCCGGTCACTACATGAATATTTACCCAAAACATCACACAATGAATAGCTAACGAGGTACAGCTGACTCATGGCTAATCCCATCTACACAAGGTTATTATTCACATGCTAATTAGCTCAGCGTACTTAAGTCAGCCTGGAAGCCCAGACTGCTGGCACCAAAGGTAAAACAAGATATAATATACATTATTATAGTGTAAATACTGAGAATCCACAGTAAACAATAGGTGAGCAAATCAGCATAATTTACAATGCGTGGAAGACAAGTGTTTGAGCTGATGACATGCATATGTCACAAGTCTGACCAAATGAAGCAGTCCAAACCATCAATTTATCTGTCACATCGTTTTTTCACTGTCAGTGACGGTGCGAACCGTCACATAGACCGATATGCCAAATGCAGGGAAATGGGATTGGAACATACTATTGTAAATCCCATCTGTTTAAACCCGTAGTAATCTGATCAATCCAAATATGATCCAAATCCCAAGCAAAGTATCACAATGCTGCTGATCGCTGAAAATGATGAATAATATTCAGTCCTGGCCGAATGACTCAGTTTAAATGAAATTAAGCCTAACTCAAAATCTCCGTTATGGCTATTTGATTGTTTTGCTATTTTGAGTGAATCCAACCATGATTGGAGATTTTTTTTTTTTTGGCCTACAGATTTATTTATTTTTTTGTAAGCACCATGCTATACAAATGTACATATGCTTCATATGCTAGCTTTAGGTGTTTAGTTCTTAAAATATATTTTGATTACCATTTCAGCACTAGCCGCTTGTTACCACCTGGAAACATTTGAAATACTTGTGCAACATCAAGCTATCTTATTAAGTGTTCACAATTTGATTCATAATGACCCTTTTTAGACTTTAAGAGTCCATTCACACTGCCGCGACTTGTGAGGCGACTTGTGTGCCCTCAAGTCGCCCCAAGTCGCTTGACATAACAAATCCCATGTAAATCAATGAGAGCCGTCTTAATTGGAACTACTGAAGTCGCTCCGACTTTAGAAAAGGGTCCTGTACTACTTTGAGGCGACTTGTATCCGACTTGTCCCAATAGACTTCAATGGGAGTTGCCTCCAAGTCGGATCCTTATCTTATTTGAAGCGACTTGTGATCCGACTTTGCAGGAAGAAGGAAAATTAGCCAGGCATTCCCCACATTGCAGCCATGCCTACAGTTCCTATATACCATTATCTCTGCCTGGTCTGTGTGAGTGGCACTGGTGGACACTGATACGTGGCACTGGTGGACACTGATACATGGCACTGCTATGTGGCACTGGTGGGCACTGCTATGTGGCACTGGTGGGCACTGCTATGTGGCACTGGTGGGCACTGCTATGTGGCACTGGTGGGCACTTAGTGTGAGGAAAGGGATATTCAGTAGTTGGGGTACTATATACCACTATAGTTAGATTCAATCTAGTTTCTGTAGGGAAAGTGTTAAGTGTCAGGGTGAACGTAGTGTGGTTTAGGGTGAACTGACTCTGACTGCTATGCCAGGGTGACCGAACTCATCCATGTCAGGGTGACCGCCATAAGAAAAAGATAATTTCTCTTACGTCCTCCGACAGTCGCCGCCCTCTTCATATTCGTCACAATGGGGGTATTAGACTTTGCTCCGAAGGAGTAGCTAGGCAACAGAATATGTTAATATAAAAGTTTTAACACATCCCACCCCCAGGGGGTGGTCCCCTCAGTCAATACCCTCCTACTTCCTGTATCCATACTCCAGTTTCAATGTCTAGCTTGTCAGGAGTAGCTGGATGTCTCTATGCTGGGGCATTTGTCTCAGCCTTTTCTCTATTCTTTTTTGATTTTGTTTGAGTTTTTTTCTCTGTTTGCTTAGCTGTTCATTTTGTCAGCGTTAGTTCTTCTGATGAAGAGGATTCGTGCGGGCTGGGACTCGGGCTGATCCCCCTGGTCACAGGTTGTGGGTCAGTGGTTTTCAAGGCCTGCCATCGAGCGTTCAGCCAGGTATCGCTCCTGGCACAGTGAACGACCCATCCCTGTTCGGTGCAGGGATGCTTGGTGAGGTGGCTACCTCACTGGACGCTGTGTGGTTTCTTAACCCCGGTTTCGTGCGTCCTGGTTGCGACTCTCCCTGCCTCATGTGCTGCGGTTTGTTCGCCAGTGCGGGTTCCCCACGCCATTAGCAGGTAAGTGCACTTATGTGGGGACCTGTCTGTCGGGGGGGGGGTGTCAGTCTGGGACTGTGTAACCTGCCTCTATTCACACTATTGGGCTCCCTGTCATTCTGCCTGCACGCTGTGGGCTGCAGAAGAGGGGGCTGTGTGGCACTGTGTGTCTGCCTGTACTGTGTGAAGTGCTGTGGGGCATGCCTGTGGTCATGTTGGGGGGCACTGTACAGCGGTCGCTGTGGCAAACTACCATGTTGATTTTTACATGGGCGATGTGTTACATCACAGAGCGGGGGAGCGGCGTTTTCGGCGCCAAGCGCCGCCATTTTGCCTGCATCGCCCCGGTCGCATGTTTTCAATGCGGCCGGCCATTTTCTTGTAGCCTCTCATAGGCTTTACAAGAGCGCCCTGATTGCATCACTTCCTCTTTCCTGATGTGCACCGATCGCAGCAGCAGCTACTACAGGGGTCCCCTCAGGTTTTTTAACTTTCCTATCTGCCTGTGTCCATTGCCTGTTTTCTGTGCTCTCCCTGTGGGGGGTCTCATTAGGCTTGTGTGTGTGGCGGTGGGCTGCGCTCGCCGCGCTTGTTAAGGGGGGGCAGTGACCCTTTCTTGTCAGCATAAGTTTTGTGGGGCAATGGATTCTCAGGAGGGCAAATTTCCTGCCACATTGGTGGGTAGCCAGGGGACTGCTGTTTCTCCCCCAGGGGGGGATTTGGCTGTGATTGTGGCTAATCTTGCTGCCCAGGTGCAAATGTTGGTGGCTGCTCAATCCACAAAAAGGTCCAGGGTTTCAATTTCCTCTGGTTCAGAGGGTGATGGTGCGGGGGCTGATATGGCCGGGGTCTCCTTGTCGGGGTCCCGTTCCTCCCTGGATCTTGTGGGGTCCGAGGTGGAGGCTGAGGTTGAAGGAATGGATAATTCTCCCCCTGGCTCGTCTGAAGAGCTTGCGCTCATGGATGACTTGGCTGCTTCCATCAAACAAACGCTGCGCTTGCAAGATGAACCGTGTCCGCCGGCTGCTTTGGCAGCTTATGGGACAAAGAGAAAGCGCAAAACATCGCAGGTTTTTCCCTGCACTGATGATTTTCAGAGCGCCGTTAAGGAACAATGGCGTAATATTCGCAAACCTTTTGCGGTACCCAGTAGGTTTAAACTGCGTTATCCTTTCACGCCCGCTACTGACGAGCGTTGGTGTGTCCCACCTCCTGTGGATCACGCGATCGCGGTTCTGAATAAGTCCACTGCGATTCCTGCTGAGGATACCCCGGTATTCCGGGATGCCACGGACAAGAGGCTGGAGTCTCTTGCCCGTCATACCTATTCTATTATGGGTTCTATGCTAAAAGCTCTGTTTGCTTCCCTTATGGCGGCCCAGGCGGTCGCGAGTTGGACGCAGGTGCTTAGACGCGTTTTGGTGGCTGACTCAGCCCCGCAGGCGACATTGGACATGGTGGATCAAATCCATCAGGGTGTCATGTATTTGTGCGATGCGGACTTGGATATGGTCCCGTTTGGCCGCACGTGTACACGGTGTGGCGGTGTTGTCTCGCCGTTTGGTTTGGTTGAAGTGTTGGTCGGTGGACCAATCTTCTCGCAAGACTTTAGCCAATCTCCCTTATGACAGTTCTCGTCTGTTTGGCGAATCCTTGGATACACTGATAAAGGGGATCACGGGTGGTAAGAGCACGCTCTTGCCCCAATCCCAGAAGGCTAAGTCGGCTCCTGGTAAGAAGCATGCTTCCTTTCGACCCTCTCAGGGGTCCTTTCGTGCCTTTCGGCCGCACTTTAAGGGCAAACCGTTCAAAGGTCAGGGCTCTCAAAAGAAGCCGTGGACAGGTAAGCAGAAGTCTGGCCAATCCGGATCCGCTGCCAACAACAGTGCGGCCTGAAGGGGCGCCCTCACCCGGTTCTGGGGTGGGGGGACGCTTGCTCGGTTTCTACAACCTTGGCTGGCCCGTGTTCGGGACAGGTGGGTTCAGGAAATCGTTCGATTTGGTTACAAGATCGAGTTTCTCTCTCGGCCGGAGAGCAGATTTTTTCCCTCAAATCTTCAACTGTCTCCGGAGCATTTGCGGGATCTGCACCTGGCGGTGCGGGACCTGAGAGCTCAGGGAGTGGTGGTCCCGGTGCCTCATCGGGACAGATTTCGGGGGTTCTATTCCAATCTGTTCACTGTACCCAGGAAGGAGGGCAAGGTTCGTCCAATTCTGGACCTGAAGGCTCTAAACTGCTTTGTGCGGGTTCGCAAGTTCCGCATGGAATCTCTGCGGTCGGTGGTGGCTGCCCTGGTTCCGGGGGAATTCATGGCCTCCATCGATCTGAAGGATGCGTACCTACATATTCCCATTTTCGAGGGTCACCAGAGGTACCTTCGATTCGCCATTGCGGAGGATCACTACCAATTTGTGGCGTTGCCTTTTGGCCTCGCTTCGGCTCCGCGGGTTTTCACCAAGGTGCTTGCGCCACTGCTGGCCTTGTTAAGGGCCCAGGGCATCTCTGTCCTGGGGTATCTGGACGACATTCTGGTTCGGTCTGCGACCAGCCAGGGTCTGGAGAAGGATCTGTCCGTCACGGTGCAGACTCTGCAGGAGTTTGGTTGGACGATAAATTATCCAAAATCGACACTGTGCCCGGCGGTTCGTCTTCCCTATTTGGGAAATGATCCTGGACTCGGTCCAAGCAAAGGTCTTCCTACCGGACGACAAACTCACAGTTCTTCAGGGAGAAGTCCAGTCCCTCAGGGACGTTCCGTGCTCATCCCTGCGGAAGTGCATGCGGTGTCTGGGTCTGATGGTCTCGGCTTTCGAGGCACTTCCCTTTGCCCAGTTTCACACGAGGGGTCTCCAAGCGGAGATTCTGTCCAAGTGGGACGGGCGTCCGCAGTCTCTGGATGTCGAGGTTTCGTTGAGCCGTCGCACCAGAAGGGATCTTCTGTGGTGGCTCCAGTCCCCGGCGGTGTCGGGGGGGGAAAGTCTTTTCGTCCTCTTTCATGGACGGTGATCACCACGGACGCCAGCCTGTCGGGCTGGGGTGGTGTTCTGGGAGTTCTGTCCGCCCAGGGGACTTGGTCGGAGGAGGAATCCTCCCTTCCGATCAACATTCTGGAGTTGCGTGCGATAAATCTCTGCCTTCACCGTTGGACGGACAGGCTGCGCGGCTGTCCGGTTCTGGTACAGACGGACAATGCCACGGCGGTGGCTTACGTCAATCACCAAGGGGGCATCAGGAGTGCCCGAGCGGCTCGGGAAATGGCCGGCATTCTTTCTTGGGCCGAGACTCATGTCCCGGCGATATCGGCGGTACACATTCTGGGGGTGGAGAACTGGCAGGCGGATTATCTGAGCCGCCAGACCCTGGATCAGGGGGAATGGTCTCTCCACCCGGCTGTCTTCCAGATGTTGTGCGCGAAGTGGGGTCTTCCGGAGGTGGACCTGTTCGCGTCTCGTCTGAACACCAAGGTAAAAAGGTTCGTGGCAAGGACGCGCGATCCTCAGGCAGACGTGTCCGACGCATTGGTGGCCCCGTGGCACCAGTATCGGCTGCTGTATGCGTTCCCGCCGATCCAATTGTTGCCCAGGTTCCTTCGCAGGTTGAACTCGGAACCACACACGGTGATTCTTGTGGCACCGGACTGGCCTCGCCGGTCCTGGTACGCGGATCTCGTGAACCTGGCGGTCGACGCTCCTTGGCGTCTGCCTCTTCGAGAAGATCTCTTGTCTCAAGGGCCGATATTCCATCCTGCTTTACAGTCGCTGGCTTTGACGGCCTGGCTGTTGAAACCGAGGTCCTGAAGGATAGGGGTCTCTCTCCCGAGGTCATTCACACTTTGATTAACTCGAGGAAGTCTTCCTCGGGGAAGGTCTATCACCGTACTTGGAAGGCCTATTTTGCCTGGTGTGAGTCCAGGGGGTTTTCACCTCGCACTTGGTGTCTAGGGTGTTGTCCTTCCTTCAGACGGGTGTCGACCAGCGTTTGGCGCTGGCTACGGTCAAGGGTCAGGTGTCTGCGCTGGCCGTTCTTTTTCAACGTCCTGTGGCGTCTAACTCTTTGGTTAGTACCTTTTTGTTCAAGGGGTGCGACAACTGGTCCCTCCTAGGAGGGAACCTTTGCCTCCTTGGGACTTGAATCTTGTTCTGTCCGTGCTACAACATGCTCCCTTTGAACAGATCAGGAAGATCTCGTTGTCCATGTTGTCCAAAAAAGTCGCTTTTTTTGGTGGCGATCACTTCGGCTCGCAGGGTTTCGGAGCTGGCAGCTTTGTCATGCAAGTCTCCGTATCTGGTCCTTCATCTAGATAAGGTGGTCTTACGACCTAACCCTTTTCTTCCGAAGAGGGTTTCGGATTTTCACATCAATGAGGATATTGTCCTGCCTTCGCTCTGCGCGAAGCCCAAGCATCCGAAGGAGGTGGAGCTGCATTCCTTGGATGTTCGGCGATTAGGGTTTACCTGAAATCGACTGAATCTTTCCGCAAGTCGGATTCCTTGTTTGTCCTTCCTGAGGGACCTCGGAAGGGCTTGGCTGCATCGGCCTCTACCATTGCCAAATGGATCAGACAGACTGTGGAACAGGCCTATGCTTTGAAGGGGAAAGTTCCCCCTGTGCCTGTGAAGGCGCACTCTACAAGATCTCTGAGTACGTCTTGGGCCTGTCGTCATGGGGCTTCTGTGGCCCAGGTGTGTAAGGCGGCGACTTGGTCGTCCGTTCACATCTTCACGAAATTCTACAGAGTGGATGTTCAGGCATCGGCGGATGCTTCCTTTGGCCGCAAGGTTCTTAGTGCGGCAGTTCCTTAGAGCCTCTTGTATGGGCTCCTTGGCTGTTTGGGATACATGTTGTTATCCCTGGGTTATTTGTTTTCCTGGGATTTTTGCTTCTGTTGAGCAAGTTTTTTTCTTCTGTTGCCCAGAGGGTTTCCTTCCTTTGGTAAGGTTCCTTTCTCTGCTGTGGAGACGGCGTTGCCTTGGGCGCGGCTGCGTTTCCCACCCCTCATGTTTGCACTGCTTTGGGACGTCCCCATTGTGACGAATATGAAGAGGGCGGCGACTGTCGGAGGACGTAAGAGAAAACGGAATTTTTGTAAAATCTTACCTGTAAAATTCCTTTCTCTGAGTCCTCCGACAGTCGCCGCCCCCGCCCCTCTTTTGGGGTTGAATGTACTCTCTACTGCTATTCCACTGAAACTGGAGTATGGATACAGGAAGTAGGAGGGTATTGACTGAGGGGACCACCCCCTGGGGGTGGGATGTGTTAAAACTTTTATATTAACATATTCTGTTGCCTAGCTACTCCTTCGGAGCGAAGTCTAATACCCCCATTGTGACGAATATGAAGAGGACGGCGACTGTCGGAGGACTCAGAGAAAGGAATTTTACAGGTAAGATTTTACAAAAATTCAGTTTTTTCTTAGAATTATTAGTAGAGCAGGGATGGGGCTCCGCTCCTTTTACACCTGGGTGTTTTTGTTTCAGGCGTTTATTGGGCATTTTTGTGGACGTCTTTGGAGGCAGGCATGACATCTGAACTTCTGTGTAGGGGTATATATACATACACACATATAGGTGTGAAAGTAGCAGAACCCCATTCATGCGCTAATGAAATTATTTGCAGGGATGTGGCACCGCTCCTATCACGTGTGTGTGTGTGTATATGTGTATATATATATATATATATATATATATATATATATATATATATATATATATATATATACCCCTACACAGAAGTTCAGATGTTATGACTGCCTCCAAAGACGCCCAAAAAATGCCCAATAAACGCCTGAAACAAAAACGCCCAGGTGTGAAAGGAGCGGAGCCCCATCCCTGCTCTACTAATAATACTAAGAAAAATTATCTTTTTTTTTTTTCTGGTTCTGGACATGCTACAGAGCTGAAACTTCACAGGTACACTTTTTAGACCCCCCCCCCCCCCCGACACTAAATCCAAAAATCTTCTTCTTTTTTTTTTTTTTTATTGGTTCTCTATCAAAAACAATTTTTAAGAACTTTTTGTGTGATTGAGCATAACCCAGAACCATCATATTCTGATTGGCCAAATACAAAGTCGTCTATCATACAAGTCGCGATGAATACGCGCAAAGTCGCGCTAACAAGTCGCCCCTTTATGAGGCGACTTAGAGGTCGCGGTAGTGTGAACCGTTTCTAAAGCTCTAGTCCTGGATAAATATTATCCAATGTAAAGCTTCTCTTTTGTGCAGGAGTTTCCTTTTTAATAAAGACCAGTCACTGCTGCTCTCCCTCCTTGTGCAGAGTGACTGGTCTTGTCTCGGCCCCCTAGAGATGGGGGGAAAAAAACTGTGCAAAAAAAAGTAATGTTTTTGTTGTAAAAGTTTTTTTTTTTTTTTTTTTGTTTTAGAAATATAATATTTATTATTCTAATAATATTTATTAATCTATGACATGGTATTCCCTCTATATAACCTGAAAGCCTTAATGGAAAAAAGTCAAATGGAAGTCTGTTAACGTGAGATATCATCAGGCGATTCGCAAGGACTCCTGGGATACATGACACCTCTATCCCAGGAGCCCTTGCGAATCATCTAGTGACGTAATCGCCTAGGTGGCTGCTGTCTAAATTCTGGCTGAAATAAGAATAGAAAAGGTATTTGCATACAAAAAAAAATAAAAATAAATTTCCATTGGGAAAAGTATGCTCAAAGGGGAGAAGATGGATAGCGGCTCCGATCCTCCAGGCGGTTGGAAGATGGGGTTTCCATCAGTCTGGATTTCATGGACCACATCGGATCAGAGCAGTAGGTGTCAGTGGACATGTCACCGCTGACATCCGCTGCCCCATGACGTCACTGAAGAGGACGCTCTGGCTTTAGCTGCCTACACCTGGGATGGCAGCGCTGGACAAGACATTTTCAAGTTAAGTATTTCTTCTAAAAAGGTAAGTGAAACAGGGGACAGTTCAGAGGCTATTGTCGCTTAAATACACTAGCCCTGACTGTCCCCTGGGTATTTTTTAGGTAAAAAAATTTTTTTTTTGCCTGGAACTCCGCTTTAAAGGTGGTTGTAAACACATATAAACCAGTGAAGTGACTAACCTCAGATAATATACACAGACATTTAAAAATATTATCCTATATAAGTTGTACCTGTTTATCTGCAATCTTCTCTTCATTCAAAACAAAATTAAGAACTTATAAAGCTTGTCTGAGCTTTCAGAAAACAGGGAGTTGGGAGCTGAATTTACACTCTGCAGATCTCAGTGAGGAGAGCTCTGACAGATAATTGGAAGGAAGGCACAAACTCCCCTTCACACAGCACAGAGGAACAGAGCTGGGAAGGTCTGTCAGCTGGAGCTCCCTCCCTCTCGTATTTTTCTCTTGGGTGTCAGGAAAACCTGTCAGAAGTTATTCATGCCGATAGTAGAAGAACGAAGTTGCAGACAGAAATTACACTTAGTGCTCTGAATTGACACAAGTACACGCTATAGAGGGATATGCTTTGTTCATATTTCATGTCTGAGATTTACAACCACTTTAAGCCACAGCCACACATAAACCACATGTGCTTTTGCACCATGCAGTTTCATGCACCCAAAAATATGCTGTGTTTTCTGATGAGTGGGGGTGCAATTACCCACACGCCTCTGAAAAAGAGTAGCGCATTTGGTCTGCGGTGATGGAACAAGTGCAATTTACACACTGTCCCGCAGCTGTGTGAACATGGACTAAAGGAGTTGAAATTAAACAGGATTATGAGAATGCATAAGGAAAAAAATATCATACCATATTGTAATATATCAGAGGGGGGTGTGCATGACACATCTGCATTGTAAACGTATTGGTCCAATTGGAGATTTTGTTTTTATCCCATTTAGAATTTTTGCAAAATCTGTATCTTTAAAGGGTTAGTTCACCTTTAAAAAAAAATAAATAAAAAAACATGGAAAGATAAACTATGGGTCTTTTACACGAACGATCCGATCAGATCCGCCTGTCAGTTTTTTAGGCGGATCTGATCGGATCCTCCATGCATCCCTATGGGGCAGCAGATGTCAGCAGAGACATGTCCTCTGACACCCGCTGCTCTCCGATCCGATCCTGTCCGTGAAATCCGAACAGACGGAAACCCTATTTTCCATCCATCCAGGGGATCAGATGAGAGCGGACAGGCAGTCCACTCTCATCCGATTCCCCATAGAGAGCAGCAGGGCTCTGACACCTCCCTCTTGCACACAGAGCGGAGAG
Source organism: Pelophylax lessonae (assembly GCF_965119305.1). NCBI lineage: Eukaryota > Metazoa > Chordata > Amphibia > Anura > Ranidae > Pelophylax > Pelophylax lessonae. The sequence goes on from NC_138770.1 coordinate 456,354,832, forward strand.
AGAGATGTCACCTGCCTGCTCAGCGGGGATCAGTGTATCGATCCCCTGCTGAGCAGCACGGATCCGCCTACAGAGGCGGACCGTGTGAAAGGAGCCTTACTCACAATACCTTCCCCAGCCTCTACTGCAGTACGCTCCTTGGATGAATATCTTTCACTGCTCATGCTAGCTTATGTAGCAGTAAAGGCATTTGAAAAACACACTCTTCCACATCCTTCATTCTTCCAGGACACTATCCTGGAAGTAATTGTGCGGAGAGGCCTCTTTACCATTGCAAGCATTATCATGCTACACAGCCTCTGGATTGTGTACTGCATTTTTCAAGTGTTGGAACCGGTACACCCACACTGCTTGGCATAGGTGGCAGAAAATAATTATCCAAGGAGCTAAGTGCAGAGGGGATCTGGGGTTTGGGGAGGTTATTGAAGGTTAGTTCACATTTTAATTGGTGAAAAGGTGAACTAACCCCTTAAATTTCCACAGTAAAAATCATGCCATATTGTAAATGTTATGGAGGTTGATGTATGTGTGACATCTCGGTGTAATCATTATTTTATATATTACGTTAAGTTATTCTAGTCTAGTTTTTCTCTGTTAACCGCTTGCCGACCGCCGCAAGTACATATACTGCGGTGGTCAGCCCCGTGCAGGCAAAGTGACGTATGAGTATGTCACTCGCCTGTGAGCCAATAGGGAGCGAGCACGCGCCGCCAGAGGTGCGCTCCAGCCCCCGCTCGTTCACGGACACCTCCGCGCGAGTGACCGGCGGACCCGATGTCCGCCGGTCACTCGCGATCATCCGTTACAGAGGGAGAAAGGCAGGGGGCGAATGTAAACAAAGCCGCCTGTCATTCTCCCTGGCGTTACAGCAGAGATCATACGATCCTGCTATGTAGGATCATAGATCTCTGCTGTTACATGAAAAGCCACATCCCTGCACAGTAAGAAGTACGCCTCTAGGGATACACTTAGCCACTGCATCTCTAATAAAGTTAACCCCTTCCCTGCCAGTGTCATTTTTACAGTAACAGTGCATATGTATAGCACCGATTACTGTAGTAATGTCACTGGTACCCCCAAAAGTGTCAAAAATGTCAGTTATGGGTCCGATCTGTCTGCCGCAATGTCACAGTCCCGCAGAAAAAAAAATAAAAAACGCAGATCGCCGCCATTACTCGTAACAAAAAAAAAAATAAATAACAGATCTTTCCCTTAGTTAGTAAACGCAATAACTTTTGCACAAACCAATCAAAATACGCTTATTGCGATTTTTTTTACCAAACATATGTAGCAGAAAACATATTGGCCAAAAATGTTAAATTTTGATTTTTAAATTTTTTTGGGGGAATTTCCTATTAAAAAAAATTTGAAAAATATTGTTATTTTTGCAAAATTATCGCTCTTTTTTTGTTTATAGCACATGATCAATAAATCGCACAGGTGATCAAATACCACCAAAAGAAAGCTCTGTTTGTGGGAAAAAAAGGACGTCAAATTAGTTTAGGTACAGTGTCGCACGACCGCGCAATTGTCCGTTAAAGTCACGCAGTGCCGAATGGCAAAATAGGGCCTGGTCAGGAAGGGGGTAAAATCTTCCGGGGCTTAAGTGGTTAAATACCCAACCAAAAAAAAACCGAAAAACTTGTCTGATAGCATGACTACGGAGTGGGAACTGTCTGATGGCTTGACTCCATTCAGGTGTGCAGAGTAACCAATCAGCTTCCAGGTTTTATTGGCAAAGCTTAGTTGAACAAGCGGAGGTTAGAAGCTGATTGGCTACCATGCACAGCTGCGCCAGTTTCAGCAAATCTCCCCCTTCTCTATGAAAAGGCCCCCCAACATCACATTACCTCTGGGTCTTTCTTCAGTATAAAGATCTATGACGAGGTCTCCTAAAGTGGTCTCCAGAAGTACAGCCATGACTGCTAGTAGAAGCCGCCTTCCTGGAACACCAAATAAACCGTCTTATTGTATTTACAGAAATGCGAACAACTCCATCAACCCGTAGCCTCAGAGCGCTGTGCACACCATCAATCTACAACAATACGAATCTCTCCAGGCAGACACTTCTACAAAGCGCATGTCACGTATTTCTTCCCTCTTAGGTTGGCTCACAGTGATTACGTCAACAAATAAACGTCCAATGACAGAGAGCGGGGAAATCAGGAATTCAATGAAATACGTCGCGGGAAGAATGACGTCTCCGCCAATCCCGGGGAGGACAGGGTGGAGGCGTGGCCTCGCTCCCATATTTGGCTGGTATTGCGGAAGTAGGAGAGTTGTAGGTGGCAGAAAGGTAGACAAGCTGTAGCAAGTTTAGTATGGAGTTTGTAGCGTTCTGTGTCTGCTGAAGAAGAGGAGCTGCCATATTGGTCTCTTCTCCACGTGTTCCCAGTTCATGTGTGACAGAGGATGGAGCGGAGTAAAGTGCGGAGTATAGGGGCGGCCTGGAGCTTCCTGCCTGTGGCTTTCCTTGTCTTCCTCCTATGTGACAGCCAGAGCATCGCAGGAGCAGCACCTTTCCAGGTACTCCTAATCCATTCACCTCTGTGGGACTGCTAGTAAACAAGCCTGTGCTTCTGTGCCACATACATTCTCCATATCCACTTCCATAAATCATTTCTTTTCCCATTGACCTCTAAACTAGGGTGACCAGACATCCCCGGATTGGGGACACTGTCCCCGGATTCAGGGCATCCCATGCTGGCTGAGAAACAGCCTGGTGGCTCAGATGCGGACGCCCCATACTGGACGATCTCACTGTCGCTCCTGCTGCTGTTCAATGGAGGAGAGGCAGAGCCAAAAAATTACACTGTGGAGGGCTGTGCAGGGGCCAGAGCTGATACAGCTGCATGGAGAGATGGAGAGTTTAGCTGTTGTAGGGGAAGGGCTAAGAGGTGGCTGCAGAGATAATCAGTAAGAGAAGGGGGCAGAGGTGAGCTATGGATGTGGGGCAGAAGTGTCCTCTGTGCATAGCAAATCTCTGATCCCTGCACTCTATGCCTAACACCCTTCTATATATTATGCATTCCTGTGCCCAGCGCTGTGTTTGTGTAGTTCAGTCCTGTGCCCTGTGCTGTGTTTGTGTAGTTCAGTCCTGTGCCCTGCGCTGTGTTTGTGTAGTTCAGTCCTGTGCCCTGCGCTGTGTTTGTGTAGTTCAGTCCTGTGCCCTGCGCTGTGTTTGTGTAGTTCAGTCCTGTGCCCTGCGCTGTTTGTGTAGTTCAGTCCTGTGCCCTGCGCTGTGTTTGTGTAGTTCAGTCCTGTGCCCTGCGCTGTGTGTGTGTGTGTGTGTGTAGCGCAGTCCTGTGGCCAGCGCAGTGTGTGTGTGTGTGTGTAGCGCAGTGTGTGTGTAGTGCTGTGTGTATTGCAGTCCTGTGCCCAGCGCTGTGTGTGTGTGTGTAGTGCAGTCCTGTACTGTTTGCCAATAATAATAATATTATATAGAATGTCCCCAGATTTCATTTTAGAATCTGGTCACCTTACTCTAAACAACCTAATAGACAAGTGATCTCCACACTGCGGTCCTTTGCTTGCTATTATCCAGTCCTTGCAGCACTGTAATTCTCATTGATAAAAGGTACTATTCCTCCCACTGACCCCCATGTATGGGGGGGGGGGGGTTATTCCTCCCACTGACCCCCATGGATGGATGGGGGGGGGGGGGTTATTCCTCCCACTGACCCCTGTGACGTGAGTCACTTTGGTTTGGGGGCTTGTGGAACCCAGATTGCTTTAGAGAGGTTGGGAGACTCCTTGTCCAGCTTCCCCAGCCCCTCTTATGTGTAAGTCGCCCTGTGTCTATTAGGGGCACAGGGTGACCAAGAACCCCAGTCGGGTCTGCACTAATCAGACTCGCTGTACAACCACGCCGGACTCAGCATTTGGTATTACCCCCGTTTTAACCTGACTTCTACATGTGTGGCTTGTGTTGAAAGAGTGAGGGGCTTTTTCACTTGTGACAGTTATATTTCTGGACAATATCCCTCTGAAAATACATATAGATAAACGGTTTGCCTTAACAAATTGCTAAAATATTGCAAGGAGTGTCTCGTAGACCCTTGCTAGTGGGGTGTGGTTTGTTATTGTTAAGTATTTGCATCCCATTGTTCTTCTATTGTGTCTGTCTGCCTTGAGATAAACTTATTATGGGATGTATATGTGGAGGGGTTGTCCCAGAGTGTATATCTCTTTGTGAATGTCTGTGAATAAACAGTTTTGATTCTGGTTCACTCCAAAACTTGTACTGTCGAGTTGTTGGGGTAACTATAGCCAGATTCACGGATCCTGTGTTCCAGAGCTTGGGAAGCAGCTTCTTGGCGGAGATACCCAGCCGGGGTGTCCGGATTCCATCACATTGGTGGCAGCGGTGGGAGGCTTCCTGCAGTCTGGGACATCCAAGCCTTCACAGGGATCCAAGATCGGGATAGCAGACTTGGGTCGACCCAACATCAGAGTTCGAGGGGGGGGGGGGGGGCTGCGAATCGCCCTTTAAGTATACCCCAGGACGGTATCTGCAGATCAATACCTGGAGCTCAGGCAGCATATTCGGGTGGAGCTCTGGATTGGAGCCCTCCAGCTTGCTGGTATATACCAGGGCAAGTGCTTAACAACCCCAGGGCAACGGGCCAGTGACCAACGGGAGATGCGGATGACATTCCTGGGAGAGCAGCCCCAGGAGCAATGGGTATCTGAGTTGGACAGGCTGGTCCAGTAGGAGATGGAGCTGGACAATCAGTATCGAGCTCTGCAATGGCACGCAGGGCAGAAATATTTGGAAGAGACATCAGAATGCTCTCCGGAGGAATATGACTTTGGTGGCCCTGGATTGCTGTGGAAGAGCCTTACAGATGCGTTTGTGTTTGGTGATGAAGGGGAACCTACTCTTGAGGCCCTGCGAGAATGCAGAGAGGCTATGCTCGGTCTCGCAGGGGGTCTCAGAGCTTAACCTTCTTAGCGGTATTCCCGAGTGTGGCTCGGGGTTAAATTTCAGAGCCAAAAGCGGTAACCCCCGAGCCACACTCGGGGTACCGCCAGAAGCATCGCTGGATCCTGTAAAAGAGGTTTCTTACCTTGTCACCGGGATCCAGCGATGTGTCTCGCGGCGGATCTTCCTCCCGATCGTCTCCGTGCCCCGGCTTCCGTCTCCTGCGACGTGACGTTCGCAGGGGGTGGAACCGGCGGCAAATTCAAATGTAAAAACACACCAAACACACTGATACCATTCAAAATAAAAAAAAAAATCACATTAGTTTGCCCCCCCGTGCCCTTTCCTGCAGTTTTACTGTACTTTTTTTGTGTGTGTTTTATATGTGTGTGTGTATGAGCAGCCCAAGCCAACTGTATACATTTCACAAGAATTACATGCAAAATAATGGTACCGCTTTCAGCAACTAAAATCCAAAAGAATCCTACCGCCAGGGAGGTTAAACCTGATTTACAACACTTGCTAAGAAAAGAACAGCATTTGGAAAGGGCATACGGGAAACTGCTAGAACACGTTCAGCAGCATGCCTTAGAGTCGGCAGTGGAAACTCTGGAGGTTGCTGTTCCCAAAGCTGCCAAGTGCTGACAACAGGGCAGAGCTCTGCTAGCCTCTGCTCAGCACCAGTAACCTCTTCCGGGTTCCACAAGCCCCCCAACCAAAGTGACTCGCGTCACAACCCCCATGAATGGTGGGGGGGTGGTTATTCCTCCCACTGACCCCCCCTTCCCCCCAGGGTTATTGCAGAACTGTAATTCTCATTGATACAAGGTACTAGCCTTCCCACTGACTCAAACGATGGGGCACTGTTCCTCCCACTGACCCCCAAGGATGGGAGTGGGGCGTTATTCCTCATGCTGAGCCCGACGGTAGGGCACTGCTCCTCATGCTGACAGCGTCAGTTCCTTCCCCCCACCCCCCCCCCCCCCCCAAAAGGCCCTTTTTTAGTTTGGAGATCCCTGCACTAGACTGTGACGGAATCTCAGACCCACACTGTACTTGTGGTCTTCCGTCAGTATACGGCTTCCTCACAGTCATGAACATGGATATCAAATCCCAGCCGCTGTCATACAAAACTAGCCTTACAGTTTGTATACTGGAAACAACTAACTCCTTTATTAAAACAAACAGACTTTTATACACTTTAGAAGTAGGCCGGTCACTACATGAATATTTACCCAAAACATCACACAATGAATAGCTAACGAGGTACAGCTGACTCATGGCTAATCCCATCTACACAAGGTTATTATTCACATGCTAATTAGCTCAGCGTACTTAAGTCAGTCTGGAAGCCCAGACTGCTGGCACCAAAGGTAAAACAAGATATAATATACATTATTATAGTGTAAATACTGAGAACCCACAGTAAACAATAGGTGAGCAAATCAGCATAATTTACAATGCGTGGAAGACAAGTGTTTGAGCTGATGACATGCATATGTCACAAGTCTGACCAAATGAAGCAGTCCAAACCATCAATTTATCTGTCACATCGTTTTTTCACTGTCAGTGACGGTGCGAACCGTCACATAGACCGATATGCCAAATGCAGGGAAATGGGATTGGAACATACTATTGTAAATCCCATCTGTTTAAACCCGTAGTAATCTGATCAATCCAAATATGATCCAAATCCCAAGCAAAGTATCACAATGCTGCTGATCGCTGAAAATGATGAATAATATTCAGTCCTGGCCGAATGACTCAGTTTAAATGAAATTAAGCCTAACTCAAAATCTCCGTTATGGCTATTTGATTGTTTGCTATTTTGAGTGAATCCAACCATGATTGGAGATTTTTTTTTTTTTGGCCTACAGATTTATTTATTTTTTTGTAAGCACCATGCTATACAAATGTACATATGCTTCAGCAGCTTTAGGTGTTTAGTTCTTAAAATATATTTTGATTACCATTTCAGCACTAGCCGCTTGTTACCACCTGGAAACATTTGAAATACTTGTGCAACATCAAGCTATCTTATTAAGTGTTCACAATTTGATTCATAATGACCCTTTTTAGACTTTAAGAGTCCATTCACACTGCCGCGACTTGTGAGGCGACTTGTGTGCCCTCAAGTTGCTTGACATAACGAATCCCATGTAAATCAATGAGAGCCGTCTTAATTGTAACTACTGAAGTCGCTCCGACTTTAGAAAAGGGTCCTGTACTACTTTGAGGCGACTTGTATCCGACTTGTCCCAATAGACTTCGATGGGAGTTGCCTCCAAGTCGGATCCTTATCTTATTTGAAGCGACTTGTGATCCGACTTTGCAGGAAGAAGGAAAATTAGCCAGGCATTCCCCACATTGCAGCCATGCCTACAGTTCCTATATACCATTATCTCTGCCTGGTCTGTGTGAGTGGCACTGGTGGACACTGATACATGGCACTGCTATGTGGCACTGGTGGGCACTGCTATGTGGCACTGGTGGGCACTGCTATGTGGCACTGGTGGGCACTGATACGTGGCACTGGTGGACACTTAGTGTGAGGAAAGGGATATTCAGTAGTTGGGGTACTATATACCACTATAGTTAGATTCAATCTAGTTTCTGTAGGGAAAGTGTTAAGTGTCAGGGTGAACGTAGTGTGGTTTAGGGTGAACTGACTCTGACTGCTATGCCAGGGTGACCGAACTCATCCATTTCAGGGTGACCGCCATAAGAAAAAGATAATTTCTCTTACGTCCTCCGACAGTAGCCGCCCTCTTCATATTCGTCACAATGGGGGTATTAGACTTTGCTCCGAAGGAGTAGCTAGGCAACAGAATATGTTAATATAAAAGTTTTAACACATCCCACCCCCAGGGGGTGGTCCCCTCAGTCAATACCCTCCTACTTCCTGTATCCATACTCCAGTTTCAATGTCTAGCTTGTCAGGAGTAGCTGGATGTCTCTATGCTGGGGCATTTGTCTCTCAGCCTTTTCTCTATTCTTTTTTGATTTTGTTTGAGTTTTTTCTCTGTTTGCTTAGCTGTTCATTTTGTCAGCGTTAGTTAGTTCTTCTGATGAAGAGGATTCGTGCGGGCTGGGACTCGGGCTGATCCCCCTGGTCACAGGTTGTGGGTCAGTGGTTTTCAAGGCCTGCCATCGAGCGTTCAGCCAGGTATCGCTCCTGGCACAGTGAACGACCCATCCCTGTTCGGTGCAGGGATGCTTGGTGAGGTGGCTACCTCACTGGACGCTGTGTGGTTTCTTAACCCCGGTTTCGTGCGTCCTGGTTGCGACTCTCCCTGCCTCATGTGCTGCGGTTTGTTCGCTAGTGCGGGTTCCCCACGCCATTAGCAGGTAAGTGCACTTATGTGGGGACCTGTCTGTCGGGGGGGGGGGTGTCAGTCTGGGACTGTGTGTAACCTACCTCTATTCACACTATTGGGCTCCCTCTCATTCTGCCTGCAAGCTGTGGGCTGCAGAAGAGGGGGCTGTGTGGCACTGTGTGTCTGCCTGTACTGTGTGAAGCGCTGTGTGCTGTGGGGCATGCCTGTGGTCATGTTGGGGGGCACTGTACAGCGGTCGCTGCGGCGACCTACCATGTTGATTTTTACATGGGCGATGTGTTACATCGCAGAGCGGGGGAGCGGCGTTTTCAGCGCCAAGCGCCGCCATTTTGCCTGCATCGCCCCGGCCGCATGTTTTCAATGCGGCCGGCCATTTTCTTGTAGCCTCTCATAGGCTTTACAAGAGCGCCCTGATTGCATCACTTCTTTCCTGATGTGCACCGATCGCAGCAGCTACTACAGGGGTCCCCTCAGGTTTTTTAACTTTCCTATCTGCCTGTGTCCATTGCCTGTTTTCTGTGCTCTCCCTGTGGGGGTCTCATTAGGCTTGTGTGTGTGTGTGTGTGTGTGGCGGTGGGCTGCGCTTGCCGCGCTTGTTAAGGGGGGGCAGTGACCCTTTCTTGTCAGCATAAGTTTTGTGGGGCAATGGATTCTCAGGAGGGCAAATTTCCTGCCACGTTGGTGGGTAGCCAGGGGACTGCTGTTTCTCCCCCAGGGGGGGATTTGGCTGTGATTGTGGCTAATCTTGCTGCCCAGGTGCAAATGTTGGTGGCTGCTCAATCCACAAAAAGGTCCAGGGTTTCAATTTCCTCTGGTTCAGAGGGTGATGGTGCGGGGGCTGATATGGCCGGGGTCTCCTTGTCGGGGTCCCGTTCCTCCCTGGATCTTGTGGGGTCCGAGGTGGAGGCTGAGGTTGAAGGGGTGGATAATTCTCCCCTTGGCTCGTCTGAAGAGCTTGCGCTCATGGATGACTTGGTTGCTTCCATCAAACAAACGCTGCGCTTGCAAGATGAACCGTGTCCGCCGGCTGCTTTGGCAGCTTATGGGACAAAGAGAAGGCGCAAAACATCGCAGGTTTTTCCCTGCACTGATGATTTTCAGAGCGCCGTTAAGGAACAATGGTGTAATATTCGCAAACCTTTTGCGGTACCCAGTAGGTTTAAACTGCGTTATACTTTCACGCCCGCAACTGACGAGCGTTGGTGTGTCCCACCTCCTGTGGATCACGCGATCGCGGTTCTGAATAAGTCCACTGCGATTCCTGCTGAGGATACCCCGGTATTCCGGGATGCCACGGACAAGAGGCTGGAGTCTCTTGCCCGTCATACCTATTCTATTATGGGTTCTATGCTAAAAGCTCTGTTTGCTTCCCTTATGGCGGCCCAGGCGGTCGCGAGTTGGATGCAGGTGCTTAGACGCGTTTTGGTGGCTGGCTCAGCCCCGCAGGCTACATTGGACATGGTGGATCAAATCCATCAGGGTGTCATGTATTTGTGCGATGCGGACTTGGATATGGTCCCGTTGGCCGCACGTGTACACGGTGTGGCGGTGTTGTCTCGCCGTTTGGTTTGGTTGAAGTGTTGGTCGGTGGACCAATCTTCTCGCAAGACTTTAGCCAATCTTCCCTATGACGGTTCTCGCCTTTTTGGTGAATCCTTGGATACACTGATAAAGGGGATCACGGGTGGTAAGAGCACGCTCTTGCCCCAATCCCAGAAGGCTAAGTCGGCTCCTGGTAAGAAGCATGCTTCCTTTCGACCCTCTCAGGGGTCCTTTCGTGCCTTTCGGCCGCACTTTAAGGGCAAACCGTTCAAAGGTCAGGGCTCTCAAAAGAAGCCGTGGACAGGTAAGCAGAAGTCCGGCCAATCCGGATCCGCTGCCCACAACAGTGCGGCCTGAAGGGGCGCCCTCACCCGGTTCTGGGGTGGGGGGACGCTTGCTCGGTTTTCTACAACCTTGGCTGGCCCGTGTTCGGGACAGGTGGGTTCAGGAAATCGTTCGATCTGGTTACAAGATCAAGTTTCTCTCTCGGCCGGAGAGCAGATTTTTTCCCTCAAATCTTCAACTGTCTCCGGAGCGTTTTGCGGGATCTGCACCTGGCGGTGCGGGACCTGAGAGCTCAGGGAGTGGTGGTCCCGGTGCCTCATCGGGACAGATTTCGGGGGTTCTATTCCAATCTGTTCACTGTACCCAGGAAGGAGGGCAAGGTTCGTCCAATTCTGGACCTGAAGGCTCTAAACCGCTTTGTGCGGGTTCGCAAGTTCCGCATGGAATCTCTGCGGTCGGTGGTGGCTGCCCTGGTTCCGGGGGAATTCATGGCCTCCATCGATCTGAAGGATGCGTACCTACACATTCCCATTTTCGAGGGTCACCAGAGGTACCTTCGATTCGCCATTGCGGAGGATCACTACCAATTTGTGGCGTTGCCTTTTGGCCTCGCTTCGGCTCCGCGGGTTTTCACCAAGGTGCTTGCGCCACTGCTGGCCTTGTTAAGGGCCCAGGGCATCTCTGTCCTGGGGTATCTGGACGACATTCTGGTTCGGTCTGCGACCAGCCAGGGTCTGGAGAAGGATCTGTCCGTCACGGTGCAGACTCTGCAGGAGTTTGGTTGGACGATAAATTATCCAAAATCGACACTGTGCACGGCGGTTCGTCTTCCCTATTTGGGAATGATCCTGGATTCGGTCCAAGCAAAGGTCTTCCTACCGGACGACAAACTCACAGTTCTTCAGGGAGAAGTCCAGTCCCTCAGGGACGTTCCGTGCTCATCCCTGCGGAAGTGCATGCGGTGTCTGGGTCTGGTCTCGGCTTTCGAGGCAATTCCCTTTGCCCAGTTTCACACGAGGGGTCTCCAAGCGGAGATTCTGTCCAAGTGGGACGGGCGTCCGCAGTCTCTGGATGTCGAGGTTTCGTTGAGCCGTCGCACCAGAAGGGATCTTCTGTGGTGGCTCCAGTCCCCGGCGGTGTCGGGGGGGGGGGAAGTCTTTTCGTCCTCTTTCATGGACGGTGATCACCACGGACGCCAGCCTGTCGGGCTGGGGTGGTGTTCTGGGCGTTCTGTCCGCCCAGGGGACTTGGTCGGAGGAGGAATCCTCCCTTCCGATCAACATTCTGGAGTTGCGTGCGATAAATCTCTGCCTTCACCGTTGGACGGACAGGCTGCGCGGCTGTCCGGTTCGGGTGCAGACGGACAATGCCACGGCGGTGGCTTACGTCAATCACCAAGGGGGCATCAGGAGTGCCCGAGCGGCTCGGGAAGTGGCCGGCATTCTTTCTTGGGCCGAGACTCATGTCCCGGCGATATCGGCGGTACACATTCCGGGGGTGGAGAACTGGCAGGCGGATTATCTGAGCCGCCAGACCCTGGATCAGGGGGAATGGTCTCTCCACCCCGCTGTCTTCCAGATGTTGTGCGCGAAGTGGGGTCTTCCGGAGGTGGACCTGTTCGCGTCTCGTCTGAACACCAAGGTAAAAAGGTTCGTGGCAAGGACGCGCGATCCTCGGGCAGACGCGTTGGTGGCCCCGTGGCACCAGTATCGGCTGCTGTATGCGTTCCCGCCGATCCAATTGTTGCCCAGGTTCCTTCGCAGGTTGAACTCTGAACCACACACGGTGATTCTTGTGGCACCGGACTGGCCTCGCCGGTCCTGGTACGCGGATCTCGTGAACCTGGCGGTCGACGCTCCTTGGCGTCTGCCTCTTCGAGAAGATCTCTTGTCTCAAGGGCCGATATTCCATCCTGCTTTACAGTCGCTGGCTTTGACGGCCTGGCTGTTGAAACCGAGGTCCTGAAGGATAGGGGTCTCTCTCCCAAGGTCATTCACACTTTGATTAACTCGAGGAAGTGTTCCTCGGGGAAGGTCTATCACCGTACTTGGAAGGCCTATTTTGCCTGGTGTGAGTCCAGGGGGTTTTCACCTCGCACTTACTCGGTGTCTAGGGTGTTGTCCGTCCTTCAGACGGGTGTCGACCAGCGTTTGGCGCTGGCTACGGTCAAGGGTCAGGTGTCTGCGCTGGCCGTTCTTTTTCAACGTCCTGTGGCGTCTTAACTCTTTGGTTAGTACCTTTGTTCAAGGGGTGCGACATCTGGTCCCTCCTAGGAGGGAACCTTTGCCTCCTTGGGACTTGAATCTTGTTCTGTCCGTGCTACAACATGCTCCCTTTGAACAGATCAGGAAGATCTCGTTGTCCATGTTGTCCAAAAAAGTCGCTTTTTTGGTGGCGATCACTTCGGCTCGCAGGGTTTCGGAGCTGGCAGCTTTGTCATGCAAGTCTCCGTATCTGGTCCTTCATCTAGATAAGGTGGTCTTACGACCTAACCCTTCTTTTCTTCCGAAGAGGGTTTCGGATTTTCACATCAATGAGGATATTGTCCTGCCTTCGCTCTGCGCGAAGCCCAAGCATCCGAAGGAGGTGGAGCTGCATTCCTTGGATGTTCGGGCGATTAGGGTTTACCTGAAATCGACTGAATCTTTCCGCAAGTCGGATTCCTTGTTTGTCCTTCCTGAGGGACCTCGGAAGGGCTTGGCTGCATCGGCCTCTACCATTGCCAAATGGATCAGACAGACTGTGGAACAGGCCTATGCTTTGAAGGGGAAAGTTCCCCCTGTGCCTGTGAAGGCGCACTCTACAAGATCTCTGTGTACGTCTTGGGCCTGTCGTCATGGGGCTTCTGTGGCCCAGGTGTGTAAGGCGGTGACTTGGTCGTCCGTTCACATCTTCACGAAATTCTACAGAGTGGATGTTCAGGCATCGGCAGATGCTTCCTTTGGCCGCAAGGTTCTTAGTGCGGCAGTTCCTTAGAGCCTCTTGTATGGGCTCCTTGGCTGTTTGGGATACATGTTGTTATCCCTGGGTTATTTGTTTTCCTGGGATTTTTGCTTCTGTTGAGCAAGTTTTTTCTTCTGTTGCCCAGAGGGTTTCCTTCCTTTGGTAAGGTTCCTTTCTCTGCTGTGGAGACGGCGTTGCCTTGGGCGCGGCTGCGTTTCCCATCCCTCATGTTTGCACTGCTTTGGGACGTCCCCATTGTGACGAATATGAAGAGGGGGGCGACTGTCGGAGGACGTAAGAGAAAAAGGAATTTTTGTAAAATCTTACCTGTAAAATTCCTTTCTGAGTCCTCCGACAGTCGCCGCCCCCGCCCCTCTTTTGGGGTTGAATGTACTCTCTACTGCTATTCCACTGAAACTGGAGTATGGATACAGGAAGTAGGAGGGTATTGACTGAGGGGACCACCCCCTGGGGGTGGGATGTGTTAAAACTTTTATATTAACATATTTTGTTGCCTAGCTACTCCTTCGGAGAAAAGTCTAATACCCCCATTGTGACGAATATAAAGAGGGCGGCGACTGTCGGAGGACTCAGAGAAAGGAATTTTACAGGTAAGATTTTACAAAAATTCAGTTTTTTCTTAGAATTATTAGTAGAGCAGGGATGGGGCTCCGCTCCTTTTACACCTTGGTGTTTTTGTTTCAGGCGTTTATTGGGCATTTTTGTGGACGTCTTTGGAGGCAGGCATGACATCTGAACTTCTGTGTAGGGGTATATATACATACACACATATAGGTGTGAAAGTAGCAGAACCCCATTCATGCGCTAATGAAATTATTTGCAGGGATGTGGCACCGCTCCTATCACGTGTGTGTGTGTGTGTGTGTGTGTATATGTATGTATGTATGTGTGTGTGTGTATATATATATATATATATATATATATATATATATATATATATATATATACCCCTACACAGAAGTTCAGATGTTATGACTGCCTCCAAAGACGCCCAAAAAATGCCCAATAAACGCCTGAAACAAAAACGCCCAGGTGTGAAAGGAGCGGAGCCCCATCCCTGCTCTACTAATAATACTAAGAAAAATTATCTTTTTTTTTTTTTATTTTTTTTTTTTCTGGTTCTGGACATGCTACAGAGCTGAAACTTCACAGTTACACTTTTTAGACCCCCCCCCCCCCCAGACACTAAATCCAAAAATCTTCTTTTTTTTTTTTTTTTTTTTTTTTATTGGTTCTCTATCAAAAACCAATTTTTAAGAACTTTTTTTTGTGTGATTGAGCATAACCCAGAACCATCATATTCTGATTGGCCAAATACAAAGTCGTCTATCATACAAGTCACGATGAATACGCGCAAAGTCGCGCTAACAAGTCGCCCCTTTATGAGGCGACTTAGAGGTCGCGGTAGTGTGAACCGGCTCTAAAGCTCTAGTCCTGGATAAATATTATCCAATGTAAAGCTTCTCTTTTGTGCAGGAGTTTCCTTTTTAATAAAGACCAGTCACTGCTGCTCTCCCTCCTTGTGCAGAGTGACTGGTCTTGTCTCGGCCCCCTAGAGATGGGGGGGAAAAACTGTGCAAAAAAAAAAGTAATGTTTTGGTTGTAAATTTTTTTTTTGTTTAGAAATTAATAAATATTATTAGAATAATAAATATTATATCTATTACATGGTATTCCCGCTATATAACCTGAAAGCCTTAATGGAAAAAAAGTCAAATGTCAGACTTTTTATGTAAAAGTATTAAATTATTGCAAGTTGGAATACAATTTCAGAAGTAACAATGATCTTTTCAACACGGTTCTCAAACAAGAGAGGTTCTCAAACAAGAGAAATGTGCATTTCTGCCACTAGGGGGCACTGCAGGGGAAAGCATCCAGTCTACTTTGCTTGTGGGCTCCAACTTGTACCTCCTACAGTTGGGTGATTGTTTGGGGTACAGTGGATGATAGCTTCTGTCCTATAAGGCCCTAATTGACAGGTAAGCGGGAAGATCTGTCTGACAAATTAGTATTACCTTTAAAATGATTCATATTAAAGGGGAGCTCCAGACCCCCATCCACTTTTTTTTTTTTTTTTTTTTTCCTTTTTCAAAGACTCCTCTGTATTTGTCTAAACAAGTACATTAACATTTGCAACAAGTCATGTGTGGTAGTTTTTAGTTTAAGTAAAAATGTTTCATTACTAACCAGATCTCGAAGCAGGCAGGTTCCATATTCGCTGTGGGCATCTGAAGCCCTTCTGTCTTCATTTCCGGCATTTCTGTGTAGCTGGCTACCCAGCATGCACCTCCTGATCACGCGCCTGTGCAGTAATGTCACTGCGTGGCTCTCCCTCATCCTAACAGGTTGCTATAGCAATGTCGGTGTCGGCGGAAATTCCTGCCCCATTGCTATACCAACCTGTCAATCAGAGGACAGGAGAGGAAGGTAATGGAAGTCTGTTAACGTGAGATATCGTCAGGCGATTCGCAAGGACTCCTGGGATACATGACACCTCTATCCCAGGAGCCCTTGCGAATCATCTAGTGACGTAATCACCTAGGTGGCTGCTGTCTAAATTCTGGCTGAAATAAGAATAGAAAAGGTATTTGCATACAAAAAAAAATAAAAATAAATTTCCATTGGGAAAAGTATGCTCAAAGGGGAGAAGATAGATAGCGGCTCCGATCCTCCAGGCGGTTGGAAGATAGGTTTTCCATCCGTCTGGATTTCATGGACCACATCGGATCAGAGCAGTAGGTGTCAGTGGACATGTCACCGCTGCCCCATAGAGGTACATGGAGCATCCGATCGGGTCCGCCTGAAAACATTTTCAGGCGGACCTCATTGGAAAGCCCGTGTGAAAACGGCCTTCAGCTTTAATGTGATGGTGTGGTTTTTAATAATGATTTGCACTGTTCTTCAACAATGTCCCCTATTGTATCTGACAGATATTTTTTATATTTACTACAACTTGCAGTGCTTTGCTGAATTATGTAAAATTTAACCTTTGGGTGTTTGTTAGATTGCGACTCAATTGTACCAACAGTGATGATTGAGAGGCAAGCCGATCTTCTCAAAAACCACTTCCTCAAAAAGGGATTATGATGAACCTATATTGGATATAGAATTTAATCAACTGAGAGGCCTAGACAGGAAATCTTTACTACAAGAAAAGGTCAAACTGAATGATTTGCTTAAATGGTCTTTTATAACCTCTTTTTCTAGACAGCACAAATTAAAAATAACCTATTAAAGACACTTGGCTGTACTGAAAAATGACAATTTTGGGTCCTTTTTGTGAGGTGTACCCTCAGTACAGGCTAAGATAGCTCCTAATAATATTGGCCCACCCATCCTTTTTTCACAGCTTAATTGGATACTATCCCTGTAAAAGGTGTTCAGTATGTTAAATGAATACCCTAGGGAAGAGAGTCCTGTATCTTTACTTCTATAGTCACCTCTAGATCTTAATCAGACAATTCATTACATGCACATCCAAAAATGCCTGGGAATCTCATTACCTGCTCTTGTGGCCAACAATACGTAGCTAGAACTATCAGATAATTTTCAGTAGGTGTAAATTAACACATTAACAATAAAAAAGGCGTTCTAGAACATATGGTTCCAAAACACTATGTTGCGGGCATAATAGGGATCCATGTGGGACATCCTTTGTGACTATAGATAAATGTGGCACCATGGAGAGGAGGGATCGACAAAAAAGGGGGGGGGGGGGTCTCCTAACTAGAGACCCGTTGGATGCACGAATTGAGATCCTTTATCCCATATGAATGTTGAGTGGGTGGTAAATGCTTTAATCAGTAATGCATAATCCTTCCCCCCCTCCATCCACGTTGCTGATATCTGTATACATATGTTTTATCCACATTCCCCCTCCCCCACCCCCTTTATTCTTATTTTTTTTTAAAGAACACTAGAGGTAACTCGCATATACTTCTCATCACCTATATAATTACTCCATTCAGTTTCACGTTGGGGGTCTACTCTTAGGGTTTATTAGGTTTTGTATTTAATTAAATTGATTTTTTTTTTTTTTTTTTGCTGTGTGTGTGTGTGTGTGTGTGTGTGTGTAATATAAATATAAATATATATATATATATATAATTTACAGTGGGTACGGAAAGTATTCAGACCCCCTTAAATTTTTCACTCTTTGTTATATTGCAGCCATTTGCTAAAATCATTTAAGTTCATTCTTCTTCCTCATGAATGTACACATAGCACCCCATACTGACAGAAAAACACAGAATTGTTGACATTGTTGCAGATTTATTAAAAAAGAAAAACTGAAATATCACATGGTCCTAAGTATTCAGACCCTTTGCTCAGTATTTAGTAGAAGCCCCCTTTTGATCTAATACAGCCAGGAGTCTTTTTGGGAAAGATGCAACAAGTCTTTCACACCTGGATTTGGGGATCCTCTGCCATTCCTCCTTGCAGATCCTATCCAGTTCTGTCAGGTTGGATGGTAAACGTTGGTGGACAGCCATTTTTAGGTCTCTCCAGAGATGCTCAATTGGGTTTAAGTCAGGGCTCTGGCTGGGCCATTCAAGAACAGTCACGGAGTTGTTGTGAAGCCATTCCTTCGTTATTTTAGCTGTGTGCTTAGGGTCATTGTCTTGTTGGAAGGTAAACCTTCGGCCCAGTCTGAGGTCCAGAGCACTCTGGAGAAGGTTTTTGTCCAGGATATCCCTGTACTTGGCTGCATTCATCTTTCCCTCGATTGCAACCAGTCGTCCTCTCCCTGCAGCTGAAAAACACCCCCACAGCATGATGCTGCCACCACCATGCTTCACTGTTGGGACTGTATTGGACAGGTGATGAGCAGTGCCTGGTTTTCTCCACACATACCGCTTAGAATTAAGGCCAAAAAGTTCTATTTTGGTCTCATCAGACCAGAGAATCTTATTTCTCACCATCTTGGAGTCCTTCAGGTGTTTTTTAGCAAACTCCATGCGGGCTTTCATGTGTCTTACACTGAGGAGAGGCTTCCGTCGGGCCACTCTGCCATAAAGCCCCGACTGGTGGAGGGCTGCAGTGATGGTTGACTTTCTACAACTTTCTCCCATCTCCTGACTGCATCTCTGGAGCTCAGCCACAGTTATCTTTGGGTTCTTCTTTACCTCTCTCACCAAGGCTCTTCTCCCCCGATAGCTCAGTTTGGCCGGACGGCCAGCTCTAGGAAGGGTTCTGGTCGTCCCAAACGTCTTCCATTTGAGGATTACTGCGGCCACTGTGCTCTTAGGAACCTTAAGTGCAGCAGAAATCCTTTTTGTAACCTTGGCCAGATCTGTGCCTTGCCACAATTCTGTCTCTGAGCTCTTCGGGCAGTTCCTTTTGACCTCATGATTCTCATTTGCTCTGACATGCATTGTGATCTGGAAGGTCTTATATAGACAGGTGTGTGGCTTTCCTAATCAAGTCCAATCAGTATAATCAAACACAGCTGGACTCAAATGAAGGTGTAGAACCATCTCAAGGATGATCAGAAGAAATGGAAAGCACCAGAGTTAAATATATGAGTGTCACAGCAAAGGGTCTGAATACTTAGGACCATGTGATATTTCAGTTTTTTTCTTTTTTAATAAATCTGCAACAATGTCAACAATTGTGTTTTTCTGTCAGTATGGGGTGCTATGTGTACATTCATGAGGAAGAATGAACTTAAATGATTTTAGCAAATGGCTGCAGTATAACAAAGAGTGAAAAATTTAAGGGGGTCTGAATACTTTCCGTATCCACTGTGTGTGTGTGTGTGTGTGTGTGTGTGTGTGTGTGTGTATATATTATATTATATTTTTTATATATATATATATATATAAATACCTTTTTGCTGAACCTGGAGATGTTTACTTGTCGTGATTATTCATGTATTTTAAGGTGTTTTTTTTTTTTTTTTTTTTTAAATTCTCTTCTCCAGTTTGTTTATGCCCTTGACATTTTAGAGTTCCACTCAATAGGGGACAACTATACTATATTTTTCTAATTTTTTTTTTTTAAATGCATTATTCGTTTCAAGCGCTAGCATGACTTGATTTACTTCCACGGTTAATCCTTCCATTGGTGTTTTTTAAGTGCTGTTCCTTTCTGGGTCTACTTTATCTTATTATATATGTTTTTCGGCCATTCCATCAAAATCAAAGTGAGACTTGATTGGTTACCTGGATATTTTGTGGCCATCTTCGAAAATCAAATGGCGGCTTGGCTATGTGACTTACTATGGACTGAGCCCATCTTTACAATCAAAATGAGGTTTGACTATTAATTCCGTATGCCTTTTAGCCATTTTGTAAACTATAGTAAAGCTTGGTTAAGGCCTGACTTGCAATAGGGTTTTTTCCTCCTAAGTGGACTATTTATAGAGCTTGGTGACGAGTGTGACCTCCATGCCCCGATGACCTCAATTGTGACCGTGTGTAGGGTGGAGCTTATGCTTGTGATGTCACCATGCACACCTGTATCAGGATACTGACGGATTTGATCCTGGGACCGGTGTTTTTCTATTCAAGCGCTTGTTTAAAATTATTCTTGTGAGTGGGAGTGGCTGCTTATTTTATTTTTTAAAAAATAATTGTATACAATTTTACATTCTGCAGTCCCACCCTGGTTTTGTTTTTTGTATATGCTATGATGGAGTATCCTATGTAGTTTGGAAGACTGCAGTGACCAATTACGAGGGAGAGGAAGGTTCCCATCACAGATGACACATTGGTTAATGCAGCCTATTTGACTCTCTAACCACTTCTGGATCGGAAGGTTTTGCCCACTTAATGACCAGGCTATTTTTTTGCAATTCGGCACTGCGTTACTTTAACTGACAAGTGTGCGGTCGTGCAACGCTGTACGCATATAAAATTTGTCTTTTTTTTTTTTTTTTTTTTTATAGCTTAAAAAAAAAAAAAACAATTCTGGAAAAAATAAAAAATATTTCACTTTCTGCTTTAACTTTTTTACCCAAAAAAAATTTAATTTAATTTTTTTTTTTTATCTTTTTTAGGCCAACATATTTCTGCTACATATTTTTGGTAATAAAAAATCCCAATAAGCGTATTTTGATTGGTTTGCCCAAAATTTATCACTTATTTATTTTTTTTACTAGTAATGGCGGTGATCTGTCATTTTTAGCAGGACTGAGACATTGCGGCCGACAGATCGGACCCTTAACTGACATTTTTGGCACTTCTTTTTTACGGGGGACCAGTGACATTACTACAGTAAAAATATGCACTGTTAGTGTAATAATGACACTGGCAGGGGTCATCAAAGGGTTAAATGTGAGCCTAGGGGAGTATTTTCTAACTATATGGGGCTTGCGGAATTAACACAGAGACCTGTGATCCTAAATAGGAGGATCACAGGCGCTCTGTGTTTATTCCAGAGAGAACCGCCTGCTGTGTTTACAACAGAAGACCAACGTTCTCTCTTAGCGGGGAGCGATCGCGGATGTCCAACAGCAATCATGGCTGCTGGCCCCAAGGATCGGCTTCGACGCTTCCTAATGGGGGCAGGCGCGCGCCCCCAGGAGCGCTTCCGCGAACCGCTGTACAGTTACTACAGTTCACACAGCTGAGCCAGCCTGCCGCAGTATATCTGTGGCGGGGGGTTGGCAAGTGGTTAAAGAGTCCATGTTCTCTAGTAAGCCATTTGGTCTTATGGTGGTGGTAAACCTGGGAGATTCACATTCTGGATTGGAATTCATACCATACATGTGATCTCTTTACCATCCTAAATAAAATTGGGACTTTGACATGTTCCTTGCCCAATAATGCAGAGAAACCAGTATGTTATAGATCTAATGTAGCTGTCTTGTTGTAAATGTGTTTAGTGTATGCATTCATTGCTTTTATCTGCAATATAGAAAATGATTGTGCTTTTTGTCTTTAGGAGCTTATAAGAATTAACGTGACAGCACAGCATGACAACAAGACTGTAATGGAACAGGTGAGTGCTTGTTGGTTTTTTTTTTTGCCTGCGGGTTTTCTTCTCTTTTTGGCATTTTTCTACCTGTGTAAACATGTTGTTTATGCACTATATTTACCTGAATAAAAATGTTTACTTTTTTATTATTTTTGAATCTTTAAAAAAGAAGCAATGAAAACCACCACGTGTAATGAGAGAAATACGCCGGTACCTATAATCCTATACCAAGTATGCAGTAAAATCGTTACAGTGAGAACTCCCTTTCTGCTTACTTGTGCTAGGTCTGCAACTATGAAAGACATTTAAGCCTTCTGTTGGTTATAAAGGCTACATTTCTCTTACGTCCTCCGACAGTCGCCGCCCACTCATACAGTCTTCACCAATGGGGTATTGACTTCCTCTCCTTAGGAGTAGCTAGGCAAAAGACTTGTTAGAACAAAAGCATTTCCATAGACACACCCATAGGGGCTGTCCCACTGGTCCAATACCACTCCTGCAATAGCCATCTCAACTCAGTTTGTCTTCTGCCTAGTTCAGGAGTAGTCAGGCTTCCCTGTGCTGGGGCTACAGTCTCAGCCTTCATCTATTTTATGATTTTATTTTCTAAAGATGTCTTTTTTTTTTTCTTTGCATTGCTAGCTGTTTATTTTGTCAGCTTTTAGTTAGACGGATCTTCGGATGAAGATGGAGTTTGCGGAGCTGGGAATCGGACTGGTCGTCCTGGTTCTCCAGGACAGAGGATCAGATGGAATCCCAGCCCGCCATCGAGCGTTTCGCAGGCTATGTGTTCGCCCTGGCCTCATAAACGACCCATCCCTGTCCTTAGGGATACAGCCTTGTGGGGTGGCTACCTCACTGGACACATGCAGGGTTCGTCCGTGCACTCCTGGTGTCCTGCATTTTTTGCTGGCGGCACTCCCCTGCCATCTGAGGGTGGGTGGTTTTCCGTTTATTATGAGGCACCCCACGCCATCGGGTACAGGTAAGTACACTGTGTGGGGCCTCTGTCTGGGGGTTCGGCAATCCTGTGTGTCTGTGGTGTCCCCTATGTCTGTGCGTTTTTGGGCTCCCTGATCCTGGTCCCTGCAGGGGTTTTTTTCTCACAGCCTGCGCTCTGTGGGGTTTGGGGATCCCTCTCCTGTGTCACTAGGGTGCTTGGAGGTACAGACTAGCGTGGCGACCGCTGCAGGGTTAAAACCGCCGGTCTGCCATTTTAGGTGTGGGCAGCATGTCTGGCTTCACTGGGCGCTTGTATAGCATTGTGTGTAGTGTATTTTGGCACCTTGCGACGCCATCTTGTGTGTGGCAACGATCGGTCCGAGCACATGTCGGCGGCTATCTTGCCGAAGCCTCCCATTGCTTTGCATAGGCATCCATGTTTCCTTAGCCTGCAGCCTCTGTTCAGTCTCTGCGGTGACATCACTTCCTTCCTTTACTATGAAGCGACCGAAGGAGCTGGTAACGCACTTCTGGGGCTCTGTCCTGATGTCCTTTTTCTTTTCCTCCATTGTGCATTCTTCCTGGCTCAGTTTGTCCCTGCGGGGGGTCTGTGTTCCACCGCCATTGTAGCGGTGTGCTGCAGGGGTCCGCGGCACTCTTAAAGGGACAGTACCTCATATAAAAAAAAAAAAAAAAACTTTTTTTGCAATGGAATCTCTGGACAGCAAATTCACTCCAGCCTTGGTGGGGGATTCAAGTTCTTCTGAATCCTCTACTCTGACTAATTTGGCTGCTGTTGTGGCGTCTTTGGCGTCCAAAATGGATGTCTGAACGTGCTGCTAGAAAAAGGCCTAGGATTTCCTTTTCTTCTGATTCTGAATGTTACATGGTTGCTGTAGGTAGCATGCCCCTTTTCAGGGTCTCGCTCTTCTCAGGACCCCCAAGAGTCTGAGGGGGAGGTGGAAGTTACAGGGGTGGATAATTCTCCCCCTGCCCCCGCCCCCCCCCCCCCCCCCGGGACGCCGGAGAAACGTGCGGCTATGGATGCGCTGATTTCTGCCATTAAAGAAACACTACATTTAGAGGATGAGCCCAATCCTCCGGGCATTGTCATCTTTTGGCACACACAGGACCCGTAAGACGGCGCAGGTTTTTCCCTGCCCTGCTGAGTTTCATCACACTGTGAACAATGCCGCAATTTGAAACACACCTTCACGGTGCCTAGGAGGTTTCAACTTCTCTATCCTTTTGCGTCTACTATGGTTGCACGCTGGTGTGTGGCTCCTCAAGTGGATCACACTGTAGCCATATTGAACAAGGCTACACTGGTTCCTACCGAAGATTCGCCGGTATTTAGGGATCCTACGGATAGGAGGCTGGAATCGCTTGCCCGCCACAATTATGTGGTGGCGGGTTCCATGCTCAGGCCTATTTTCGCCTCTGTCATGGCGGTTCAGGCTGTGGCGGACTGGACCAAGGTGCTCAGACGCACACTCGTGGCTGATTATGCCCCTCCCACTACCGTGGAGATGGTGGACCAGATTTATCAAGGGGTCATGTATTTGTGAGATGCGGCCTTAAAGAGGCCCCATTGGCTGCGTGCCTGTCCAGTGTCGTGGTGCTTAGCTGTCGGCTGATCTGGTTGAAGAGCTGGTCGGCTGACCAGAAATCTAGGAAGGCGGTGGCTGACATTCCCTATGCGGGGTCTCGCCTTTTTGGGGAATCCCTGGATGAATTGGTTAAGAGAGTCACTGGGGGCAAGACCACTCTGCTGCCCCAGAATCCTAAGGGCAAGTTTTTCCGCGGGGTCCCGCCTTTAAACCTAATCGGGGTTCCTTTCGTGCCTGCAAGTCGCAGTACAAGGTGAAACCCTTCAAGGGCCAGGGTGGCCAGAGAAAGCCCTGGGCCAGCAAACAAAAATCCGGCCAAGCTGGGGCGGCGGCCCTGTCCGCCTCTGCCTGAGGGGTGGGGGGACGTTTGCGCAGTTTCCTCCAACCTTGGCTGCTCCGAGTTCAGGACAGGTGGGTTCAGGAAATTGTTTGATCAGGGTACAAGATCGAATTTCTTTCACGGCCAGGGGACAGATTCTTTCCCTCAAATCTTCATTTGACCCCAGGGCGGTTACAAGACCTGCATCAAGCGGTGCAGGATCTCCTCGCTCAGGGGGTGATTGTCCCGGTGCCTCATCGGGACAGGTTTCGGGGGCAAAGTGCGTCCAAATCTGGACTTGAAAGCTCTGAACCGCTTTGTGCGCGTTTGAAAATTCCGCATGGAATCGCTCCGCTTGGTGGTAGCCTCTCTGAGCCCAGGAGAATTCCTGGCCTCTATCGACCATAATCTACACATCCCAATTTTCGAGGGTCATCAGAGGTACCTCCGATTCGCTGTCGCGGAGGAACACTATCAGTTCGTGGCGTTACCTTTCGGTCTCGCTTCGGCTCCAATGGTCTTTACCAAAGTGTTGGCACCTGTTCTGGGACTGCTGCGGATGCAGGGCATTGCGGTCTTGGGTTATCTGGACGATCACCTGTTAAGATCGAGTGCCAGCCAGAGCCTGCTGCACGATCTGTCCACTACGGTCCAGACGGTCCAGGAGTTTGTTGGACGATCAACGTTCAGAAGTCGACCTTGTCTCCTTCGTTTCGTCTCTCGTATTTGGGAATGGTTCTGGACTCTGCTCAAGCAAAGGTGTTCTTGCCAGAGGACAAACTCCAGACCCTACAGTCAGAGGTCAGGTCACTCAGGGACAACGAATCCTCATCACTCGGGACCTGTATGCGGTCTCTGTGATTGATGGTATTGGCCTTCGAGGCGATTCCATTCACGCAGTTTCACACGCGGTCTCTCCAAGCGGAGATCCTGGCCGGGTGGGACATACTACCTCATTCCTTGGACAAACCAGAATTGATCTCTTGTGGTAGCTTCTGTCCCCCGCTGTGTCAGGCCGGAAAATCCTTCTGGCCGTTACTATGGACGGTGATTACCACGGATGCCAGCCTTGCCAGCCTATCTGCCCAGGGCACTTGGTCAGAGGAGGAATCCTCCCTTCCGATCAACATTTTGTAATTGAGAGTGATCAGGCTGTGCCTGCTCCATTGGTCGGATAGTCTTCAGGGCCGTCCTGTGCGGGTGCAGAAGGACAATGCCACTGCGGTGGCGTACATCAATCACCAAGGGGGCACCAGGAGTGCCCGGGCGGCCCAGGAAGTGACCAGAATTTTGTCTTGGGCCGAGACTCCTGTCCCGGCGATCTCGGCAGTTCACATTCCAGGTGTGGAGAATTGGCAGGCCGATTATCTGAGCCGCCAGACCCTGGACCAGGGGGAATGGTCCCTGCACCCGGAGGAGTTTCAGATGCTGTGTGCGAAATGGGGATCCCGGATGTGGATCTGTTCGCGTCTCGGCTAAACCACAAGGTGGAAAGGTTCGTGGCAAGAACGTGCGATCTTCTGGCAGACGCCTCGGATACGCTGGTGGTGCCTTGGCATCAGTATCGTCTGATCTATGCCTTTCCTCCGATTCAGTTGTTGTCCAGGTTCCTTCGCCGGTACGCCTCGGAACCAACATTGGTGATTCTGGTGGCACTGGACTGGCCACGCCGGTCCTGGTACGCGGACATCGTTCACCTGGCCGTCGAGCCTCGTTGACGGTTGCCAATGCGGGAAGATCTGCTGTCTCAGGGTCCGATCTTCCATCCTGCTTTACAGTCGCTGGCTTTAACGGCGTGGCTGTTGAAAGCCAGGTCCTGAGAGACGGGGGTCTCTCTTCGGAGGTCATTCCTACCTTAATCAAGGCTAGAAAAGCCTCGTCTGGTAAGATTTATTACCACACTTGGAAAGCTTATTTTGCCTGGTGTGAATCTAGGGGTTTCTCTCCTCGTTCATACTCGGTGGCAATCTGGAGTGGACCAGCGCCTTGCGTTTGCTACGATTGAGGGCCAGGTTTCTGCACTGGCTGTTCTTTTTCAGCACCCGGTGGCGTCTCCATTCTTTGATTCGCACCTTCATTCAAGGTGTGCGTCACTTGGCCCCTCCTAGAAGGGAGCCTCTGCCTCCATGGGACTTGAACTTGGGTCTGTCCGTGTTACAACGTTCCCCGTTTGAAAACATCAGGGAAACTTCGTTACCTCTGCTGTCTAAAAAGGTTGCCTTTTCTGGTGGCGATCACTTCTGCTCGCAGAGTGTCGGAGTTGGCGGTGTTGTCTTGCCGCTCCCCTTACCTGGTGGTTCATAGGGATAAGGTGGTCTTGCGACCAAACCCGTCCTTTCTTCCAAAAGTGGTTTCGGATTTTCACCTCAATGAGGACATTGTCTTACCTTCGCTCTGTGCGAATCCTAAGGAGATTGCCTTGCATTCTTTGGATGTTGTCAGGGCGATCAGGGTTTACCTGTCAACTGAATCCTTTCGGAAATCGGATTTCCCTCCTTGTCCTTCCTGAGGGACCGTGGAAGGGTATGGCTGCATCTGCGGCGACCATTGCTAGATGGCTCAGACAGACAATTGTTCAGGCCTATTCGTTGAGGGAAAGGGTACCACCCTTCCCTGTCAAGGCGCACTCTACCAGGTCGGGGAGTGTGTCCTGGGCTTTCCGGCATCAAGCCTCAGTGGCCCAGGTGTGCAAGGCTGCGACTCCTTTTCAAAATAATACAAAATTGATGTTCTGGCGTCAGCTGATGCCTCCTTTGGCCGCAAAGTTCTCTGTGTGGCAGTCCAGTAGGGGACCCAGGTTTTATGCGGGTCCCTGGCTGTTGGGGTTGTTTACCCCTTGGTTATTTGCTTTCCTGGGTTGTTGCTCCTGTTGAGCCTTTTTTTTTTTTTTTTTTTTTTTTTTTTTTTTTGTCCAGAGGGTTACCTCTCTGTTCATGTAAGGTTCCTTCTCTGAGATGGGTACTGCGTTGCCTTTTCTGAAAGTTGCGTTTCCCAGCCCTCATGTCTACACTGCTTTGGGACATCCCCATTGGTGAAGACTGTATGAGTGGGCGGCGACTGTCAGGGGACGTAAGAGAGAACTGAATTTTTGTAAAATCTTACCGTAAAATTCCTTTGAGTCCTCCGACAGTCGCCGCCCCCGTCCCTCTTTTGGGGTTCTTATACACTTAACTGCTTTGATACTAAATGGAGTTGAGATGGCTATTGCAGGAGGGGTATTGGACCAGTGGGACAGCCCCCATGGGTGTGTCTATGGAAATGCTTTTGTTCTAACAAGTCTTTTGCCTAGCTACTCCTAAGGAGAGAAGTCAATACCCCATTGGTGAAGACTGTATGAGTGGGCGGCGACTGTCGGAGGACTTAAGACCGGCAGCTCCTAAAGAGGTAGGGAAACCCTCCAGACATGCAGGAAAAAAGAACACAAGGGATAAAATGAACAGCAATGACTTTATTATAGCAACTTGCATGTATAAAATCCAAAATCAAATCCAAAATCAAACATCAGTCTGTGCGGTATCAGGAGGGATCCTCGCAGTGAAGCCAAGTAGTGTGTGGTCAACAGGAGATCCCGGCAGCAGTCCTGTGCTGTATTAAGAAGCTGTCCGAGCACTGGGCTGTAGCTAGACGTAGCGGAGGCTTCCTTAATGGGCAGCCTCGCTGATGCCCGTGGCCGGAAGTGACGCAATGGCGCACTGCTGGTTCCTCCACGTAATCTGACAGGGGTCAAACGACTAAGCAAGTAGTGGAGGGCGGGCCCCAACGTTGTTTCGGAGGACCACCTCCTTCATCAGGCAGCCCTGCCCTTGCTATAATAAAGTCATTGCTGTTCATTTTATCCCTTGTGACCTGGCGCTCTGGTGTTCTTCTTTTTTCCTATTAGCTAGACATGGATGCTTTTGTTGTCTATGCATTCATGGTTTCCTGACGCTTCCTCGGGACATGGAAGCAATTTACACTTCAGATGAAATTAGAGAATCCTATCCTATCTAAAAATAGAACATAAGTACAAGAATCCAAAATTGCAAATCTCCCCAAATGCGTTAAAGAGGAAGTAAAGCTTCCTCTAACTTGTACCTAATAGGTAAGCCTTATTGGTTTACCTATCGATTCTGTAAATATCTCCTAAAAATGCATCGTTTAGGAGATTTACTTTGAATGCAGCCGTTGACATCATTGGCGCATGAGTCCTGAAGGAATGGCGGCTCCGGCCAATCAGAAGGCCGGAGGATGTGTATCCAGAAGGAAGACAGATGAACATGTCGGCCGTGTCAGTGGTGAGCGGGCGCCACTGCAAGGGCTTCGTTCTAAGGTTTTTGTTTTTTTTTGAGGTTTACAACCGCTTTAACACAGTACATAGAAGGCTGAGAGAGAAAAAGGGGGGAAATTTTTTTATTTTTTTTTTTCCTCTTGAATAAGAAGGAAAAAAAAAAGTTGAATTTACCTTGAAATCAGATAAATCTGTCCCCACCTCTTCTCAAACTCCTTCTCTTCTGTGAGTGTCCCCACCCCCACAGGAAGTTGGCTGCTATTGGGGCACTAGTGCACGTCCAAAGAAGCGCTCCATGTATCTTGCCCACAAACCTCCTCCTAGGATTTGATTGACCACAGCAGGAGAAAATGGCCACTGCTGCCTCTGTTCTGTGGGAAGGGGGGGGGGGGGAAGCAGGGTGCAGTTGCAGACTGGCACAGCATTGGATTGGAAGAGGACTTGGGTAAGTGTTTTTAGGGAGGATGGGGTAGGCGGGTGAACATTTTTTTACTTTAATGCAGGAAATGCATCAAGGTAAAAAAAAGTCATGACTTTACAACCACTTTTAAATCCACATAACAGCTGCCAGGCAAATACCGGTAATTAGACTTTAGCAATGGCATCCCCTGTGTGTGTCTCAGTACAGTTTTTTTCTTCAATCTATTGTCTTACATGGTATGTGTATTTTCTGATTGTAACTAAAAATTTACATACATATGAATAATAATTTCAATCAACAGAGTTGCAGATTAATTCTTTATCTGAAATAAATATGAAATATTTCCTAAAACAAAAAGTGAAAAGCAACTTGTAGAAAAAGATTGTTGGTTAAAGTTTTTTTTAAAATAAAAAATGAGTGCCGTTTTACACTAGTGCGATGCGGGAACCCTGCAAATCCACTGTGGGTTCCTGCATCGCACCCCACTCGCAGGCAGTTCACACGGCCATATGCGAGCTGCTAGGGGGGGTCAATACAAACTTAACGACACCCCCAGATTAGTTTGCATATCGCAGTGCCAACTGTCAGATCGGACAGGAATTGGATCCAATAGGTGTGAACACCCATGTGATCCGATTCTGCTGGAGGACCAAAAGTGATTTTGGTCCTGCGTGACTTTGGTCCAAATGCGATGTGAATTCAGCCATACAATCTGTATGGCTGTGTTCGCATCGCACAGACATCGCATGTGATCTGCATAGTGGTGCAAATCACATGCGATGTCTCACATCACATATGTGTGAATTGGCACTTACTCATATTTATTACTAAATGCCTTCCCAATTATAATGTTTTTGTTTTACTTAAAAAGGTTTCCCCAGGATCTAGATTTCACTTTGTCTCTGTTGTATGGGTTTGCTCCACTTCCAGGCTCTTGTTCTTTTGCTACGGTATACAATACAGACTTTTTTTTTTTTTTTCCTGCAGGTAAGATGAACTATCATGCCATAATTTTACTGTATGTTACGATATTTTACTTCCTGATTACTGTTCATTGGTGGTGTATATCATCCAAAACATAATTCGTATAGCTTAAAGGAGTATGCATAGTGCAATTCATAGATGGGATATTCAAAAGCATAAGGGTACCTCTTCTTCTCACATCAGTACATATTCCTTTTGTATATTCTCAGATCTGTTTCCTGAGGATAGCCTCACCCTATTTCCTGCTTAACCCTAGCTGATCCAAGCTATTAATCTCAGACTGTTCTACTCTTCCCGAAGTTCAAGACTTGGCTTCATATACCTACATCCATCAGTTAAATGAAGAATCTTCCTTTTTAAATGGTCAGACTTCAAGAGAAATTAAAGAAGGAAGGAAATTGAGTGAGATTAGGAATCCCTCAAGAACAATGACATCAATGAAAAGCATTCTAGTCAATATTTGAGATTTACAATGTATCATTATCGATTTTCACCGGCATACCACACTGTTATTTATTAAACCTAAATTAATTGTTTAAAAGGAAGAAACAACCCCTGGTTTGGATTTCCAAACAGCATTATTGAATGGTGCAAAGATCATCTCCCCAACGTTCTGATATTGCTGGCAACATACCCCATCTGAAAGGTCCTTTTTGCCCATGCAACATTTAATACTTGATAGAGCTGTTTCTAAATCGGGCTATTTCCATGTTTGGTTTTATTTTTCCAAAAATGTATTTGCATTTGAAGATTAAGACTTTGCTGCCTGAAAATAGATATATTAAGGTTTACTTCCTGGAAATACTATGTCCTTTTGTCGTTTAAAATTAAACCAAAACCCAAATATTAACTGCCAACTTCAACCAGATTGCTGAAAAAAAATTCCCTGATGGCTGGGGTCTCCCTCTGGAGGCCACTGGCCTTCCTCTTCGTTGTATATATTGCCTGGTTCATCTGAATCTTCTGCCTCACACAAAGCAGTGACAAATGTGTAAGAGAAGAAAGCAATCCAGAGCTTGCAATAACAGGTAAGTAGTTACATGCTCTAGCTGGGACACAATGTCACTGGAGGTTTCCATCTGCTCACTTCAACCTGCGGTGACATGGTTGTGTCTGCATCATAGTGGGTGGCCTTTTAAAGTGCCAGAAAGTGTGTACACTGCTCAGGTGAATGAATGGTCAGAAGTCCAGCCTGGGTAATGGCCCTGACTTGCCACCGTTGTATATAGGCGTAATTGGCCACACTCCACCACAAAGCTGGCACGAGGTAAAATTATTTATTTGTATATGTCACGCATCAATGGGATACAACAGAATTGATACATTTTACGCAAACCTTTCATGCTTGTTCACTTTATGTTCGTGTGAAACGCATCTATCAATCCTGTTGTTGCTTGACCTATACAAATAAAGGATCTTGCGTTGCCCAAGCTTTGTGGTGGAGTGTGGCCTTTTAAAGTGCACCTGATTTAAAAATGTTAAAATTTGATATGTTTTGGAGAAAATCTAGAAATATTTAGTGTGCACAATCAGTACCCTGAAAAGTAGTGATCGATCGATGTTTTTTTTTTTTTTTTTACTACCGATATTTTAGTCATCGCGTATTGGCCGATTTTTTTTTTTTTTTTTTTTTTTTTTTTTTTTTTTTTTTTCCGTACATTAAAAAACATTTTATTTTTTGACAGGTACTCTTGTGGAGGGATCTGGTGGTCTAAAAGACCCCAAATCCCTCATTTGCACTTAAAAGCATTCAAAACGCCAAGTTTAGCTGTAATTTTTTTGAATTTGGTGCTGAGTACCCGGAAGTGATGTCATGACATCACTTCCCGGTTTTTACATGGGAGACCCGATCAGAGCCGAATGCGGCTTTGATCGGGTCTTCTCTTCGGCCGCCGTGCAGGCTGGTTGCCCGTGTTTCCCGATGGGACAGGAGAACTGGGCGAGCTGAGGGAGAGGGCGCTCCTTGTAATGACAGCTAAGCTGCTTATCAGCTGCATCAGTTGTCATTACAAGACAGCCAACCGACTATGGACGCCAGTATCTGGGTGATGCCTCTAGCTGCAGGCATCATTCTGGTACATGCACGTTCCTGAAATATCGGTAACCTCAAGTGCATATCGGCCCCTGATAATTGGTCGATCCCTACTGAAAAGCCTACCTTCTGTCTTAGTTACATAGTCAGGTTGAAAAAAGTCCATCTGGTTCAACCAAACCAGATCTTGATTTCCTTCTGGCAAATATCAGTGCACTTCCTGTCCCTACAACTTCAAAGCTGTATTTCTGCATTGCGAAATTCAAGGCACTGCTGCCACTAACTCATGGTCTCGGGAGGTTTGGCGTACATTTAGTGATCTCACTACTACATTGTTCATCGTTTTTTCTTGTTGGTGCTTTGCTTCCTTATGTCGATGCTTCTATCTCTACCAAGATGGCTGCCTCCACAAAGCATAGAAAATTGTATTTGTAATGAAGTATGGTGGGAATAAAGGTGGATCCCGTAGAAATTTTCTTTGCAGGGATGCCTGTTTTCCTGTCCTCGATAGATGGCTAGATGGATATAATTATTTATTGAAGGAACACTTTTTAATTAGGGTATAGCACCAAGTCAATTACACTCCTGGAATATTGATCTGGTCAGTTGAGTAGCAGAGGGAGTTGTCAATCAGTTTGGTGTTAATGAAATTACCAACAGGTGCACAAGAGGGGCAACAATGAGACGACCTCCAAAACAGTAATGGTTTTACAGGTGGAAGACACTGACATTTTTTCCCTACTCATCTGCAGACTGTTTTTCTTTACTAGTTTTGCATTTGGCTAAAGTCAGTGTCACTACTGGTAGCATGAGACTATACCTGGACCTTATAGAGGTTGCACAGGCAGTCCAACTCTTCCAGGATGGCACATCAATGTGTCGGTGCCAGAAGGTTTGCTGTGTCTCCCAGCACAGTCTCAAGAGCATGGAGGAGATGCCAGAAGACAGGCAGGTAATCTAGGACAGCTGGACAGGGCTGCAGAAGGTTCTTAACCCATCAGCAGGACTGGTATCTGCTCCTTTTATGCAAGAAGTAACAGGATGAGCACCGCTAGAGCCCTACACAATGACTTCCAGCAGGCCACTGGTGTGAATGCCTCATGATAATTTTAATTTTATTTAAATTGTGGTTTAGGGTGGGTGGATTCTACACCCCCCCCCCTTCCCATTCTTGCTGTAGTATGTGCTACAGAGAAAGTGACAATTAGAAAGGAAACAAATAATGCGCAGAGACCTCTCCAAGGGTCCCCCCACAATACATAGCAGCAATGTTCCACTTAAAATCACTCCCATGCTGCCATCCACCCCTATGTTGCCAATCACCCTCATGTTTTTGACAGCCCCCTTGCCTTTTAGCCCCAAAAATGGGCATTTTTATTTGACAGATTTTGGCTCCCATTGGCGTTTTTAGGGTTTGGAACCTAAACTTCTTTAAAATTTGGTGAACACTGCTCAGACCAAAGTGCCTGTTCGCATCTGCCTTATTTTGAATACTTCCAGTTTGACAGATTACGTATTTTATCCACTGAGCGTATACTGGCAGTTTGCAGGATCCAGGCATTGCTTTACAGGATGCAATGTTAAAATTAAAAAAAGCTTATTTTTATACCTGCAAAAATGTGTAAATTATTTTTATTAATGCATATTACATTTTTGAAATTATCTTTTTTAAATCAACTTCTGTCAAGCAGGGAAGGCCACACAGTGATCTAAATTCAGTCAGTCCAGCTATTTTACATTTGTATATGGCCAGCTTAAAGTGGAGCCTTAAAGTTGCGCTTTAAGCAATCCTCCCCCAAATATGCCACATTTGGCATGTCGCTTTTTTTTGGGGGAGGGGGGAGAGACAGGTACCTGCTCCCACTTAGGTCAGGCCACCTAGGTGGCTCGGGCGAAAGTTCTCCTCTCACCCTCCCTTCTTGCAATCTTCTGGGATATGTCACAGGTCCCAGAAGATTGTCCGATCAATGAGGAGGTGCTGTGGGGCTCACGCATGTGCATCCATACTTTTTGTAGCTGCTCACTTGTAATTAACACCAAAAATGAGTGGAACTCTGCTTTAACAGTTACACCTTATAGTTCCCCTCTTCTTCCCCACATATAAGTAGTAAGTTACTTTGGGGGAAATTTACTAAGACTGGAGCAGCCAGAATCTGGAGCAGCTGTGCAAAGTAAATCAGTTTCTAGCTTTCATTTGGTTTCAAAGTAAATAATCAGTTTCTAGCTTTCAAGCTGGTTGGTTGCTATTCACAACTGCTCCGATTTTTAGTAAATTCTCCCCTCTGTATCTCTGGGTATGTGATGCTGTCACATGAGGGAGGGTTCTTGGCTCTGTGCAAGCTCTGATTAGACCAACTGGGAGCTTACACAGGGTTTTTTTTTTTTTTTTTTTTTTTTTAATTGTTAAATATGTTAAACCAATGTATGTGCATTTAGGCCACACAGAACCCCATCCAGCTAGTCCCACTTATACTCCCATTAATTTACCCACTTTTGAGATTTATTTTATTTATTTTTTTCCCTGATCAATAAAAGAGAAAGAGAGGAAAAATGTCTTCAACAGAGCGACAAATGACTGTTTCCCCCACTAGAAATATTCTTGGCACCTTTTGTGATGTTCTAGCAATTCAAGGTATCACATCACGGATTTAAACGTAAACTTCACTGGGCTTAAGGCCCCCACACACGTACCGATCGTCGGTATACAAACGTCGGCGGACGAAAGATCTGCCGATTGTACGCGTGTTAGTATGGTGCCTCCGACAGCTGTCTGCGCACAATCCGCGGACAAAAGTCTTTCTTGCAAACATGAAAATTTTTGTCTGCGGACACCAGAACGGACGATTGTTCGCCTGTCAGTACAGAATTCGGCTGACAGACCGCAGATTTGCAAGACTGGGCATGCTCAGAAAATTAAAAACACAGGGAAAGTTAACCATTACATGACATCACTTCTGCAGTCAGCTGAAGTCTGCAGACAAAATTCTTGTGCTGTCCTTGTGCTGTCTTTGCACTTTTCAACAGACACCGACATCCCGGGGAGAAAAGACGAACATTTGTATGCCGACGATCGGTACGTGTGTACGGGGCTTTACAATCATATCGTGCAGATGAACAATGATCACCCCTGTTTTAATAAATGAAAAGTCCTCACAGTGTGACTTGGATAGATGAGGCCTCCTTCAAGGCATTCTGTGTGCAGGGAAATGGCTGTCAAAAACACCCAATGCATTTAAGATCACCATTCCAGATTTACAAGGGAGTCTGTTGTATATTTGCACTAAACCTGTATGTGAAGTGACTGGTTTAGCTGACTTTTAAACTGCTAAAAGCAGTGTGTGTATGTTTGGAAGAAAAATATGCACTAGCTTATTTTCTGCTGAAGAGCAGAATGTTCTAAATTAAATTGCCAATCGTGTGGATCTCTCATGGACTATACATTTTCGTATATAACCTATCCCTCATTTTCCTTTTAACTCTCCATATCTCTGACCCACTGTATGATTTGATATCACAAGAACAGGAACTGATGGAAAATCTTACCGGACACAGACTGCAAAAGAAGCCAGGCAGATGTTATAACCTATATTATCTGTATATACTGTATAATAACCTGTAATACCTGTATAACCTAACCAATACTTTTGTGCTATACTTTGGCTTTAAGCAGATGGAAGAAGCATTTAAGTAAAATTGGTGACGTGCCACTATGTTTCAAAGTATGTAGAAATACAAATGTATAGAATATGGAGGGAGTTGCAAAAGCAATAAAGCAGAGGATAAACAATCGGCATACATTTCCCATTTATTGCATGTAGGAACAGTTGGTAAATCCTGTGAAGACCAGAAAGACATTGTCAAAAAAAATAAAGTATGCAACTGTAGCATGAAAATATCATGAAAACACGAGATTGGTTATATAGTTAGTCAGGTTGAAAAAAGACACTAGTCCATCTAGTTCAATCAATAGGAGTTAAAAAAAATAAAAACTACAATTCTATACCCGCAGTTGCTCCAGAGGAAGGTTAAAAACCCCAGCAAAGCATAATCCAATTTGCTCAAGCAGGGGAATAAAAAGTCCTTCCTGATTCCCCCCCCTGCGAGGCAATCTGAATTTTCCCTGGATCAACTTTACCTATAAATGTTAGTACCCGGTTATGCTGTGTACATTTAGATAAGAATCCAGGCCTTTGCTTTAAAAAAAAAAAAAAAACTGGTTAGCAGTGACACACTATATTACCAATAATATTGGGACACCTGCCTTTACACCCACATGAACTTTATTGGCATCCCGGTCTTAGTCTATAGGGTTCAATATTGAATTGGCCCACCCTTTGAGGCTATAACAGCTTCGGCTCTTCTGGGAAGGCTGTCCACAAGGTTTAGGAGTGTGTCTTTGGGAATGTTTGACCATTCTTCCTGAAGTGCAATTGTGAGGTTAGGCACGGATGTTGGAGAGAAGGTCTGGCTCACAGCCTGCACTCTAATTCATCCCAAAGGTGTTCTATCGGGTTTGAGGTCAGTTTCTCCACCCTAAATTTTCTCATCCATGTCTATGTGAACCTTGCTTTGTGAACTGGTGCGCAGTCATGTTGGAACAGGAAGGGGGCATCCCCAAATTGTTCCCACAAATTTGGGAGCATGAAATTGTCCAAATTGTCTTGGTATGCGAGCCAGACCTTCTCTCTAGTATCAATGCCTAACCTCACAAATGCGCTTCTGGAAGACTAGTCAAGCATTCCCATAGACACACTCCTAAACCTTGTGGACAGCCTTCCAGAAGGGTTCAAAGCTGTTATAGCTGCAAAGGGTGGGCCAACTCAATATTGAACCCTAAAGACTAAGGTCCGGGATGGCATTAAAGTTCACCTGGGTGTAAAGGCAGGTGTCCCAATACTTTTGGTAATATAGTGTACATGTATAATGTTCAACAAACCCCCCCCCCCCCCCAATTAGGGGATAGAATACAGTATGTTACCAAGGAGTGAGAGTTGAAAAAAAAAAAAATAGGACCAGAAACCATGAGTGGAGTAATTTTAATCGGATTCTAATGGTGGTGTTTTTGTTTTTTTTTATTTTTGCTTTTTTAATGACCTGAAGGTGGCTTTTAACATCAGCTATGATAGAGGACAGATGCAACTGAATGGATTTCCCTTAAGTAAAAGTGTTTCAAGAATATCCTGGAAAATGGACAAAAGTAAGAAACTCTCTATTTAATCCTGGCATGGGGGGATTGTATGTGTATGTTGTGTGCGTCGTTGTAACATGAGAAAAAGAGTAAACCATTATGTATTTACTGATAGAAATGGTTGGGTTTTAATGCTGTCTGGGGCCTACCAGTGGACATTTCAACTCTCTTCCAGTTTTGATGGCTGGGTTTTTTGCCAGGTCAAATAAAAAATGGGAAATGCTATGATAGGGACATAACCGTAAAATCAAAAATCTTAATCGTACAGGACACAAGTAAAGTATTCATAGACCCTGGGTTATAGGCTCTTACCTTTTTTTAGGTGATTAGACACTGGCAAAGCTTTTGAGGATGTGTACCCTGGGCTTCTCCCCTATAACCCTACTCCCACTCCATGAGTACTTCCGTTTTTTTTTTTTTTTTTTTTGTTTTTTACTAGAGTCCTTATGTGATGATCCTCCTCTCCTTTGCAGCAAAATCACTCTTAACTTAAGCGGTTTATTATGATGTTTTATCTTCAAAATTCTTTCTCTTCAATCATCGTCCCTGCTTTCTAATGCCACAGGTAGAAACAATGCAACCTTGGTAAAACCCTGGAGCACTGGAACCTGCATGGACTCTCACCTTGCCACTTAGTACAACACTTCAGGGGTTGATCTAGTAAAACTGGAGAGTGCAAAATCTAGTGCAACACTGCATAGAAACCAAGAAAGTAACTATCCTGCGCTTAGGTGTAATGCTCAAGGGAAGGAAGTGTGTCTAGTTCTTATTGTCAAAGCCTAGGGTCTTGCTGCCCTCTCAGGACTATTGGTATCCAAGTATACTGAAAAACAAAAGAAGGGTGCACCGACCTAGTTCAAATCCATTACAAAAAATGTATTAAAGGTGACGCATTATGTATACAAGCAAAATGAAGACAAGTTGCCTCCAGATTTGCTGGAAGGCTCCAACACTGCAAGGAGACCAGATGGCATCTGTGGGGGCTTGGTGTATGCATTTCAAGAGAGAACCCTTTTTCTCAGAGCCAAAAGGACAAATGACCCACCATGCATTTATATATATATATATATATATATATATATATATATATATATATATATATATATATATATATATGTGTGTGTGTGGAGATCCATATATGTATGGGTCTTTACTGCCCCCATTGGTAAGCCCTGCCCGTCATAAAAAATTAGGGGTGTGTGTCTCTCCAGGATACAATCCCAGATTGACACCCATCCTAGGTAGCGAGTGACCGGAATAGCAGCGAATATCACATAGCATACAATATGATGTCTTGCAATATAAACATGAAATCACACACACACACTGTATGTACTTATATTGCATCCAAGCCAAAGCTCTTAAAAGTGTACCCACCGCCATGTCCTCCAAAGACCTATGTGGTTCCTATAAATATGTTCAGTTCAGAGGCGCTCCTGATGCTGCCGCCTCCTACTAGCATGGGGAAGCTGGCACAGAGGCGTCATAAGTGACTCTGCTCCAGGTCGCCTCTTGTATGGCTGGAACGCAAGTCTAGCCGGTAGACCTGAAAGAGCGGGTGGATCTGTGTTCCACCGAACTATACGTCCGTTCTGGTCACCTGGCAGCGTCCTATCCAGTTTCATCTGAGCATAGTCTACAGCAGGGGCAGACCCGAAGACCATTAACACCTGCTTCTCCCCAGTGCTGCAGGTGTGCTATACAGTCGCAAGGGGCCAATGCAGGAATGGTTAGTGGCAGGCTCACTGGGCAAAGAGCCAGAGTGTATATCAGTACACAACACCAGAAGATCAGGTGCCAAAAGGAATGTGTATGTCTCATAGGAAAGGGTTAATGGGGCCTACTGTCCATAGCTGCTAGAGAATGTCCTTGGAGGAGGGAGGTTACAAGCAACCAACACTAAAAGTTTTCTGTGAAGCGCTTAGGACATGAGTACTGCTTGTAGTGGCACTGAATAAGGAAGGCAAAATTCAGTCAGCTTTCATGACAAAAGTAAAAGTGTTGCGTACAAAAGTGAGGCAAGAGCACTGGTGGAACATAGTAAAAACACAGCTTGATATACGTAACAGAACAGGGAAGGACTGGAAAATATCCAAATACCACATTATCTGCAGTACACCATACAACAAGCAAAACGACTATCCGTCCAAGAGAAAAGAACATCTGTATCATGTTTTCCATATTCTCAATTGAGATTACTCAGCGATTGCGGAACAGTACTCGATGCTCTCCTGGGATATACATTGTGAGAGAAAAATTACGTGTACAAAAAGGAGCTGAGTAATGCCCCATACACACGCGCAGATTATCTGCAGACTTTCCAAAACCATATAATATGAGGTCAAACCTAAACACTTTCAATTTGTATGCAATCCGGCAGGCCCTGGCACTACATAGAAAAGGTAAGTCTGCTGACAAACGTCTGCAGATAATCTGCACGTGTGTATGGGGCATAAGAGT
Source organism: Pelophylax lessonae (assembly GCF_965119305.1). NCBI lineage: Eukaryota > Metazoa > Chordata > Amphibia > Anura > Ranidae > Pelophylax > Pelophylax lessonae. The sequence goes on from NC_138770.1 coordinate 456,394,028, forward strand.
GAGAAAAAGAAAAGCAAAAGAAGAGGAGGTAGAGTAAACCTGGAGGAAAAAAAAAAAAAAAAGGCATGTTAAGCAAAAAAATAAAAACCCTAGATCCATTGCAGATGGACATAGCTGGCCCATGGGCTCCAAACCCGTTCAAATCATTGTGAAGTGTCATTCATTTTGCTGGTGAGGTGCTTGTTGAGCATAATCGGAGACACACTTCGTACCTCTACATTCAAACATATAAACCACAAGTGTACAGTTGGGTCCATATACATTTGGACACAGGCACAATTTTCATACTTTTGGCTATGTATGCCACCAGAATAAAATTATGATGAAACAATCCAAATTAATTTGTAGTGCAGACTTTCAGCTTTTAATTTAAGGGGTTGAACATAAATATCAAGTACAAGTTTTAGGAACTGCAACTATTTTTATACGCAGTCCCCCCCATTTTTAGGGGCTCAAATGTAATTGGACAAATGAATATAATCCCAAAAAAAGTTCATTTTTAATATTTTGTTGAGAATCCTTTACTGGCAATGACTGCCTGAAGCCTAGAACCCATGGACATTGCCAAAGACTGGGTTTCCTTCTTTCTGGTGCTTTGTCATGCTCCTAACTGCATCTGTCTTCAGTTGTTCTTTAGTTTGTGGGTCTTTCTGCTTTTTAGTTTTTCCTTCAGCAAGTGAAATGCATGCTCAATTGGATTGAGGTCAAGTGATTGGGTCGGCCATTACAGAATATTCCACTTATTTTCCTTCAAAAGCTCCTGGGTTGCTTTTGCAGTTTGTTTTGGATCATTGTCCATTTGTACTGTGAAGCGCTGTCCAATCAACTTTGCTGCATTTGGCTGAATCTGGGCTGACAGAATATCCTTATTACTGCAGAATTCATCTGTCTGCTTCTGTCTTCTGTCACATCAATAAACAATGACCCAGTGCCACTGGAAGCCATGCATGCCCATGCCATCACACTGCCTCAACCATCTTTTTTACAGATGGATTTGTGTGCTTTGGAACATGAGCTCTCTGATGGATTTGTTTTAGTTTTTGAAGCCTTAAAATGGACAGCTCCTTTGAACGCATGATGTAGGTTCAATAGAGTCCAAATGCAAATTCCACACTTATGCCCCATACACACGTGCAGATTATCTGCAGACTTTTGTCTGCAGATTTACCTTTTCTATGTAGTGCAAGGGCCTGCCGGATTGCATACAAATTGAAAGTGTTTAGGTTTGACCTCATATTCTATGGTTTTGGTAAGTCTGCAGACAAAAGTCTGCAGATAATCTGCACGTGTGTATGGGGCATTAGAATCAACTCCAGACCTTTTACCTGCTTAATTGATGAAGGAATAACAAAGGAGTAGCCCACACCTGGCCATGAAACCGCTTTTGATTTAATTGTGCAATTACTTTTGGTAGCTTGAAAAAGGGGGGATGGCTATTTCTTAAAGCTGGAATTCCTAAACCCTTCCTCCGATTTGGATTTACATACCCTCAAATTAAATCTGAGAGTATGCACTTTCAGCCCATATCCGTTATATAACTATAGCTTGAATATGTTTTACCTATTACCTGAAAAAATATTGTGCCTGTGTCCAAATATATATAAACCTAACTGTATACTAATGAGTTGAGAATGATTGATTTTATTTTTGGATATGATCAAACTCATAGACCTAAAATATTATGCAATATTAAAATATTGAATCGAACATAAACGTCCCATTTATTTTAAATACAAAAATTGTGCACAATGACAAAAATATAATGACATACTGTGTGTGTGTATGTGTGTGTGTATAATATATATATATCACAAGTGAGTACACCCCTCACATTTTTGTAAATATTTTTTTCTATCTGTTCATGTGACAACACTGAAGAAGTTACACTTTGCTACAATGTAAAGTAGGAAGTGTACAGCTTGTATAATAGTGTAAATTTGCTGTCCCCTTAAAATAACTTGACACACAGCCTTTAATGTCTAAACCACTGGCAACAAAAGTGAGTACACTCCTAGTCAAAATGTCCAAATTGGGCCCAAAAGTGTCAATATTTTGTGTGGCCACCCTTATTTTCCAGCACTGCCTTAACCCTCTTGGGCATGGAGTTCACCAGTAAAATAGATGGAACGTGTTCCAAAATGGCGAAGGCGGGTCCGTCAGTTGAAGTTCCAACAACGATTTATAGCCTGAGTAAGGAATGCCGCAAGGCAACTGATTCTTCCGGAGTATTTTTTTTTTTTTTCTTTTTCTTTTTTTTTTTGCAAAAAATGAAAATACCCCAGTGGTGAATAAATGCCACCAAAAGTAAGCTTTACTTGTTTAAAAAAAAAAAAAAAATATATATATATTTTCATATAGGTACAGTGTTGCAAATGTCATTCAAAATGCAAATTGCACATGACTGTATAGATGTAATTTCAAATGCGACAGCTCTGAAAGGTGAAAATTGGCCTGGGCAGGAATGGGGTGAAAGTGCCCTGTATTGAAGTGGTTACATTTTTTTTTTTTTTTTACCGTCCCCTTTTGTTCGAAGCTGGACCAGATCTATTTCCTTAGGAATAGAGCTTGCAACACTGTTACTTTACTGTTCCTTTCCCCCAGTGAGTATAAAGTTAGAAGAAAAAAATCAGTGTATATTGGTAACCACCCCTGTGCGTTTAAAAAAAAAAAAAAGCTTATGGAGATTTTTCTGAAGAAATTGCTCCATTTACTTGAACCCAAAAATACCTGTATCCATTTTTTAATCTGTATAGAGATTGAGCTGAATTTTCATGCCCTTTGTGTTTCTACACATAAAAATGTAAAGGGTAGTTTATCTAAAAGTTGAGCCACTATTTTTTTCTACCCAATAAGAATATTGAGTTTGGAACTGTGCTATGATAAAGTATCTGTAGCCTCTAATACATCCGTGTTCATACTATCCTCTGCATACCAGTTGAAACCTCAAATAGGGCTAATGCGTGTCAAGTTCTCTCCAGTTGCTTACATGGGAAACTGTCCTCTGTGTATTTGCATGCATGTTTTGCCTTTTAGAATTATCACTGTCTACTTTTATTATAATGCCACTAGCTAAATTGCTGTTTATTAGGCCAAAAGGTACCTTTTTGTTAGGAACACTAGAACCCTTGTCATCCCCTTTTTTTTTTATTTATTATTTTTTTTTTTTTTTTTTACTGCATTTTTCCCTCACTTTCTGCTTGTTAAATCCATTATGAACAGAACAGGAAGTGAGTGGAAATCTTTTTAATGGAATCCAAGATTGCAGAAAAACCCAACCAAAACAACTTTTATAAAAATACTAAACCTACACTGGTTCTAAAGTGTAAAATTTTTTTTTTTTTCTTCCTGCATGAAGGTAAAAAAACGCTCCATGGTACACACTACTGTACCATGGCCCCCTCACCCTGTCCCTAAACACTTTCCTTCCTCTTCTCAAGCTCCCCGGCTTGCAGCAATCCTGCTTTCTCTTCCTGAATTCACAGGATACACTGAGAGCAGTGGGGGGCCATTGGCTCCTGCTTCTGCAAGTCAAATCCTGTGTGGAGGGAGCAGGGGGCGAGGCTGAGCCCTGCTTTGTGTGTGGATGCACAAAGCCTGGCTGAGGAGCGCGCCTACACGGGTGCCATCTCAGCAAACGGCTTGCTGAGGGAGCACTTGTAAGAAGGAGCTGAGATCGCCGGCGGGGGTACTCCAGAACAGGGGGTAAGTCACCACTGACCAGCTTGGCAAGTATAACTGTGAATGTTAGCTTTACAATCACTTTAAGTCTGATTGTTGATGGGTGGATGACTACTCTTTTTATAGTGGATTGGCTTGTGTTTTTGGTACAAAAAGTGGTTCTAAAGACAGGTTTTATGAAACCGAGTGCGTACACAAATAACTTTGTTTTTATTTATAGCAATCAATAATTTTTGTTACAGTGGATTCTAGATTGCCCTATAAGCAGTCGAACGTGGTACGTGAGGCTTTGGTCAGCATGCGATTACTCATTTTGCATTTGCCTACGAACTCCAGTACTAAAACTAAGATAATTGTTCAGCAAGAAGTAGTTGAAATTGATGGAAATCAGGTTAGTAAAAAAATAGCTTTGTACTGTTGGTGTGATTGCCATATCATTTTGTCTATCATTTTATGAATGTACTTTTAAAATGCCAAAGTGATACTTCTCTTATCCCTTATCGCATACTGTACTTTAGAGTTCAGCTTTAGATGTCTTTCTATCATTTATAATACTCTCTTGTATTTTGTGTGTATTTTAAGGTTTAAAAATCTTCCATTGCATTTTCTGTATGGACCTTTCTCTATTTTTATATATATATGTGTGTGTGTGTGTGTGTGTGTGTGTGTGTGTATATATGTATATGTATATGTGTGTGTGTGTGTATATATATATATATATATATATATATATATATATATATATATTCTCTCAATCAGATCTCTTTTGGCAGTCACTTAGGTTAAAGCGAAGTTCCGGGCACAAAAACAATATTTTTTTTTTTTTTTGTGCCCCTCCGCTAGGTAGACCTGACCTGAAAGGGAATTGGATAGTTTTTTCTTTTTTTGTTCACTCCCCTTTTAATTGAAGATCGTAAATACTCACCTCAGAGTACTTCCTCCCTCGGGAGCCGCGGCTCACCCTGTCACTTCCTGTCTCGCTATGATTCCTGGGAGCTGAACGTCATCGCTCCCAGGAATCAAGCATCGACGGCACCGGCCCCGCTCGTCATTTCCGGGCGTCATTTCCGGGCATGCCCAGAAGCTGTGGAGGAATGCGGCGCCGCACCGGAAGTGACGAGAGGGGCCGGTGCAGGCGCATTCTGGGACAAGAAGATGCGGAAGAAGACACAGAAGAGGACCGCGCCAGCTTCAGCTGCCCACAAGAGAGATGGAAACGCTGTGGAAGAAATTTTATAAGTAAGTATTTCTTCTAAAAGGTAAGTGCGAACCGGGACAGATCAGAGGCTAGCCATTGTGGAATGTGCTAGCCCTGACTGTCCCGGGGGTGTGCTTATTGAGAATTGACTTCTGTGCCCGGAACTCCGCTTTAAGTTCACATGTAGGCACTTTGGGGCGTTTTTCAGCTCTAAGGACCAGCTCAAAAAAACGCCCAACAAGACAAATCCTATTCATTTCAATGGCCCCTGTGAAAGGCGATATAGATGCAAATGCTGGAAAGGCGATATAGAGCGTTTTACAGGCGTTTTACCTGTAAAACGCTTGTAAAAAAAAAAGCCTATAAAATGGCAACGCCTAGATGTGAACGTAGCCTTAAGATAATCTTTCCCATCTTCTCCAGCCTAAATTTCCAATGCTCCTTAGTCATTTTAGTTGCCCTTCTTGGCACTCTTTCCAGCCCCCTATTTTTGTGAACTGGTATTCAAACTTAGACTGGTAAGGTGAGGTTATACCAGTTCTTTGCTTTCAGGAATTTAGAAACAGACTGGTATTAAATGCTTGTATTGAACCCTATATTTTTAAAACACTGGTCTATGGGGGAGGGGGGGGGTAGAGGCTTAGAGGTCATTGTTATGGGGGAAAGGGGGTCAGAGGGCCCTGCTGGGGGGGGGGGGGCAGGGTGGAGGGGGTAATATGAAGATAGGTAGAGGACACTGCTATGGGGGTAGCCCTACCAAAAGCAGGGTCCTCTGCCCCCTTCACATCACCTCACCCCACAGTAGTGTCCCCTGCCCCCCTCCCCCTCACATCAGTCCACACCCCCATGTAGCTCTTTCCCCCCCCCCCCCCCTTCATAGCAGTGTCCTTTACCTCCTTTCCACATAAACCCCCACATAGACACAGTAGTATCCTCTGCCCCCCTCCCTCCCATAGCACTGGCTCCTGCCCCCCCCCCCCCCCATAGCAAGTGTCCACTACTTCATTAACCTCACCCCCACGCAAACATAAGTAGTACCCTACCTGCACATGTACACAGAGGAGAGGGACGAAGGCAGCACAGTTCTGGATGGTGTGAGGGAGTGGGAGCTGCTGCAGTGATGACGCGCAGACCCCCTGGAAATGACTGCAGGACCCTCCGGCTCGCAGTTGCAGCCAGAGACCGCGGTTTTTCTGCAAAGCCTGATGTCAAAAGTGCAGTCAGTTTGTTCTGGTGCTGCTACCTGCAAACGTCCTCCATCCTTTGCATCTGCAGGATCTTCGGATTCCGACATAGATATGGTTGCCACAGACGCAGACCACCCTGATGGGTCTGTGTCTTCACATTCTGACGCTGAAGAGGATCTGTACTCCTCCGCTGTCAGGCGAGAACACGCCTTGGTGGAAAATTTGATAGTTTCTGTGGGGGAAACTCTTAAAATGGCTGATGAACCCACAGTGTCGGGTACGCAGGTGTCTTTTGGCTCCCACAAATATCGCAAATGAGGTAAAGTGTTCCCTTGTCCTGACTTGTTTCACTCTATTGTGAATGAACAATGGCGACGCATTAAGCACATGCTGGTTTTGCATGCCGTTATCTTTTTGCGGAGACGGTGAATACGAGATGGGCTGCACCACTGAAGGTGGATTCCCCGGTGGCCAGGTTGAATAAAGCGACTCTGGTGCCGATGGAAGAGTTGTTTACCTTTTTCGGATCCCGTGGATAGACGGGTGGAATCCTTATCCTGCCATGTACATGTGGTGAAGGGTCACATGTTAAAAACTAACTTCGTGAACATTCTCATAGCACAGACTGCTACTGAATGGGTGAAGTTGCTAAAGAGTAACTTGAAAACGACACCGCTTCCCCCAGGGGTTCTGGAACTGTTAGACTTGTTGGTCCAAACCCTGGTGTTCATGTGTGATACCTCCTGTAAGCTGGGGAACAGGTAGGGGGTGCAAAGTTCCCTGGGATAAGCAGTCTTTCAGGCACAGATACCAAATCCAGTGAGGTAGTGACAATTGTGCGGTGTTTATTGGTGCTATATACAAGTGCTGTACAGTGCTTTAAGGAAAAACCAGCAGGAGAAATAATAACAAAAATGTAGCCGTGTCCCGGCACTTACTATACACAATGCAGGCCCTCACTAACAGGCTGAGCAAGCCCACCGCTTTTCAGCTTCCACAGACCATAATCTGACAGTTTTACCAACCTTCTGCTCTCATAGACAATTGTCTGATTTCCCAGGCTGAGAGAGCACTGGCTGTCTGTCTCAGGTGAGTTTAAATTGGTCTGGGGGAGAGGACCAAGATCTGAACTAGATCATGGATCAGAGATCCCTAAAGGTGTATGAGAGATGTCTGGGGGATGTATAAACCCCGAACAGGACTTTTCCAGGCTCTCTCTGGGACGCTCTGCTACAGTCCCTGGACTTGGTTTTATTGGTGGCCAGGACGTTAGCAGTGGGGGTTGCTATTAGACACCTAATATGGCTAAAATGCTGGTCGGCTGACCAGGCTTCTAAAATAAAAGCTGTTGCTGATCTCCCTTGTACGGGGGAGAAGCTATTTGGAGCTCCTCTGGACGAGATGATCAAAGGTATCACGGGGTGTAAGAGCACTAATCCGCCCCAATCCTCTAAAGGCAAGGTGCCGTGCTCTAGGCGGGGGCCTTCCTTTACTGCTCATAAACATTTTTCGTGCCTCCGGGTCACAGCAAAAAGGTAAACCGTTTAGATCTTCGGGACAAGCCTTTTTTCCGCCTAGTGCCTATCCCTAGTGGGAGGCGCATAACCCTATAGTCTAGGATTAAGCAGAGCTGTGTCTGTCGAACTTCAGAGAAAGAGATTTTACGATAAGTTCTTACAAAAATCAATTTTTTTCTGTTTTTCTATGTATTTACGTACCATACGTTTTGTGTGTGTGTTTTGCCTAAAAAAAACAGCAGACCTTAAGCTTATTCATTGGGGCTCTGTGTAGAATTGTATACAATATCTTTATTTTAACAAAGTGTAAATGGACTATGTTCACAGCTACCCTTAACACTTACAAACGTACGGGATAATAAAAAAAAATGCTATATGTGGTCTTTTAATACTCCCTCACACATGGGCATCCGCAGAACTTTTTTCAGGGGGGGCATCATTTTAAGGTCACCCATGCTCCACTCCCTTTCAACAATGTCATAAGGGGAGGGGCTTAGTCATTATATTTAAACAGCAGCATTTATTTTTAAAGCATTTGCTAACCTAAAAAAAAAATTAAAAATTGATCCTGTTAAAGCATGTTATACAGCACAGTGCTTTGCTGTGTAATTTGTCCTCTATCACCTAAAATACCTGGCTGATCCTGCCTGGCTATGTCCTCCCCTCTGTAAACTGACCACGGTATACCATTGCTCCTGAGCCCTGACACTGTGGTCAGTTTTTATGTGCTTTTGTCATCCGCAGCCTTCCTGTCCTCCTCTGTCCTCTCTCCCTGCCTGTCTGCCCCTGTGTCAGTGCCCCCCCCCCCTTCCCCTCCTCTTGCTGTAGTTTCATACCCTGTCTACAGTCTGTTTATTAATCCTGTGTCTGTGTTTTATAAAAATAAGCCATTCTTTACAAGTTTTTAGAGCGCCGCTCACGTGACCCGCCACCTCTCTCCTCCTCTCCCCCCTCCCCTCCCGACTGACATCAGTGAAGAATCTTCGGGCCCTGCCCGCTGCAAGCAGCTGTCAGACGGGGAGAGGAGAGAGCCGACTGGTCACATGAGTGGTGCTCGGTCCTCTGAAAACTGGTAAAGAACGGCTTATTTATTTTAAAACCCAGAGCACACAGGATTATTAAACAGACCAGGCAGGATGGTATAAAGTGGTTTAACAAACACTTGAAATGGGAAGTTGAGATTCCGGGGGGGCATTCCCCCCCCCCCCCCCCCCTTGCCCCTACCTGCGGATGCCCATGCCCTCACGTATCTTTTTAACAGCAGAAGATAAACATTTAGGTTTGTAGTTATTGGGAAAAGACTTTGAACACACTGTAAAATGGGTATGTTTTTATGTTAATCAATCTATTAGAAAACATGACAGACACTAAAGGCCCGTATACACGATAATGTAGGAGATGGTGTCGCGCTAATCCAGATAAACAAATACAGCTGTATACACGATAAGAAAATTAGGGAAAATTCGTCCAACGACCAATCTGCAGATTTTCAGATTGTTAGTATGGTGCTTTCGACAGCCGATTCCGACTTTTTGGCTGAAAAAATCCTGATGTGCAGGCTATAAAAGTTTTGTCGTCCGTCAAAACAACGTCCGATTTTCGTCTCATTAGTACAGTTTTCGAAGGAAAAAAATCTTAAGAGCAAGACTAGGCATGCTCAGAGACAAAAGAACACATGGAAAACAATCCAACACATGACATCACTTCTGAAGTAGAATTCTGTCGTACGGGAAAATTCGTATGAAAATAACCTCTTCACTTGCCACATCAGACTAGCATGCCACAAAAAAACGGATGAAGATCGTTCGATAATCTGATCATGTGTACGGGGCTTTAGAGTCCCTGAAGTGTAACTGTCTGCTAAGTTATTGAGGTTATGGAAATGTAGTTTTATTTTTATGACTGGGTATAAGTTTAGCCACCATTTCATTTTTTTCTTTTGTTTTGGGTTCTGCAGATCACTAGTTGAGAGGAAAGGTAAAGAAAAAAATGAATGCCAAAGGACAATAGTTCGAGGAGGATAATGTGAAGTTGATTTACTAAAACTGCAGAGTGCAAAATCTGGTGCAGCTGTGCATGGTAGCCAATCTGCTTCTAACCTCAGCTTATTCAGTTAAGCTTTGACAAAAAGAAAAACGGAAGCTGATTGGTTTCTATGCAGAGCTTCATTAGATTTTGCACTCCAATTTTAGTAAATCGATCTCCTGTGTGTTCGTTCTATTCTGTGATACTTTGACTAGTTAATGGATTGGTGTATGTTTGGCAAAGAGGGCTATGTTCTCATAAGGCAGAAATGGGCTAGATTGCAAATATGAAAGCTGTTCACCTCCACAACTATATTGATGCACTGCACAGAAAATATAAAAAGTCGGAAGACCCTACCCACTAATCTACAACTTTCATAGAAGGCTTGGTACCACAAGATTAGCAGAATTGAATATATATATATACATAAAGCTGCGCTAACAAATGAAACAGTCCATGTGAATGTCCATAGATGAAAGGGAAAAATGATGACCCTTGTGCAGGTACCGCTTACCAGATTCCAATTATTAAAGAGCCAAGAAATTTAGAGGCAAAGTCTTCAAATGTGGAACACAGCAAGCTTCATAGGGCTCCGATGTAAATCTCCTCAGTGGTATATGAATAGAAGGAGAAAAACAACACCATAGTGTAAACCAGTAAAAAAATTGGAAAAATTGCGTTGTAACTTGTGCGGGTACCGCTTACCAGAAGTAGCAGATACTGTAGCCAAAATAATGGGAACCGAATCCACAGACCTCAGAAGGCAGCAACCCGTACCGTGGTGATGCAGGTGTCCAGGGATAAGTTTAAATGAGGGAAAAAAAGGCAAACGCCATAGCGTAAAACCACAAAACAAACGATGATAGCACCCAAATAGTGATAACTAAAATTCCAATAGTGTTGAATAATGACAGCCACCACCGAAGAGGGTAGATTCCAGAATTGAATGCTGGCAGCACTCCAATTTCCTTAGTGTATGATGGCAAGAGGGGCAGCAAATGTTGTCTTTAAACAAGAGCTGCAAGTGAGATTCTAGCTATTACCATTATGTAGTACATACATGTGAACACAATAAGAATTTACCCATAGTGTGTGTTTTTGCTTTTATTTTTGGACAGGTTTATCAAAATGTGACATCGGAAATTAGACTAGTCGTCAGTAGAGATATGGAAGTACTTGAGCACATGATATCAACTGTCATTTTGAAAGATACTTGGCTTTACTCCATTCCAAGGACCAGTGATGTTTTATTTACCTTTCCGAATATACCGCAAGCAGGTGAGCTCCACTTTTAAAGAATGTCTACTTTTATTATTTACCCTGCAGAGTTAAAGCAGTTGTAAAGTCAGAAGGTTTTTTTATCCTAATTCATTCTATGCATGTGTGCAATAGCCCCCCTCAGCCCCCCTAACACTTACCCAAGGTCCCTCTCTGTCCAGCGACATCCACAAGTGTCTCAGCTGTCCGAGATTCTCCCTCCTGATTGGCTGCCACTGCTGTCAATCAGTCAGCTAGCCAATTAGCAGAGAGAAGAGCTGGGTTGGGGCTCCATGTCTGACTAGACACAGGGAGCTGCGACTGGGCTAGGGTGCCCACATAGCAAGCTGCTTGCTGTGGGGGCACTGAACAGGAGGGAGGGGCCAGGAGAGCAGAAGAGGGACCTGAGAAGAGGAGGATCCAGGCTGCTTTGTGCAACATGTTTTTTTATTTTTATAGGACAAAAAAAAACTTTACTTTTAATTGTTACTTCCTGGCTGCATGCATTTTAATCTTTAGCATATGAACATTCATATATCATATAACAGTATATTTGTATGCAGTTATACTTAAGTTTGCTTACCTGAAAGGAATTTGGAGAATCAAACTCCAAAATCCTTAAGAATTATGTTTGACCTTTAAGGAGTTTGGACAAATTGCTATGCTTTACACATGCCTCTCTCTTTGAATAATGTAGGAATTCATGATGCAGGGGCTTCATGATTCAGCAAAGCAGCTTACTGATAGGTTTGCAAAATTTATGGTGTAACGGTACTCACCGTCACTGGGAGTGACAGACTGATACTTAATGGTTTGGATTGCTTCAAATGGGTTCTGTGTTTACTTATGATAATGGGTATTGAACTTCAATGTCAGAGACAGACTCTCCCTATTGTTTGTGTATTGAGGTGAGATGTGTATTCTGTTAAGCCTATCTGTTCCATTGTTAACTGTTAATGAACGCACATATTATTCTGTCCAGATGGCTAGATAATTAGTTGGTTAATTCTATTTATGTATACAATTTCATCTGCATATGATAATGTAATCAGACAACCTCTGACCTGTGTGTGGTAATCTGATCAGGAGGGGGATGTGCTCATGTGTGTATAAATTGAGTGTGAAACTGTTCAATAAAAGAAGATTCCAGTACAAGCTAAGTTGTCGGCTAGCTTTGTATGGGGGGCGGCTGGGAAAATCTGATATCTATGTTCACGACTGAAAGGAAGCCGTATACATTGTGGGTTGCGGTTCAGACAGAAGTCCACAAGTACATTGTGGGTTGCGGTTCAGTTACATATGGAATAAGACATTAGTATATAAACTTTAAAAAGGCTTGTGTTTTTTTTTTTTGTTTTTTTTTTTCAAATAGCACATGCTGAGTCCCTCTGGGCTCCTCCTCTTCTTCATGTGCCACCACACTTTTATGCCCTCTAGAGTGGAAAAGGATAAGACTACTAGGGTTTTGAAACTGCTCCACTTAGCTCGGTCGAGAGACATCCCGATGCTGTTAATTTTAGCCATGTGAAGAAGGCTTTTGACCAGGTTGATTGGAAGTTTTTGCAGGGCACCTTTCATCACATTGGTCTTGGGAGAATATGTTTAAGTGGATCAATGCACTTTACCCCAACCTGTGAGCAGCTGTCAAGGTCAATGAGGAGCTTTCACCCTACTCTGATCTCAGTAATGCATGCACAACAGGAGTGTCCCTCCTCTCTAGTCTTCTTTCTGTCGTTAGAACCCCTCCTATGTCACATCAGGGCTCACCCTGATATTCATGGTCTGGCCTGCCTTAGTGACTCACATATTCCGTTGACCTGATGTTTTCTTGCTACGCAGCCAGAAACTTTGATTACCATTCTCCTACATGAATTAGGGCAATACGCAGCTCTCTCAAACTACATAGTTAACGCGGGGAGATGAATGTGAGTGTCTCTCAGTCCAGATTAAAGCGGAGTTCCAGCCTGACGCACTCACCTGACCAACGGTCCAGCGATGCGGCCGCCCGAAGCCTTGCTCTTCTCCCTCTCTGCTCTCCAGCGCCGGCATCACTGGTGTGGGCACCCGGCTGTGACAGTTTGCGGCTTCACAGCCGGGTACGCACTGCGCATGCGCGAGTTGCGCTACGCGTCGTGATTGGCCGGCAATCTTCTGGGACCTCTGACATGTCCCAGAAGATTGCAGGGAGGGCGGGGGAGAGGAGAACTTCCGCTCAGAGCGCCGCGGCGCTCCGAGCGGAAGTGGGAGCGGGTACCTGTCAAAATTAGGTAACCGCTCCCCCCCCAAAAATGACATGCCAAATGTGGCATGTCGGGGTTAGAACTACCTAGAGCGGAAGTTCCACTTTTGGGTGGAACTCCGCTTTAAGTACTATTCGGGCAAACGTCTTGTTCTTATGGACAGTACTTTGGGTGTGTGCATTACTCTATAGTCTATTTCTGACATTTTTAAGAGAAGCTTCCCACCCCTACTGACATCAATTCGTTTAAATTCAAAACATTGACACTGACAGTCTGATTTGTGGTTTGGGAGAAATAATATTAAATTGAATATTTTTTCCTAGGCTTCTGTGTTTTACTGCAGACTCTTCCAGTCTCTATTCCTATGTCCTTTCTTTGCTCAATCAAAGTGGAGTTCATTAACTTCCTCTGGTCTTGCGGGTCCAGGAGGATTTTATATCGTCTATTATTTTTACCCAAGTTATGGGCAGCATGGGGTTTCCAGACCCCTTTTTAAATTCCTTTAAGCAGTTCATATGTGTAGGGTTCTTGATTGGATCAAATGTGTGTATCTTTTGAGCAGGAGAAGGCCTACCCCCTTTGCAAACCTTACCTTGGTAATATGCACCCCGGTGGTAAAACTCCATCCATTAATGGGTAATACTCTGACAGTGCTTGCTAAATGGGATATATCTCACCTCCTACCTCCTGGAATCGTGGATATGTCACCAGTTATTGGCTCCATGAACTTCACTTCTAGCGTTTTTCTGATCCACGTTTTAAGCCTTTCCTTCAAACCAATTCTGGCTCAAAGATTTCCTCACAGGAGGTGGCTGGAAATCCCTTCCAGAAATCCAATTAATGATAAATACTCTGTTACAACACTGGCAGGCTCTTCAAATCAAACACTTTCTTCCGTCAAGCCTTATGCTGCCAGCATGAAATTGTGCTCTGCGTTTTAAAATTACTTTGAGAACACTTTTCTTTGACACGCCTTATCTATCTCTTACAATCTCTTCTCGAGTCTGGGTGAAGGGTACGTCCCGCCTTTTCTGAGCAAATGGGAGACTGAGTTGATTATGGTCCTTCCATGCTGTTGAACTGCAAGATGCTCCAGTGACATGCCATTTTATTTTTCTCTACCTAAATAGTGATTTTTCGTAATATTCTTGCCATGACTGTTGGAATGTTATGAACTTTTGCTGTGGATTCTCTTGTTTGTCCCTGGGCTGGTGTGAGTTCTGTAAATAAATAATACCGTCTTGTATGTAGGGCTAAAACCACTAAACAACATAATTGATTATGAAAATAGTTGTCAACCGATTAGTTGGCCTGCATACAGAACACATTATTTGTTTACATAACAGAAAATACAGTGCAACATGCACACAGCTCAGTACGCCATCTATACATGTCAAAAAATGCCTGAGCATGTGAATGTGTAAAGAGCAATACCTTGTGAGACATGGTAGGGTTTGATTTACTAAAACTGAAGATGCAAAATCTAGTGTAGCTGTGTATGGTAACCAATCTGCATTTATTTTCAGCTTGTTTAATCCAGATTTGACAATAAAACCCTGAAGCTGATTGGTTTCTATGCAGAGCTGCACCAGATTTTGCGCTCTCCAGTTTTAGTAAATCAAAACTTGGCAAGAGAAGGAAGTGAGTTATTCTAAAGGCAGCCATTTATAAATGCTTGTTATAGGGGCACTCTAAAGGCAGGAGGAACCAGAAGCCCTGGCGGGGGACCCCAGAAAAGGAGAATCGGGGCTGCCCTGTGCAAACTAGGCAGCCAAGTATTACAAGTTTGTTGTTGACAAAAAAAAAATCCAGTGATTTACAATCATTTTAAGTACTTTTTGTACACTGGTCCAAACACTTTGGTGGAGGGGGGATTATGGTGTGGGGTTGATTTCCAAGGGTTGGGCTTGGTCCCCTTAGTTCCAGTGAAGGTAACTCTTAAGGCGTCAGCATACCAAGACCTTTTGGACAATTTCATGCTCCCAACTTTGTGGGAACAGTTTGTGGATGGCCCCTTCCTGTTCCAACATGACTGCGCACCAGTGCACAAAGCAAGGCCCATAAATACACGAATTGGCAAGTTTGGGATGGAGGAACTTGACTGTCCTACACAGAGTCCTAACCTCAACCTGATAGAACACCTTTGAGATGCATTAGAACAGAGACTGCGAGCCAGGCCTTCTCGTCCAACATCAGTCCAACCTCACAAATGCGTTTCTGGAAAAATGGTCAAACATTCCCCTAGACACACTCCTAACCCTTGTGGACAGCCTTGTGCACTTTTGCGTTGCAGGGTTTAGTTTGGTAGGTAATAGGGTCTTTCTGTTTTTTTTTTATTCAGGTTAAAGCCACTGCTAAATCCAGGTCTCCCTCTGTATCAAGGAAATGGCCTTCTTGCAAGAATCCCTTAAGAGATACTTTTTCTAAACCTCTGTGCAAAACTTGTATAGCCAGCCTGGTTAAAGAGGAGTCTGCACAGCAATGCAAAGATTTATTTTCTTCTGTGAAAGAGTTAACTGATACTGAGTTCAGTCCATTCCTTATTGGTCAAGGTTCCAGCTTCAGACAGACCCCCTGCAGAGTACTTTTTCTAGCTCTTTGGCATCCACCGCAAAGTTGGCAGAGGCCAGTGATTCAGAGGGAGAAGGAGCAAGTACACTTCCTTCCCTCAGGGATTCTGATGAGGAGAAAGAGGAGGATATTGGTAGATCTTTCAGATATAAACTGCTTAGAGAAATTAGATGATTTGCTCAAAAGACAATCTACACTACTCTCGAAATTCAGGAAGAAAAGATCCAGCTGTCTGTACATAAGATGTGTCAGGGATTGGATGAGTCCAAGCACAGAGTTTTCCCAGTGCATAAGGTTCTGACAGAAGCCATTAAAGAATGGAAATAACCTGAAAAAGACCCTTTCTTCTCCAAATCTTAAGAGAAGGTTCCCTTTTTGAGGGTGAGGAATCCCAAGTTTGGAATAAAAGGCCTAGAGTGGATGTATCCTTTCTCAAGTTTCTTGCTGCACTGATCTGACATTCGAAGATATGGGCATTTTAAAGGATGCAATGGATAAAAGGGCAGATTCACTCCTTAAGAAGGCTTGGGTCTCCTCCGTGTCCATCCTTAAACCAGCTATGGCATCCACAGTGGTGGCCAGGAATTTGGAGTGCTGGTTGGAACAGCTCAAAACTCCATGTGGAAGCTCGGACACCTAGGAAAGATTTATTTGAGTCTATCCCTTTACTGTTAAGGCAGTTAAGTACATGGCTGATGCCTTGGCGGAATCAATTTAAATGTCTGCTAGGCTTTTCAGCTCTGGTCAGTTCAGCCAGTCGTGCAATTTGGTTAAAGACGTGGTCCGGGGACTCGGCTTCTAAGATCAAATTGTGTGGGTTACCTTTTTTCTGGGGACCTTTTGTGTGGTCCAGAACTGGAATCCTAGACAGGACAGCGGTCAAGAAGGCCTTTCCCTCTAAAAGAAACGGCCTATAAAGAAAATTTTCCTGCTGTTTCGCAGCCCCAGAGGAGTAGGGGACAGAACCACAAGCCTAGATGGTTCTCCCAAAAGGGCAAAGGTAGAGGCGGGGTTCTCTTCAAGCCCCCGGATGAGTCTTCTAAAAGCAAATGACGTCCCCTTTCCAGTGGGAGGAAGGTTGAGGTTGTTCCTCCCACGATGGGAACAGGCTTCATCAAGTCCTTTCTAGAGTTTTCAGAGACTCCCCCCCCCCCCCCCCCAAGCAGATTCCTTGTCACCCTGCTGCTAAAGGACCAAGAAAAAGCTTCCGCAATGATGTCTCTGTTACCGGAGCTGATGCAACAGAAAGTCGTCATCCAGGTCCCCAAGGAACAGGAAGGCCAGGGCCTCTACTCACACGTCTTCTTGGTGAAGAAACCCTCCAGGTGAGGCAAATATCGATTGATCCTAAACCTAAAGGTTCTAAAACGGGTCTAAAGGGAACCAACATTTTCGGATGGACACTATCTACTCAGTAACAAAACTGCTATCCCCAGGATGCTTCAATAATTCTGAGTCTGAGGGATTCTTATTTACACATCCCAATAGCAGAGTCTTTCCAGAAGTTTCCCCAGCTAGCGATCAACTTGGGGGAGTCAACTTGGCATCTCCAATTCAGGGCTCTTCCCTTCTGGCTTTCATCCTCCCCCCCCCCCCAGAGTCTTCACCAAAGTGATGGCAGAAGCTCTGGAGCCACTGAGGTTGAGGGGGATCTGTTGTCCATTATCTGGATGACTTACTGCTTTTCGCAGACTCCAGAGAGAAGATGTTAGCAAATCTTCAGGAGACTCCATGTCATCTCAAGAGTTTGGGGTGGCTTTTAAACCTGGAAAAATCCAGCTTGACTCAATCGCAAGAGATTTGGTTTTTGGGATACACCATTCGGTACTTCAAAGTCTTCTTCCCTCAGGAGAAGGTAGTAAGTTCAGTCCGCAGTGCCTCAGATTCAGACCAACCTCAGGGTGACGGTTTGGACAGCCATGGCGGAGCTGGGCCTCCTCACTGCATCCATTCCAGCCATCAAATGGGCCAGGTTGCACCCTCGCCCCCTCCAGATAGACATTCTTCGAAAATGGTCACATCTTCAGCCATTAGAAAAAACAATCAGGATTTCTATTAGGGATCGACCGATTATTGGCAACACCAATATATCGGGGGCCGATATGCACTTTCCCCGATTATATCTGTATTGGCCTTTGGATTTACCGATTTATTGCCGATATTTTCGTGACGTCATTGCGTATGTTGCGCACACACGTTCTGCCTTCTAACACCGCCTCCCACGCCTGTGCCGCCCATGCGTGACGTAATTTCACCGCGCGCTGCACACTTTCTCTGCCTTAAGACCGCCTCCCACGCCTCAGACAGCCTCGTGTTTCAGCCAACTGCAGTCTGGTCTGGTCACAGTGCCAGCCATCCATCCACCCACAGGCCTTGGCCTCAGCCACTCACCACAGGGTCTTTCAAATTGAAATGGAGATGGAGGAGAGAAAACGTAAAAGTGTGTTCTGGGACTATTTCTCGTCTCAACATTCTCCAGGAAAAGCAGCAGTGTGCAACACATGTACAAACAACTTAAGCATGGGATCAGTAACTGCAAAAAACAAAACTATGTCAAATCTTTGGGCCCATCTAAGAGTTCATCATATTGAATCGTATCATGCAGCACAGAAAAAACACAAAATTAATATCAATGTGATTTTGATTCAATACCTCCTCTGCTATCCCAGGCAACAACAGATATATTTGTGGAAAAAAACAGATGTCACTGTCTAGATTCAGATGGAAGATCCCAACTGCTAGAGTAATCACAGAGATGATTGTCACTGATAACTAGCCATTTACAATGGTGTCTGACTCAGGATTTCAGCGGTTGATGTCCATGCTTGAGCCAAGCTACACACTGAAGACTGAAGTATTTTCGAACCAAAATGCTGGCAAAGCTTCCACAAAAGGTCGTTGACAAAGAAAGTAAAGGCTATGCTGCAACCAGAGAATGCTGGCAACTCTCTCATCCACGACGGACTTCTAGTCACAAACCGAGTCAGAGTCACTAATCATTCTTACATGCCACCTTATTGACAGCGGATGGACAAAAAGGCAATTGGTGTTGAATACAAAAGTGATGCAAGGATCCCACACTGAGTACAGTAGAGAAATGTTTCTCTCCAAAGTGCTTTGAATGATATGTTTTGAGAAGCATGAAGAGATTAAAAATGTTGTTTGCAAATCTTTTGAATCCTCGTTACAAGAACCATGCTTTTTCTTCTGATGATGTATTGGCTAAGGCGAAACAATGGCTGACAGAAGATATTCAACAGGAGGTGCAGGAGGTTTCTGCCGAAAAGACAAGTCCAGAACACTATTTTTATGAAGAGCAGCATGCTGCAAAAACAGACAAATGTCCAAAAATACGTCAAACAGAAGAGAATCTTCATCGTGGTCGAATTTATCAGGACATTTTCAGTGTTTTTTTTATTGGGGTCCCATGCGGAGGATTAAATTTCTTCTGAATCTGCAACTATGAGCCTGGATAATGAACTTCATCTCTATTTGAAAGAAGCAGTAATTGACAGAAGTCCTCCTCTTCAGCTTTTTTTTTTTTTTTTTTTCTAGCAGTTTTGCACTGACTGCAGTAGTTGCAGTGAGTGCCCTACTGCAGAGAATCCAATCCAATGTGTAGCTGTTGCCTAGTTTTTTTTCTAGCAGTTTTGCACTGACTGCTGCAGTTGCAGTGAGTGCCCTACTGCAGAGGTAGTCTTCCACTGACTCCAATCCAATCCACTGTCTAGCTGTTTTTCCAGCAGTTTTGCACTGTCTGCTGTAGTTGCAGTGAGTGCCCTACTGCAGAGGTAGTCCGCTGACTCCAGTCCAATCCACTGTGTAGCTGTTGTCTAGATTTTTTTCTAGCAGTTTTGCACTGACTGCACTGCAGTAGTGATTTAGTGAGTGCAGTACTGCAGCAGTTTATTTATAATGCGTTCCATTAATGCACAATCATGATGTGAAACTGATGTCCCTGCAAGTGCACTTTTCCTTTCAGTTTTCATGCAGTTAAGGTGTGAAGAATGTTAAAAATGTTAATAAATAAAGATTAACATGTTTTATTAACAACAGATTTGTGTTGAAATGTGTGTTTATTTATCAAAATGTTTAAATGTGTGAAAATATCTGCCAATACCGATATGCGATCACCAAAATATCGGTATTGGCAACGAAAAACTGATATCAATCTGTCAAAGGACCTAATCTGGTCTTTTCTGCTAAACAAAAGACTAACCACAGATGCAAGTGCATGGGGCTGGGGAGCCCACTTAGACGACCATACTGTTCAAGGCACTTGGTCCGACAGAAGCTAGGAAGTCGTCGAACTGGTGAGAATTGAAAGCCATTTCTCTAGGGAGCCTATGTATCAAAGCGGGGGAACGAGGAGCAGGAGCCTCTTGGATCTGGCCACACAATTACTTTCGTAGGCAGAACAAAATGTGGCTCCTAAGAGCAATTCACCTGAAGAGTTCCTAGAATCTCCTGGCAGATCTTCTAAGCAGGAAGAAGATTATAGAATCCTTGTAACTTCCCCTTGTGCATTGCCTTCTCCCCCGTTTTAGCTGATACCGCTAGTGCTCAAGAAGTTAAGGGAAGAATCCACAGATCTTTTCCTGATTGCTCCCTTTCGGCCAAAGAGACCTTGGTTTGCACCACTTCTAAATCTAGCCAGGAAGGCCCCCTGGAAGCTTCTGTGCAGAAAAGATCTTCTAACGCAGTGGACCCTGAACCATCTGGAGTCGGGATTGTCTTCAGTTGATGGCTTGGTTTCTGAGGAAGACATCTTAAGAACTTAGAGGCCTATTGGAGAAACTTATTTCCACTCTCCTTTCCAGTAGGAAAAAGGTGATCACAGCTATCTATATGAAGGTCTGAAAGAAATATTCTTTATGCTACTTTAGAAACTTCAGATTAAAAATGTAATTTGTTTTGGAATTTCTCCATGAATTAATGGAGAAGGGGCTGGCAGCCAGAACCCTAAAAACCCAAGTGGTGGCTCTTTCAGTGTTTTTTGAGAAGACTGTGTCACAAGAAACTTTAATTATTAGGTTTTTCAAGGCCTTAGCTCGAAATAGGCCTACAGCCTTTAGAATTTTTCCCAAATGGGATTTATCTTTGGTGTTACAAGGACTTACTACAGCTCCATTTGAACCTTTATTGGAAGCTTCTCTGAGGAGATTAGTTCTTAAGACGATTTTTCTGGTGGCGATCACTTCCACTCAGTCAGTGAGATTCAGGCCTTGGTAATTGCAGATCCTTTAGTTATTTTTCTGGATTAATTAATTCTTAGAACGAATCCGGCTTTTCTTCCTAAGATGGCTACACCTTTTCATTGTACTCAAGAAATAGTACTGCCTATTTTTTCTTTGGCTCCAGCTAACGCTAAAGAGGAATCCATTCATACTCTAGATGTGAAAAAGTGTCTGTTACATTATCTGTCTGTGACCAGGAGTTCAGAAAATCAAATGCACTCTTCACAGGGGGTCCCATAGAGGTGAAAAAGCCTCCAAAGGTACTTTGGGAAGATGGCTTAAATGGGCAATTAAGGAAGTTTACATAGCTCAGGGGGAAACTGCTCCTGAAGGTATTGCTGCTCATTCTACTAGGTCAGTGGCTGCTTCCTGGGCTGAAAAAGCCGGTGTTTCGCCTAAACAAGTCTACAAGGCAGCTACGTGGTCCAGGTTTCTACTTCGGCACTATAGGCTAGATTTACTGTCAGCTGCAGATCAGGCCTTCGGTAGGAAGGTACTGCAGGCAGTGTTCCCGCCCTAGGGTAAGTTACTCGGCTAGCCTCTCCAGGTGCTGTCCTGAAAGGCGATTTGAGAAAACCTTAGTTAGACTTACCGGTGATGGTATTTCTAAGAGCCTTTCAGGACAGCAGCCTAGTACCCTCCCTAAGATTTTTTTTTTTTTTTGCTAAAGATTGCCTTAATAACCTGTTGTGCTGGTGGTTTTGTTATGTGCTCTATTTTCCAGCATGTTGGAGGCTACTATATAACTGAAGGCATGGTGGAAGAGGAGGGATTTAAAGACTGTAGTGTTTCCTGCAAAATTGGGTGGAGCTACACTTCAGGTGCTGTCCTGAAAGGCTCTTAGAAATACCATCACCAGTAAGTCTAACTAAGGTTTTTTTTCTGCAGCCTGTAAACTTCCCAGCATGTTATCCCATGTGTCAGTGCACACAGACTTTTACCAGAACTAGTGGGTTTGAAAAGACGTTTTCAGATGTAAAAATTATCTAACTGAAAAATGCTAAGAAAAAAAAGCTGAAAAACGTGACTATTTGGCGTTTGGGAAGTGACTTAAGCCCCGTACACACGTACCGATCGTCGGCCGAACGATCGGCCGTCTTTTGTCCAGGGCTGTCATGTCTGTTGAAAACTGCAAAAGACTGCACACGAATTTTGTCGGCCAACAACAGCTGACTGCAGAAGTGATGTCATGTGATGGTTAACTTTCCTGGTCTTTTTTTCTTTTCTGAGCATGCCCAGTCTTGCAAATCTGCTGTCTGTCGGCCGAATTCTGTACTGACTGGCGAACAATTGGCCGTTCTGGTGTTGGCCAACAAAAATTTTAATGCTTGCACGACAGATTCTTTTCGGCCGAAAGTGCGCTGTCGGAAGCATCATACTAACAAGCCTACAATCGGCCGATCGGTCGTCGGCCGAATCTTTACGGCCGACAATCTGTACGTGTGTACGGGCCTTTACACTGCATAATGTTTACTATCTTGCCAAGCAGCCTCTGTTTTCTGTGTGAGGTCATATTACCATGGAAACAAAAAAGCCATGTGACCAACATGATGGCTCTAGTTTGCTGCTTGGATGTGTGCCCGTGCAGGAAGCTCTGCCACATCGCCCAGGGAAGGAGGAACAGAGAGAGGGGGTAGATTGCTGAAGTTGTATCCACCCCCTCTAAACTTTCAAACCCCTAATGGACTGTTACTGGGAGATACATGAAAGATGAGGAGCACCAGGTTGAAAAACAAACAAAGGTAGAAAAGAGAGAACAGCTGATTAGTGATGATGGTAACATTTGTTTATTATTTAAACTATCCCATACTTTTAATTTAATTTAAAGTCGAGCTATAGGCAAAACTTTTTTTCTCTTGCGTCCTCCCAACAGTCGCCGCCTACTCTAAGTCATCACTGTTGGGTCTTCCTATCCGTAGGAATAGCTAGGCATATAGACTTAGTCCAAAGACAAAAGGCATTAGCATATACACACCCATGGGGGCTGTCCCATCTGGTCAATACCCCCCCTGCATCACCACTCCCAACTCAGTTTTAATCTGCCTAGCGTCAGGAATAGTCAGGCTTACCTTGTGCTGGGGCTTCAGTCTCAGCCTTCCTAATCTTTTATTTGATTTTCTTTGAAAATGTCAGTTTTTTTCTTTTACTTTACTAGCTGTTTATTTTGTCAGCTTCTAGTGTTTAGTCTTCTCTTCGGATGAAGATGGATCATGCGGTGCTGGGATTCGGACTGGCCGCCCTGGTTCTCAGAGCAAAAGGGTCAGATGGACCCCCAGCCCGCCATCGAGCATTCAGCTATGGTTCGCCCTGGCATTACGAACGACCCATCCCTGTTCGCTAAAGGGATGCAGACGTGAGGTAACTACCTCACAGGACTAGTCTGCGGTGCTGCAGCGTCATGTCCCTGGCTCACGGCCCTCCCTGTCAGATGAGGACAGAGGTTTTTCCGTGCATGGAGGCTCCCCACGCCATCTGGTACAGGTAAGTACTTTTCTGTGTGGGGCCTCTGTTTGGGGTGACAGTCTGTGTTGCTGTGTGTTCCCCGTGTCTGTGCCTGTGTGACTCCCTGCGGGGTTCGCTTGTGCAGATCTGTATGTTGCCTTGGGGGTCCCTGTCCCTGTGTCACCTTAGGTGCATGTCGGGGGTGCAGACGCTTGTGCGGCGACCGCAGCGGTGCACTTTTGCGCGGTCCGCCATCTTTACTGTGGGCACACATGTATAGCTCCTCTGGGGCGATCATGCATGTCATTTTGGTGCCATCCGCCGCCATTTTGTGGGCGGTGGAACCATCCGTCCGGCCGCATGTCGGCGGCCATTTTGGCGTAGCCTTCAATGCATCCCTATATGGCAGCCATTTTCCCGGGGTCTGGCTTATAGTCCAGCCCTCTCCAGCAGCACTTCCTTTTCCATCAGCAGCAAGGACACTGGTAGCAACGCTCTGCAGGTTATCACTCTCAATTTCCCTCTGTATATCACTTTTGGCTCAGTTTCTTTTCTCCTTTGGGGGTCTTTCATCACTGTTACAGTAGCGTTCTTAAAGGGGACAGTACACGTTTTTGCACTGTAGTTCGTTCTGATAACTTGAGCCATGGCTTCTCAGGAAAGCAAGTTTCCTCCAGCTTCAGTGGGGGGCCCCAGTTCTCCTGTGGCTCCGCTGCGCAAAGATCTGGTTGCTCTGGCAAATTTGGAAGTGCTGATGTCTGAACGGGCTGCGAGAAGGAGGCCCAGGTTGTCTCTCTCTTCTGATTCAGATGGGGATATGGCTGCTGCTGCGAGCGTGCCCTTTTCAGGGTCCCACTCATCCTTGGACCCCCAGGGTCTGAGGGGGAGGCTGAAATGGAGGGGAATGATACCTCCTCCCTGGGGTCGCCTGTAGCACGGGCGACCATAGATGAGTTGGTTGTGTCTGTAAAGGACACCTTACATTTAGAGGATGAGCCCTGTGCTCCGGGCGTTGTGTCCTCGTTTGGGACGCACGGGACCCGCACGTCTGCGCAGGTTTTTCCCTGCCCAGAGGAATTCCATGATATTGTTAATGAACAATGGCTCATGTTGAAACGTCCATTCCTGGTACCTAGTCGGTTCACATTGCTTTATCCTTTTACACCGGCTACGGAATCACGATGGTGTGTGCCTCCACGGGTAGATCACACTGTGGCTGTGTTGAACAAGGCTACCTTGGTTCCTACTGAGGGTACCCCGGTTTTCCGGGATCCCACGGACCGGCGGTTGGAGTTTCTTGCTCGCCAGTCCTATACGGTGGTGGGTTCGTTGCTCAAACCCGTTTTCGCGTCTGTTCTGGTGGCTCAGGCGGTGACTGAAGGTGCTTGGGAGCAATCTCATGTCTGAGGGTGTTCCGCCTGCATGGCTGGAAATGGTGGATCAGATCCACCGAGGAGTCAGGTACTTGTGTGATGCAGCCTTGGCTGAGGCCCCCTTAGTGGCTCTCCTCTCTAGTGTCGCGGTGCTTGTCCGGCGACTAATTTGGCTGAAGAGCTGGTCGGCCGACCAGTCCTCAAGGGAATCTGTTGCTGATTTCCCCTATGCTGGCTCTCGACTTTTTGGCGAGGCATTGGGCGCCCTGGTAAAGGGCGTCACGGGGGGCAAGAGCACTGTGCTGCCCCGGAACCCGAAGAACATTTATTTTCGGGTCAAGCAGGGTTCTGCGCCTAGATCCTGCCAACGGTCCGTTCGTGCCGTTCGGACCAAATCTAATGGCAAGCCCTTCAAGGCCTAGGGCACCCGGAAGAAGTCCTGGGCGGGTAGGCGGGAGTCCGGCAATGCCGGCTCGGCGGGTCAATTCACCTCTGCCTGAAGGGATGCCCTCACCCATTTCAGGGGTGGGGGGACGTTTGCTCGGTTTCCTCCAACCTTGGCTGCTCCGGATTTTCGGACAGGTAGGTTCAGGACATCGTTCGATCAGTTTTCAAGATCTAATTCCTTTCCCGGCCGGCGGACAGATTCTCTCCCTCCAATCTCCTTCTGCTTCTGGGGCATCTGTAGGACTTGGGTCACGCGGCGCAGGACCTGCTTGCTAAGGGGGTGTTTGTCCCGGTGCTTCATCGGGACAGGTTTCGGGGGTTTTCTTCTAATCTGTTCTCTGTGTCCGGGAGGGAGGGCAAGGTGCGTCCTGTTCTGGACCTGAAAGCACTGAACCGCTTTGTGCGTGTTTGGGAGTTTCAGATGGAGTCTCTCCATTTGGTGATGGCCTCTTTGTATCCAGGAGTATTCCTGGCTTCGATGGCTCTGAAAAATGCGTACCTGCTCATGCCCACCTTCGAGGGTCCTCAGTGGTACCTTCGGTCTGCTTTCGCAGAGGATCACTGTCACTTTGTGGCGTTACCCTTCGGTTTCGCTTCGGCACCAGGGGTTTCCAAAAGTGTTGGTACCGGTTCTGGGCCTGCTGAGGGCCCAGGGCATTGCGGTCCTGGGTACCTGGACGATCTGATTCTGAGATCACGTGCCAGCCAGGACCTTGTGCGCGTTCTGTCCGTCACGGTACAGGCGCTCCTGGAATTCGGCTGGACCATCACCGTTCAAACTTCGGTGTTGCTCTGTTCAGGCAAAAATATTCTTGCCGGAGGACACGCTCCGGACTTTGCGGGACGAGCTGAGGTCCCTCAGGGACAACCCGTCCTCGTCACTCAGGACCTGTATGCGGGGCTGGGGTTGGTGGTATCGGCCTTCGAGGCGATACCCTTTGCTCGGTTCCACATGCAGGATCTCCGGACGGAGATCCTGGACAGGTGGGACAGACTGTCTCAGTCCTTGATTCTGGATGTCTCCTTGAGTCGTCAGACCAGATGGACTCTTCTGTGGTGGCTCCGGTTCCCGTCGGTGGCGGAAGGCAAGTCCTTCCGTCCGTTGGTGTGGAAGGTGGTTACCACCGACGCCAGCCTGTCGGGCTGGGGTGCAGTCCTGGGCACACTGTCTGCCCAGGGTACTTGGTCGGGGGAGGGGTCCTCCATCCCGACGTGTGTGCTGGAGTTGCGAGCGATCAAACTCTGTCTCTTCCAGTGGTCGGACCATCTCCAGGGTCCGCCTGTCCACGTACAGACGGACGATACTACCGCGGTGGCTTCGGTCACCAACCAGGGTGGCACCAGGAGTGCTCGAACGGCCTGGGAGGTGACCGACATTCGCTCTTGGGCCGAGACTTATGTCCCGGCGCTCTCTGCTGTTCAGATGCTGTGTGCGAAGTGGGGATCCCCGGACGTGGATCTTTTCGTATCCCGGCTTCATCTAACGGTGGAAAGGTTCGTGGCAGGAATGCGCGATTCATTGGCAGACACCTCGAATGCGTTGGTGGCCTCTTGGCATCAGTATCGTCTGATGTGCTCCTTTCCTCCGGTTCAGTTGCTATCCCGGTTCCTCCGCAGATTGGTCTCGGAACCGCGCATGGTGATTCTGGTGGCTCCGGACTGGCCTCGCCGGTCCTAAGTACGCCGACGTTGTTCACCTGGCAGTGGCGCCTCCTTGGCGTCTGCCACTGCGGGAAGATCTCCTGTCTCTAGGTCCGATCTTCCATCCCGCTTTACAGTCGTTGGCTTAACGGCCTGGCTGTTGAAGCCCATGTCTTGAAGTACAAGGGTCTCTCCCCTGAGGTCATCCCTACCCTAATCTGGGCTAGGAAATCCTCCTCTGGTAAGATCTATTACCGTACCTGGAAAGCTTTTTTCGCCTGGTGGGAGTCCAGGGGGTTCTCCCCTCGTTCTTACTCGGTGACGAGCATTTTGGCTTTCCTCCAGTCTGGAGTGGTTCAGCGTCTGGCGCTGGCCACGATAAGGGGCCAGGTGTCTGCACTGGCTATCCTTTTCCAACGCCCTGTGGCTTCTCATTCCTTGGTGCGCACCTTCATTCCAGGTGTGTGACATTTGGCTCCTCCCAGTGAGGAGCCTTTACCTCCATGGGACTTGAACTTGGTTCTGTCCGTGTTACAGCGTGTTCCCTTTGTAACCATCAGGGAGATATCTTTGCCTCTGCTGTCGAAAAAGGCTACCTTTCTGGTGGCGATCACTTCGGCTCACAGAGTGTCAGAGCTGGCGGCGTTGTCTTGCCGCTCCCCTTACTTGCTAATTCGCAAGGATGGGTGGTTTTGCGACCACCCCCATCCTTTCTTCCCAAGGTGATCTCTGAATTCCACCTTACCGAGGACATTGTCCTGTCTTCGCCTTGTGCGAAGCCTATACATCCAAAGGCAATTGCCTTACGTTCCTTGGATGTTGTCGGAGAGATCAGGTTTTCCCTGTCATCTACAGAATCCTTTTCGAAAGACGGATTCCCTATTTGTCCTTCCTGAGGGATCTCGGAAGGGCATGGCTGCGTCCGCAGCAACTGTTGCCAAATGGATCAGACAGACCATTGAGCGGGCTTACGCCTTGCAGGAACGGGTTCCGCCCTTCCCTGTTAAGGCGCACTCTACCAGGTCTTTGAGTGCTTCCTGGGCCTATTGGCATCGGGCCTCGGTGGCCCAGGTGTGCAAGGCGGCGACTTGGTCGTCGGTGCACACTTTTTCCAAGTTCTACAAAGTAGACGTTCTGGCATCAGCTGATGCTTCTTTTGGCCGCACAGTTCTCAGTGCGGCAGTGCCATGATGGATCCTTGAATTTTTTTCTCTGGGTCCCTGGCTGTTGGCATTTGCTTTCCTGGGCTGTTGCTCCTGTTGAGCATTGTTTTTTCTGTTGCCCAGTTGGTTCTCTTACGGTGCATGTAAGATTCCTTTCTCTGATGTAAGTACTGCGTTGCCTTTTCTACGGTTGCGTCTCCCACCCCTCATGTTTATACTGCTTTGGGACATCCCAACAGTGATGACTTGGAGGAGGCGGCGACTGTCGGAGGATGTTAGAGAAAACGGAATTTTTGTAAAATCTTACCTGTAAAATTCCTTTCTCTGAGTCCTCCGACAGCCGCCGCCCCTGCCCCTCTTTTTGGGTTCTTATTACCTACTGCTATGCTACCAAACTGAGTTGGGAGTGGTGATGCAGGGGGGGTATTGACCAGATGGGACAGGCCCCATGGGTGTGTATATGCTAATGCCTTTTGTCTTTGGACTAAGTCTATATGCCTAGCTATTCCTACGGATAGGAAGACCATACCCAACAGTGATGACTTGGAGGAGGCGGCGACTGTCGGGAGGACTCAGAGAAAGGGATTTTACAAAAATTCAGTTTTTTTTTTTTTTTTTTTTTTTCATTTTGATTAGAGCGAGGATGGGTTTAATAGCAGATTCACACTATTTCTGTGTCTAAGTCGGTTTCCGGGTAGGTGGATAACCATCTCACGGGTAGTCCTTACACGAGACCTCGAGAGCTCAAAAGAACTAGCATTAGTACGGGCCTCACAAGCATTTGTAGTCATTTTCATACAAAATTTGCATAGCATCGGTCCACATTTAATGAGGAGTATATTTAATACTATAAAGCCAACAATATATGATACCATGCAATATACCTGCAAACCATCCTCCAATACCAGTAAACCAGTTGATAGGATTTAACCAAGAAAGCCAGCTCTCCCAGCTACCTTCTATCCACGCAGTTTCGGTATGTTCTTTACGGAAATCAAGCTTCAATTGCTGCGCCCTTTCTACATGTGAAATGATTGCATCTTCAGCCTTCGTATCATTTCCTATGTAGTTGCAGCATGCAGTTCCTACTATGGTACACATTCCTCCCTGGCTAGCAGTGAGGTAATCCAACACCAGCCGGTGTTGTAGAACCTCCTTTTTAACCATTTTTAGCTCAGTGGCCATGATGATAAAATTCCTGTCATATAAAGCAGTTATATTATCTATTAGATCAGCTAAGTCTATAATGAAACTGAAAGCCTTTTTTATACAACATCTGTTTACCCAAGGTATAGAAAAGATTGGCCTTATTTCCCTATCATGGGACTCAATGTCTGTGTCATCATCTCGTTCTAGACCTGGACCTAAATCTTCGGTTACATTAAGTGGGGGTGCTTCAAGGTTAGTCTCTTCTTGAGCATTATCTTTAGAGTCCTCATTATCCTCTTTAGTTTCCTCATTTTCAATAGCATAATCTCTTTCTTCTTGTCCAGGGGCAACTTGTATTGGAATGTCCTGTTCAGTAAGGGATCTCTTGAAAAAGTGGGCAGGGATTTTATGCAATTGTGTCTCTTTGAACTCATTGTCACTCATGTACCATGTGGCAGGCACAACTCTCCCAAAATAACAAACTCCCCTGGTTGAAAAAATAGGGTTTTGGATCTTACATTGGAAGGTTAATAGTCGTTTTCTGCCGCCATCCCGAGAGATTATTTGTAGATTGTGATGCCTCAGGTCAGGTATGGGATTTTAAGGGCAGGAGTAAGAGAGGTAGGCAATAGTTGTGCATAAATTAAAATACAATTTATTGCATAAAGTATAGGTTTATATACAAAGGTAATGGTGACTTGATGGGTAAAGTCCCATTGTGCAAGTGAAGAGGAAATAATAAGATGTGATACACGTGAGAAAAGGAGTGACTCGAGAGTAAGTTTGTAGGTGGTCCTGCTCTGCTGTTCCTCGTGTCAGTAGACAGGGATAATTGCAGAGAAGGGGCCTGATCGGTAATCCGACATGTTTCGGCCAATTGTGGCCTTTATCAAGGATATGTCACCGATTCTAAAGGTAATCAAAGTAGGTGTTAAATCATATCATAATGTACTGTAATTCAAAATACAGTTTTGTACTCAGTGTAGTTTGACATACATTTTTTTTGTGTCCACTTCCTAAGGTAGTGCCTCCCCGGAGTTTCTCCAGGTGCTACAGGAACAGTATGCTGTATGGGTGAGAGAGGTAATTGGCTGAATATTGAAGGAGAGGAAGAAAGAGAGTTTTTTTCCATTAAATGAGGTCTCAATAAAAATCATTTACTTCTTGGCAGCGTTTCTGGTCCAAGGTCCAATGTGGTTGGGGGTACCCAATTTTCACATTGATGAAGATCGTCTGTAGTAGTAGGGTATATTGTATATAGGTGAGGTACAGTTTTTTGAAAAAAAAAAAAAAAAAAAAAGTTTAATAGGCAATGGAAAAGTAGCTTTGGTAGGGAGATAAAACTCCTTCCAGGCTGAACTTACGTTTGTGAAAGAAAGGGGGGAGATCTCATCTAGTCCCGCAGCATAGACGTCTCAGGTCCGACTTCTCCCTTGGTCCGGGAGAGACTGAAGGACCTGGAGTGTTCCCCGGCCTTTTAAAGCAGTCACGCATGCGCAGTGATGCGCTGCGTGCCGCCCATAGGCAGAGTCCGTAGCGTGATACAGGGTGCGCCTGCGTGAAGCAGGAACCGCATCCCTTGTAACCGTGCGGACGTGCCAGTGCGGCCGCCGACACGGATTAGAAACCGAAGTCCCCGCTTGGGATAGGAAGGTGCAAGACCGACCAATCGGTTTCAAAAAATGCCCCGATCCCAAAGGGATTCGGGGCTTTCCGTGCCGGGAGCTCCTGGAGTCTTGTAAGAAGGGGCAAAGAGGAAGTGGATTAACAGAATAAGCATGTTAAAAAAGAGGTGGTACACTGTATAACAGTATAAACATTTTGAAGGTGGTACACTGTATATCAGCGTAATCGTATGTGAATACAGTTATATAAAAGAGGTCCATATATAAAGCATAATATATATAAGTTGCAACAATGTAATAGAAAGAAGAATTTCTGTGGGAGAATGTGGGCGGGTCAGGGGAAGAATATAGTCGGGTATCGCCAGTTGGTTGTATGGTTATGTGATGATGTATGGGCGATTGAATAGTAGGTCGGATATCGCCGGTATGTTGTATATTTGTGCAATGATGTAAGGGCGATTAAGTGGTGAGTAGTATGGTATTGGAGGGCCCGAGTAGGGTCAAGGGTAGGACAATTGTGGAGGATCGATTACTTGTCCATACACATTGAGATTGAGGTTGAGAAGATCTGAAAAGGGTATGGAAATTGTGAGAAATTGTGTTCAGAACGGGAGGTTTCTGGTTTAGTCTTTTTTCCCTGACGAGAAACCTTGCAGAAAAGGACGGAAGCTCTGTGCTTCGTTGAGCCCAGGTGGAATGGTTGCTTTAAGTCTAGAGATCCAGCGCATTTCCAATTGTAGCAAAGTTTTGTTCCAATCTCCGCCTCGTAGCGGGATGTGAATCCTGTCCAAAGCCATGAAGTTTATTTTTGGCATTTTGTATTTATGGTGGTCTCTTACATGTCTGCCCAGTGGGACAAGAAACCCAGTAGGGAGGCACTACCTTAGGAAGTGGACACAAAAAAATGTATGTCAAACTACACTGAGTACAAAACTGTATTTTGAATTACAGTACATTATGATATGATTTAACACCTACTTTGATTACCTTTAGAATCGGTGACATATCCTTGATAAAGGCCACAATTGGCCGAAACATGTCGGATTACCGATCAGGCCCCTTCTCTGCAATTATCCCTGTCTACTGACACGAGGAACAGCAGAGCAGGACCACCTACAAACTTACTCTCGAGTCACTCCTTTTCTCACGTGTATCACATCTTATTATTTCCTCTTCACTTGCACAATGGGACTTTACCCATCAAGTCACCATTACCTTTGTATATAAACCTATACTTTATGCAATAAATTGTATTTTAATTTATGCACAACTATTGCCTACCTCTCTTACTCCTGCCCTTAAAATCCCATACCTGACCTGAGGCATCACAATCTACAAACAAACTCCCCTGGAATTTAATGGAATCCATGTATAAGCTTTCTTTCCACACACAAAATATTATCCCGGGGGAGCGGCACATGCTTTATTATAAGCGTATCCTTGTAGACACCTCAATAACTTCAAATTATTCTGACGTGAGTGTTGGCAATGTGTGGAAATCATGCAACTCCTGATATCGATCAGTGCTCCACATAACATCCTTACCATCAAACCAATACCTGACATCTGCATTGTCCATACACTGAGAGTCTCCAACTGGCCTATCCTTGTTCTTGAAACCTTTGTCAAGTAATTCTGGTGGGTAAGTGCGAGTAAAGTTAATACATACCGCTGGTGTCCTCATGGTGGGTATTGGTAAACAGGAGTAATGAAATGGCCCTGTCAACCATATTAGCACCGATATCGCCAAAGTGCGCACCATCCGCTATCTCAAACAGGGTACTAGGTATACCTAATAAGGGCCAAGTCTTATGCGAGATAGAAGAATGGGTACAGATCCAACATTTAGTGATTTCCAATTTCTTGGCAGCCTGTAGTTGCATGGCCACAAAGGAATTATAAAAGGGTTCTCCCACTTTAGCACTAGCGTGTAGATCCCTCCTTAACCGTTGTTCAGCTTCAGGTTCTGTGGTAATGTGTAGCTTTTTAGTCATTACAGTAGCATTGAGGGAAAAGGTATCCTGTGTCTCACCTTTTTTTTATCATGTGAGTCCATTCATACATCATGACCGTCAGCCACACCAATGCTCCTCCTCCCAGGATAATTCCCCAGAGATGTAGGTCAGCTCTAGGCGCTATGAGATACATCCTTCTGCAATCTTCTGGCTCGAGTCCTAGTCAGTGGTGGGGATGACCTAGGAGGTAAAGGTACAGAAAAGTCTTGGCCAGCAGTACACTGGCTTGTGTGTTTGTTCTGAGTTACCGCTTTCTTACAATGAGAACCATGCACCCAATATTTGTAGTCTTTTAGCTTTACTGCTGTGGGAGACACAAGGATAATCTGGAATGGTCCTTTCTGCTTAGGGGATAAGGTAGTCCTGGGGGTGTGATTCTTGATATACACCCACTCTCCAGGTTTTAGTCCATGAGTCTTTTCACTCGTGTCCACTGGTTGTCCTGCTTGGGCTCTGGAAAAAGTATCAGAAAACACGTTTGCCAACTTGCGCACATAGTCTCATTGTGTCCTGACCATTTAACAAAGTCACTGATTCTGGTACTGCAGGGACAATAGGAAGTCTTTTAGGGGGTCTCCCAAACAGTATATCAAAGGGTGATAATCCATGCTTCTCTTTAGGTGTAGTTCTGATAGTTGCCAAGGCTATAGGTAATGCTTCTACCCATGTACTCTTGTTGTTTGCTGTTATTTTGACCAGATACCTTTTTAAGGTTTGGTTTGTACGTTCCACCATCCCACTAGCCTGTGGTCTATAAGGGGTGTGTAACTGTTGCTTTAGGCCCAGAATACTCACTACTTCTGCCATTAGTTTGTTATCAAAATGTGGACCTCTATCTGAGGAGATCACCATTCCTATACCAAACCTGGGAATCAGTTCTCTAGTAAGACATTTAACCACTGTTCTAGCATCATTTTTCGCAGTGGGATAGCTTTCCACCCAGCCCGAGAACTGGTCTACGCAGACCGAAAGATACCTGAAGCGGCCACAAGGGGGCATATCTGAGAAGTCAATTTGCACAATTTGAAATGGCTCCTCAGTATGTGGAATGTGTTTCATGGAGGTAGGCACTGGTTTACCTATATTATGCATTTGACATACAGCACATGCATTGATCCGTTTAGCAGCATAGGTATGGAATCCTGGGGCCCACCATTGTTTGTTCACAACCCGACACATACCCCCTGTTGAGACATGACAAGGGCCATGGCTCAAGGTAAACAACGAGGGAAAAAGAGTCGGTGGAGCAATCAATTTGTCATTCATCCTCCACAACCCATCCTGTCCACAAACCGCTCCTTTTGCAGACCAGGTGTGTCGGTGAGGTGAACTGTCTTGTAGGGCCAAAAGAACACTCGGGTCCACTGAAAGTTCAGTGGCAAAAAATGTAGGAATTGCAGGTGGCTGATATGAGTAGATAGCCTCTTTCGCATGTTGATCAGCCAAAGCATTCCCCATAGACACATAATCATCCGATTTAGTGTGTGCTTTGCATTTAATTACTGCTACTCTGAGAGGCAGTTGTACAGCTGATAACAACCTGACAATTCTTTGTGCTGTATGAGTGCTCCTGTCGCTGTCAGGTAACCTCTTTCCTGCCATAATTGTGCAAAACTGTGCAGTATACCCACAGCATAGGCAGAATCGCTGTATATATTGACAGTCACCTTCTCCCAATTCCAGAGCTACACAAAGGGCTGTTAGTTCAGCTGCTTGTGCTGACCTGGAGTTTTGCAGAACTTCCGAATGCAACAATTGGTTGTTGCCATTGACCACTGCACAGGCAGCAAAAGTCAGACCATCTGGTCTCCTCAGGGATGATCCATCCACAAACAAATCTGCACACTCAGGCAGATCAGCAATGGGTTCATCCTGAATGTCAGTTTTGGGTTTGGTAACTTCATCTATTGAGGTAGCACAATCATGTGTCAAATACTCAGAATCTTCACTGTCCTCATCGTCCGCTTCCGGTAGGAAGGTTGCCGGATTTAAGATCTGGCATCGCTGAATCTTCAGATTGGACGCTGACAACAGGACCAAATGATAGTGTGTTATCCTTTGTACTGAAAAGTGTTTAGTGTAGGCACTATTCAACATAGCTTCCAAGTCATGAGGGCACATTAAATATAGAGTGTTGCCTAACACAATGTCTACAGTTTTCTCAACCAGTAGAGCAGCCGCTGCTACTGACTTTAGACACCCAGGGAGCCCCCTGGCAACATTGTCCAATGGATAACTGTAGTACCCCACTGGGCGGTGTCTGGCACAGTAGTGCTGTGT
The DNA here is from genome assembly GCF_965119305.1 of Pelophylax lessonae. NCBI lineage: Eukaryota > Metazoa > Chordata > Amphibia > Anura > Ranidae > Pelophylax > Pelophylax lessonae. The sequence continues at coordinate 456,429,073 of NC_138770.1, forward strand.
CAAAACCCCATTGGCATGTCCATTCATTTCTGTACAGAATAAATAGAAATCTTTGCTGTAATCAGGCAGACCAAGGCTAGGTACTTGTAGCAAAGCTTGTTTGATCTGTTTGAATGCTGGCTGCACTGCCAGGGTTAATTCCTCCGGAGTAAATTTGTAATTGCTTTTTGTTTGACCTTTCAATAATTCTTGTAAGGGGCCCACTACTGTGGAATACTGGGGCAGGAATTGTCTGCAGTAGCCCACTAATCCCAGGAATGCTCTCAGTTGTGAGATACAAATGTCCTAAGTACTGCACCTTTGTTTGTACCCACTGTACTTTAGAGGCATCCACCTTCTGACCAATTTTCGCTAAAAAATTCATTAGGGAAATGGAATCCTCTGTACATGCTTGTTCATCTGGGGAAGCTAGTAAAAGATCATCAACATACTGCACTAGTATGGATTCTTTAGGTGGCTGCCACTCATCTAGCTTCTCTTTCAGAGCCTGTGAAAAGCAGCTAGGTGAGTCATGATATCCCATTGGGAGCCTCACCAAGGTTATTTTTTTTTTTTTTAACGTAAATGCTAGTAGCCACTGGTCATCTTCATGTACACTGAAGAAAGTCGAGGCCAGATCTATTACAGTAAAGTGGGTAGCTGTAGGTGGGACAGTTGCTAGGATAGTGGATGGATTTGGCACTACTGGTACTGAAGGAATAATTACCTTGTTGACAGCTCGAAGATCATGTACCAATCTCCAGCGACACTTGTCCTCCCCAGGCTTGATTGGCTTTGGTACTGGGTAAATGGGGGTGTTAGCTGGACTTCTGCAAGGGGTTAAAACACCCTCCTGTAGTAACTCTGCTATGACTGGCCTGATACCCTCCACCGATTCAGGGGATAAAGGATATTGAGGTAGTCTAGGTACTGGCAGTATAGGGTCTCTTTTTAATCGTACAGGAGTAACCTGCATCAAACCTGGGGTGTTGGCACCTGTCACCCATATGGAGGGGTCTATCTGTAGTTTAACCTCATCAGGGATCCCTCCCTCCTTTTCAGTTCTAATTAGTGGCATGAACAGTAAATCTGCAGCTTCATCCTGAACTGAACTAGGTACATTTATGACCGTTTTTTCCGGGGTTAGAGCGATGGTCACTCCCATTTTTGACAACAGATCTCGTCCCAATAAATTACAGGGGGAATGTGGAGACAATACAAAAGAGTGTTTCGTAGAATGTGTGCCGATGGTCACTGGCATTGGTTTAGTGACACCTGCTGAAATAATATTTTCTCTATCGCTCATTGACAGACGTAGTCTTCTTGATTCTCAAGAGCTGGGTTATGTTGTCTCCGCAGGAGTAGGACTAGGCAGAATGACAAAACGTTCTGGCTCCACCCTAGGGGCAGTCCCTGAGGGTATATCCTCCCTCTCTCTGCTACAGGGAATCAGTTTTTTTCTGTCTAGTCAGGAGTAAGGACCTAAGTTCCTTGCTGGGATCTTTTGGTCCTGGCAAGACTTTTTTTCTTTAAGAAAAAGACATTTTTTAGGTAGTTTTCTCCAGTGTTTTTTTCCTGTGAGATCTTCAAGCAAAAATGCCGGACTGGGCGACACTTGTGGTCACCCCAGCCGGCCTACGAGCGCGCGCAGACCATGGCATTGCGCTTGGTCGGCCGCGACATATTCAAGTAAGTATGCGGGGCCGGGCGACGGGCTGGATGTTGAGATCCAGTGGTCACCCCGGTTTCTGCCTAAGAGCGCGTGCAGACCAGTGCGCTGAGTCGGCCGCGACGGAGTCCCAGTAAAGGGACTGACTTTGCGAGTTAAAAGCTCGCTTGGACGCCAGGTACCAGAGAGTCGAGGCGTCCACAAACCCCCACCCCGGTGGAGATGGTATTGTGAAGAGAGGGTGCCTGTCGGTTCGGTATGGTGAGTAAACGTTCCCTTTTTTTCCTCATTATGAGGCAGTATATATTATGGGCCCCTCCATATATGGTCCCATTTTCGCAGGACATCAGCGTTTTCTACGCTTTCCCGTAGAGGAGAACCACTATCAGTTTGTGGCGTTACCTTTCGGTCTCGCCACGGCTCCGCGGGTCTTCACAAAGGTGTTGGCCCCAATGTTGGCACTTCTGCGCCAAAGAGGTATATCGATTCTAGGTTACCTAGACGATCTTCTGCTTCATGCAGAGTCTCCTCAGACCTTGCTACAAAACATAGAAATTACTATGATTTCTTTACAGGAATTTGGGTGGCTGGTGAACCAGCAAAAGTCATTTCTGGTTCCCACCCAGAGGCTCGAATATCTGGGTCTAATTCTAGACACAGTCAGGACGAGAGTTTTCCTTCCGGTAGGGAAACTTCGAAAATTCAATCAGCAGTCCAGTTGTTACTGTCCAACAGCTGGTCTTCCCTTCGGACGTGCATGAGGGTTCTGGGGTTGATGGTGGCTTCATTCGAAGCAGTCCCATTTGCCCAGTCCCATACCCGAATTCTTCAGCAAGAGATTCTTCTCAGATGGAATCGGAATCCGGAATCCCTGGACAATCAGATACGATTGAGCAAACAGACCAGAGAGTCTCTGGTTTGGTGGCTTCGGTCTCCAATGCTCAGCCAGGGAAAGTCATTTCTGCCAATATATTGGACGATAGTGACCACGGATGCCAGTCTATCCGGATGGGGAGGAATTCTTGGTCAGTTATCTGTCCAGGGACTTTGGTCCCCGGAAGAATCCAGGTTACCGATAAATGTATTGGAACTGAGAGCGATCAGACTTTGTCTGATTCACTGGACCGAGCAGCTCCAGGGCAGCCCGGTTCGGATCCAGTCGGACAATGCCACGGCCGTGGCTTATGTCAATCATCAGGGGAGCACCAAGAGTGTCCGAGCGGCCAAAGAAGTGGCTTGCATTCTTCGCTGGGCGGAACGATTTGTTCCAGCAATCTCTGCGGTGTTCATTCCGGGGGTGGAGAATTGGCAGGCAGATTATCTCAGCCGTCAGACCCTGGATCAGGGGGAATGGTCCCTCCATCCAGACGTTTTCCACCAGTTGTGCCTACGGTGGGGCACCCCGGATGTGGATCTGTTGGCATCACGATTCAACAGGAAAGTTCAGAGATTCGTGGCTCGCTCCCGCGATCCTCTAGCAGAAACCGCAGACGCACTGATCGCCCCGTGGGGGCAATACCAGCTAATATATGCCTTCCCTCCTCTCGCGTTACTGCCAAGACTTCTTCGCAGGGTAGAGGAGGAAGGAATCCCAGTAATCCTGGTAGCTCCGGACTGGCCTCGTCGAGCTTGGTACGCCGACATGGTCAGACTGGTGGCGGACGTCCCATGGAGACTTCCTCTCAGGGAGGATCTACTGTCTCAGGGACCGATCTTCCATCCTGCTTTACGATCGCTGGCTTTAACGGCCTGGCTATTGAGACCCAGGTGCTGAAGGACAAAGGTTTGTCAGCTTCAGTTATTCCTACTCTAGTTGAAGCAAGGAAAGCGACTTCCAGAAAGATTTATCATCGCACATGGAAGTCCTACATTGCATGGTGTGAACCTTTGGGGTTCCGTCCTCGGTCTTATTCGATTAGTCGAATATTGGCTTTTCTGCAACAAGGGGTTGAGCAGAAACTGGCCTTGAGTACTATCAAGGGTCAGGTCTCAGCATTAGCCATCTTCTTTCAGAAGCCTTTGGCTACTCATTCCTTGGTGCGGAATTTCATCCAGGGGGTGCGACATCTGGCTCCGCCAGTGCACGCGCCGTTACCCCCCTGGGATCTTAATTTAGTGTTGTCGGTTCTTCAGAAACCTCCCTTTGAAGATATTAGGGAGATTCCTCTACCCACGTTGTCCCAGAAGGTGGCCTTCTTGGTGGCTATTACTTCTGCACGCAGGGTGTCAGAACTGGCCGCATTATCTTGTCGTTCACCATATCTGGTGGTTCATAGAGATAAGGTGGTTCTTCGTCCGAATCCATCCTTCCTACCAAAAGTGGTTTCAGAATTTCATCTGAATGAAGAAATTGTATTACCTTCCCTGTGTCCTAAGCCCAGTCATCCTCGGGAATTTGCTTTGCACTCCTTGGATGTGGTCCGGGCGATCAGGGTATACTTGAAAACGACAGACTCGTTTCGCAAGACGGATTCACTTTTTGTGATCCCAGATGGACCCAAAAAGGGGTTGCCTGCATCTGCCGCGACCATTTCCAGATGGATCAGACAGACGGTAGTGCAGGCTTATTCTATTAAGGGTCGGGAGCCCCCGTTCCCTGTTAAGGCGCACTCCACTCGGGCACTTAGTGCGTCATGGGCCTTTCGCCATCAGGCGTCAGTGGTCCAGGTGTGCAAGGCGGCTACCTGGTCGTCGGTGCATACCTTCTCTAAACATTATAAAGTTGATGTAATGGCATCGTCTGATGCCTCATTTGGCCGCAAGGTTTTGCAGGCCGCAATTTGAGGAGACCAGTGGTCTACCTCGAGGGTTTTTTTCCGTTGGAAAATTTTTTCTTTAGCCTCATTCTTTGTTTATAATGAGCCTTTAAAACTTCTAGTTTGGCACCGGTTGGGCCTTCTAGATTGGATTTGATTTTGTCAATCCCACCCCTCATTTGTGGCACTGCTTCTGGATGTCCCAGCTCTTGAGAATCAAGAAGACTACGTCTGTCAATGAGCGATAGAGAAAAATGGATTTTTGTAAGAACTTACCGTAAAATCCTTTTCTCTTAAGCTCATTGACAGACGTAGTACCCGCCCCTCTATCATTGAGTTGGGTTGGGTTAAATTCTCTGTACTGCTTTAAACAGAACTGATTCCCTGTAGCAGAGAGAGGGAGGATATACCCTCAGGGACTGCCCCTAGGGTGGAGCCAGAACGTTTTGTCATTCTGCCTAGTCCTACTCCTGCGGAGACAACATAACCCAGCTCTTGAGAATCAAGAAGACTACGTCTGTCAATGAGCTTAAGAGAAAAGGATTTTACGGTAAGTTCTTACAAAAATCCATTTGTTGCTTACCCCAACCAGGGAGACTGTCTCCCTAGAGAGTGGCAGCCTAGAATTTGAAATATTCAGCAGGCTTCTCGAGGCTCCCGTATCAATTAAACAAGGTAGGTTTAACCCGTTCACATTAACTTCAATCATTGGTTCATCACTAGAATCAATTTCAATAGCCGTTAGAACAGGGCACACATTTGACTGCTCCTCTGCATTAACACCACATTCCACCTCATCCTAGCGTCTCCTGCAATCCCTTGCCAGATGTCCACCCATCCCACATTTAAAACAGGTGGGGGCAGCATATGGCTGAGGAGGAGGAAGTGGCTGCTTAGCTCTGTTGGGAATGACCTGCTGGTATCTGGACTGTATCCTTGGATTTCTCCTTTGGCCCTCCTTGGATCTCCAGTTATCCCTTTTAGCCTGGGGGACCCCATAATTTGAAATATACACTACTCCTGACGGTGGGTAAGGGGGTTCTGCCACAGGGACTCTTTGAGGGGTCACCTGCACCGTGGAAACAGGCACTCCTTTTGGGTCAGGAACTCTTTCCTTCGCCTCCGAGATCTGCATATTCATGATTTTAGTTTTTTCCTTTCTCTCTCTATTTTCTCCCTTCTCTTCTGTAATACATCACTTGCTGTCTGGGCAATTTATACTAACTCGGGAATGGGTTTTATTCTCCATCCTTGTGTACGGAGCTCTATCTCTTCCCTAATCTCAGGCAATAACCCACTTACAAATACATTTATCAGTACAGGCCTTTTTAAATCCTGTTCATCATCAGCTATCCAGTCAGTATGTTTCTGTATAGCCTCTTTAAACCTTCCCCAATAATCCAAAACATCCTCACCTTTTGAACAACTTCCATCAACATTCGCATATCTTGCCCCTTATCAAATGTAGCAGTAATCCAATCTTTTAAGATGGACTGCAATTTGCCAAGGTTTGTTTCATACCCATCTGCCCCAATTGGTCCAACTCGATCCACATTCTCTTCTTTCATTATTCCTTGCTTGTAGGTATGTGCCCGTTTTGCAAAGGCACTCCACATTTCTACATACTTTTCAGGTATTGCACAATCAATCAAAATCCACATATCTACATACGTAGCTTGCTGTGTCCTTGCCACCCATACCATTCTCTTATACCACTTCCTAGGACACTTGGTAATGTTTGGTAAATCATCTACTATAGCCCTAATTTAATGGGGTTTCCAGGGTACATACACCTTTCCTATGTTGGCTTGATATATATTATCTACCGTTTGTCTAGGCAGGGCAACTTCCCTTACAGGCATTTGTTCTACAGGTGGCTCTTCCAATTGTTTTTTTATATATTTCCTATATTTATCTGCATCTTTTGGGGAGAAAAGAGTTACTCCTCGGGCCTGTGCCTTACTACTTGTCAGTGCTGGAGAGGGATCTAATCTTCTCACCATAGGTGAGGAAGGTGGTGTCTTTGGGACCTCTGAGTCTGGTATCACCACAAACTTTGCAGTGGTTCCCTTGCCTCTCCTATATTTCCACCATTTTCCATCAACCTGAAATGGTTGTGACTCGGGATCAGAATAATATTCTTCAATATCATCCTGTCTCCTAAGGGGGCCCAGGCTATGTCTCCGCTCAGGGCGGACATTAGCAAATCTCTTAAGTACCTCTTCTATTTTGGTGCTAGTTGCCCCTAGTTCTGATCTGCTGGCCACTGAAGGGGTATGCATCTGACTCTCTGCCCTATCTTCTACTTGTTCTATAGCAGGAGCAGTAGCTTCTATTGCTGCTGCTAATTCCCTTCTTAATTGACTATAGGGAGAAGCCCAAGCATTTGGCAATTCATCTTCCTCATCTAGCTGTAACTGCAAAGCCTCCTTCTCTGGGCACATTTTATAAGGAGGGGGTGGTACACCAGGGTCAGGTGGTTGTGTTTCTTTCCTGGACACCTCTTCCCAAGCAGCCAGACATTCAATCCCTCCACAGTCAGACATTTTAAATAGCAAGTTAAACAGGGCGTCTATTGTTGGGGTACTTAATGAGCCCTCTGGTGGCCACCATTTAGAGGGATCATCTTTGTACGCTTTTTTAGTAATTTTGCACCATTTCACATTATGTTTGAGGGCGTCTGGATCACCACTCACCATCATCTTAATAATGGGTGCACCTGAATTTAATTTTGCAACATTCAGGCCGGTTTTCTTTGCTATTTTCAATATAACTTTTTTGCTCTAGTTTTTGTGAGCCCTAAATCATTCATAATGGGCAAAATATTTTTATCAAGAAAATTTCCCATCTTTGTTTGTTAATCTCGTTACCACTTAAAATGACAATATTTGGAGTTCCCGGGATCAAGGACTCCGTTTCTCTCAACACAACAGCCGTGTACTAGCGGCTTTTAGTACAATATTATAATATCTCACTGTTCTATCTCGTTGGGACGTCTCCCACACGAGTGAATATAGGCTAGTCTTTCTCTGACTCCCTATTTCAAAGAACACACAGCAGGTCATACAGGCACTGGGGTTTAGGGCAGTACCTGCCCTAATACCACCACATTCGGCCTTTCAACACACACACCTCAGAAAATAGTGGTACCTGCTAAGAATACGTCCCTTTTCAATGGCTATATTTATATTGTCATTTTCTGGTAGTAAGGAGAGGAGAAAACTATTTCTAACAATAATATTTGCATGCACAGTATTCCCCCTTGGTACCATATGATTTCAATAACCATACATAAACAGAATGCATTTAAATTCAAAGGAAACGTGTTACCTTTCGTGGCCGCACTCCCCAACCGGCACATCACCACACATCAGACAAAGACAGTATCAAATATGAGAAAATAAAAGTTTCTCACCTGAGGCCTCTGTGTTGTCCCTCCTGTTGTGCGGTGATTGCCGGCAGCGGGGAGATGTTGGACAGAAAGAGACGTCGACGGGTCACCAATGTAATATTGAGCTTTGAGATATAAGAATCACGCCAATCAGGTTGCATCTGTTCATGTAAGTTTACTGAGACTCCTCTTGCGCGCAAGGATCACAGCCGTCTCTGGTCTGCGATAACCCCCACTACGCAGTTACAGCTTTTTATACAGTTTTGATTACATACAAGTAAATGGTGGGCAGAAGCCCAAGCAAAAGATTACACAATACATTCCTTTGTTGATTTGTTAATTATACAAAAGAGACAAATGGTCACCATGACCTATAGAGAAATAAACTAAAGTTCATCCTGTCAACTAGCATGATGGACTATCTATAAGAATAATTATCATTTACTGGAAGAACCATAATCTAGGCTTATGGGGGGATTAGGGAGTTTTTGCACTTCCAGGAATAGGGTAAGTGCTGTTATTCTAAGAAATAACTTTGGCCGCACATTTCCTAACATCTTAACAAACAACTTTTGCCACGAGTACATTTGCGCAATATCAGACAGGATTCTGAAAACTAATATATGAAAATATATTTCTAAAACAATAGGGAACTCTAGACTATCAAATGGTTATAACTATATAAGTATGTGTCATGGAGATAATTAAGAGTCTTTATAAGAATATAGAATTTATAAGAATATAGTATTGATAATATATTTTTCATTTCATTTCATCCTTCATCTTCACACCTAGCTATTCCTACGGATAGGAAGACAATACCCAACAGTGATGACTTAGAGGAGGCGGCGACTGTCGGAGGACTCAGAGAAAGGAATTTTACAGGTAAGATTTTACAAAAATTTAGTTTTTTTTTTTTTTTTTTTTTTCATTTTGATTAGAGCGAGGAGGGTTTAATAACCGCTGACATTTTTTTTTTTTTTCTTCACCATCTGTGTCCCATTGCGGAGATTTCCCTTCATTTCTTGTCTCCTAGCCAAACAGGAAATGAGAGAAGTTCCTGCAAATTAAGGGAATTCCATGGAGACCCCCAGGCCACCAGAAGTAGTGTCCCCATTGGAATATTTCCCCTCTATTACTTTTCTGGGGACAACCCAAAATTTAGGATTTTATTTTACCTTTTAAAGGATAATAGAAAATTGGGGCGTGGCCAAGTCCAGCATGTGAGAGGACGTGTCTCTCACAGCTCCACTGCAGCACAGCCTTTTGATCCTCTCCCAGCAGTAATCCACCGGAGATCTCAGGCTTACCAGCTGGCTATTGACCCGCTCCACCTCCTGGTCCCACCCACCGGCCCTCTGCACCAGAGGAATCACAAAAAAAAGAGGATTCCGCGGGTTCGGTGATCCAAGATTTCGATGCCCCGGCCTTGGTGCCACGCACGCCTCAGGCAGCTGAAAAAGCTAAGGATGGCAGCAATTAAAAGACCAAGAGAAATCCGGGTAAGGACCCCCCTAGGGACATGATTTATTACACTTAAAAAATGATGGTGGCAGCTGATAAAGCCATGGAGGAGCAGGCCGGGACATCTCACTGGGAAGAGCAGGAGACACAGGGACATGTGGCTGTAAATATTCCACAGGACAATGATGCAGGCAGGAATGCAGCTTTGATACCTTTCCTGTCTCCAGATCCAGATAAACAGGGGCAACCAACTTTGGCCTAAATATTAAGTGCAGTACATGTGCACTTAATATGTGTGCACGGCGTCCACACACTTAAAGATCAGTTTGGGGATCTGAGAGAGGAGGTGTCCCTGGTGCGTCGGGATCTTCAAAAAATCTGTGAACGAACGACTGCTTTGGAGAGCAGGGTTAGTGAACTTGAGGAAAAACTGCTGCCTGTGACCAGGGAGGATCACGCTGCTTACCAGCTAGCCCAAGAAACCAAAAATCGAGCGGATGATATAGAAACTTGTTTGCGACGCAACAACATATGCCATGTTGGGCTACCAGAAAAAACTGAGGGAAAAGACCCCACTTCATTTGTGGAGGGGATGGTTAATCGACCTATTTGGGAAGGAGGCTTTCTCACCTTACTTTACTTTACTTTGCACGTCTTCTGCATTATAGAGACAGAGAAGCAGTTTTGCGGTGTGCAAGGGAATGGGCCAACATTCAACAGAATGGTACTAGAATATTCTTCTATCCAGACTTCTCTGCTGCAGTGCAGAGACGTTGTTGTGACTAGTTTGCTGATGTAAAAAGGCAACTAAGGATCCTGCAACTTCTCTATGCGAAGCTCTACCCTGCAAAGTTGCGTGTCACTGCTAATGGGCAGGCACAGTTCTTCGACTCCGCTAAGGATGCTGCTACATGGCTAGAACATAATAAGCAAACCCTGCATCGCCGCATGAACAACGAGAAAGGGGATTGATATTGGACAGATCTTTCCAATCTGAAAAGCTTTGTCACCCATTCACGTTGAGCTCTAATAGGTTCACTTTTTCATCTAAGTTACCATTCTGCTGGGAGACAGAATATGGTACACTGAACCGCGAGCTATATCATGATTTACCACTTTGTGCATTACCACCTCGGAATGAGAGAGGGAGGTGCATTGTACTTCCTTCTGTCAGACTCTGTGATTACAGGGCCGGTCCTGTTGATGGCCAAAAGTTTTGTTCTGTGGCATTTATGCCTGTTTCTGTTTATGGGCGAACCTGCCCTTACCAACTCACTGATGATGGCACTATTGTGCCGTGTTTGCAGCTAGACTACAGCCGTTTTCAAGCAAGAGAGAAGATGGAGGAATATTCCTACAAGTTTGCCATACTATTGGCCTTCAGGCTATAATGATCTTGTGCTTCAATTTCTACGAATATTGCAGGCTCCAGGACCATAGGCCATACGTGGTGGCCTTTTACTTATGACTGTATACAATGGCTGAGGTCCCTGTAGTCTCGTGGAACATTCGAGGTTTATGCTCCCCTCTTAAGCGTATGATGATATTTACATGTTTAAAAAAATTCTAACCTGCTATTTTATGCTTCCAGGAGACTCAAAATTGTCTTAAATACTCGTGGGTGGGAAGAGCATACCACTCCACTCACACCTCCTTTTCCAGGGGAGTGGCTCGATTGACTTCCAGGAGTATGGGTCCCTTCATTGTATACTGGTTTGTGTGTACATCCCTCCTCCGTTCACGATGGTGGTACTCCAACTTCTGCTGTCTTATTTGGAGGGGAGGCCTGGACCTACCGTTGTTTGTGGGAGACTTAACTGTTGGCTGAGCCCCTCTATGGACAGACACCTGATTTTGCAGACTTCTGCTGCATCGAGGGGGTCTCCCCTGCTCAGATTACTGAATGAGGTGGGGTGGGTGGATTTCTGGAGGCAGATACCCTGCGGACAGGCATTTCTCATGCTTTCCAAAACACATGGTACTCTGTCCAGGATAGACCTGGCGATATTTAACTCGGCCATGCTCCCATCCATCTCGAACGTGGTGTATAGACCCATAGTGTGTCAGACCATTCACATATGGTGATGCATCTGCTTGTGGCCCCTCCTCGAACCTGTCCAGGACGCCCTGGAAATTCAATGCCTTCTGGCTGAAATTATTTTCATCACATGAGGAGATGGGGCAGAGCATACAGGAGTTTTTCAACGGCCAGGATTCTGCAGAGGCTACACTGGCTCAGTGGGATGCGTAATAAAGCATATTTGAGGGGACTCCTTATTGGAGAAATTACTAAGGTAAAACGACACGCCTCTGGGTTGAGGGAGGAGTTGGAGACGAGGGTTCACAAATTGGAGATGCGGTATGTAAGGAACCCCACTGACCAGACCAGGGGGGGATGATAGCTCAATCTGCCTGTGATAGGCTGCTGTCCTCAGCGGAGAAGAGATTTTTTTCCAGACTGTCATTTTTTGAGGATGGGGAGAGCACCGGCAGGCTTTATTCTAGGATTGCCAATTCCCAGCTACGTTCCCCTGCGATAGGAGCAATAAAATCTCCGGAGGGTACATTGGTTCACTCCCCTGACCTAATCCTGCAGGAATTAGCATTAGCAATTTCTATGAAAAACGATACCTTCCTACGACTGAGTATGCTCCGGTGGATCTGGACAATTACCTGAATAGTATTAAATTTCCACAACTTATGCTGGACCAGAGGGAAGACCTTGACTTGCCTCTCACTCTAGAGTAGTTGCATACAGCTGTTGGCTCCTTCCCTAACTGTATAGCTCCTGGGGAGGATGGACTACCTGTAGAGATTTATAGGCAGTACGCTGTTTGACTCCTTCCACAATTAAGGGTGTTCAATGCTGCCAGGGAGCAACAGACCTTGCCGTTGTCTGTCCAAGACCAATATTGTTTTAATCCTAAAACCCGGCAAGGAGCCTACGGATCCAGGTTTTTATAGGCCCATTTCATTGCTGCAGAGTGACATCAAAATTTTAGCCAAAGTATTGGCACTTAGACTTAATAGAGTTATTACGTCTATAGTACACCCAGACCAGACTTGATTTATGCCAAATAAGTCCACAGTGGTAAATCTAAGGAGACTCTTCCTCAATATGCAGTCTCCGGCTGACAATATGGGACAGAGGGCTTTGCTTACACTGGATGCTACGAAGGCCTTTGATTAGCATAGAGTGGAGGTATCTCTGGGTGGTGCTCCAGCAGTTTGGGTTTGGTGAAAATGACATCACCTGGGTACGTTTGCTATATTATCGTCCTCAGGCGGCTATTCGGGCATCGGGTAGAATGTCTCACACTTTTTCCTTGGGAAGGGGCACGAGACAGGGGTGTCCTTTGTCACCCTTGCTCTTTGCCCTAGCCATAGAGCCTATGGCAATAAAGATCAGGGATAATCCGGATATCGTGGGCTTCTGCGGAGTGATGTTATATGCGGAGGATACATTGATTCTGCTTGGAGACATAGAGGTTTCTCTCAAGGAGACCATGTCCACCATAGCAGAGTTTGGTGCCTACTTGGGTCTTAACATAAATTGGACAAAATCAGCTCTAATGCTCATTGACACTGGGAATAGTTTGCGTGTAGAGTTACAGGGTTCCATACCATTAACTATCTCTTTTAAATATCTGGGCATACAGGTGACGCCTAATATTCAGGAGTATGGAAGGCTCAATATTTGTCCATTGCTTCAAAGGTTTAGAGGCCATATTAAAACTTAGAAATCTCTACAACTGTCAGTAGCAGGATGGGTAAATCAATTTGATGATCCTTATGCCCCAGTTGCTACAGTATATGCCCTCCATAATTCACCAGTAGTGGTCCCTCTCAAAACCTTTCGAACTGTAAACTCCCTATTCCGTAATATAATTTGGAAATATCACCCTCCCCAAATTTAACCGGAGTCTATGCAGCATCCCACGGATGAGGGAGGGCTAGCGTTGCCAAACCCCTGGCTCTACTATATAGCAGCCCAGCTGCAGCATTTGACAGGCCTGTGGCAGGGACCAGTGGAACAGGAAGCTTCCGATAGCAGCTCGGCCGAGGCTATAATGTTATACACTGTGCAAGGTACATCTGTCCTGGAGGCTCTAGAGGCTCAGGCCTTCGAAAAGCCACACAAAGCATTCTTGACATATAACTTATTCCCAAAAGATGTGGAATAAAGCTAGATACCTTCAGGGAGTGATAGGATATATGTATAGAGTTTAGCCCCATATGGTTCAATGGGTCCTACCTCAAAATAGCTAAGTTGCAGCATGGGGCGTTGTGGCAGAGATATGGAGTGTTCTATATGAGATACATTTTTCAAAATGGCACTTTGTCGTCTTTTGAGGCATTACAGGAGAGGTTTGCTTTGCTGCCCTCTTTCCGTTTCTATTACTTACAATTAGGACATGCCATATTGGCTCAGGATAGATCTTCTGAGTGGTCTTTGTCTCCTACACCACTGTTTAGTTTGATCAAAGAGGCTAATAATTCCAAGGGGGATTATATCTCAATGATATTGTGTACTGCTGCAAACATTTCTGAAAAGGCATCCTCTCAGTGTGCTGGCCAAATGGGAGGGGATAGGGGACCGATTTTAGAGGAAGCTTGGGAAGAGGCCCTACAGGCGGTATCGATCAGCTCTCTAAATGTTTCACAAAGATTAAAGTGGAGTTCCACCCTCAGAATAATTTTTTCAACAAAAATAGCCCATTAATGTTAATACATCTCGCTTGACAAAACCGCTATTTGGATATTTGTGTTGAACAGTGTATTTGTTTAGTGAAAATCTTACTTTTAAAACTGCTGCCTGTGCGTTGTCATCTTTACTAAGGGCATCTGAAGCTGCAGTGTAAGACTTGGTGACCACCTTCCTGCTTGCTGTTCATTCTGGCTACCCAGAATGCAGCAGGAAATCCCGCACATGGGCAGTACTATGCTTTAGGCATAGTACAGGTTGCTATAGAAACGTTGGCTTAGGAGGAAGTTGCCGCCCTCTATATCCCTTCCCTGCCTCCAGGAAGACACAAGAGAGTGTCAGATAGAAACACACTGCCAGCTATTTCACATTTCACCAATAATAATGCCCCCATCACAGGTCTGCTTTCACAATGCTGCCATCACGTTTCCCCCATCACAGTGCTGCTATGATATTGCACACCATTTCTGCCATCACATTGCTACCCCCTTGACAGTGCTGCCTCTATCAGTGTACATTCCATCTATTACATTGCACGGCCTCCACGTCATTGCCTTCTGGGAGCGATTACAAACAGCTCCCATGAGGCATTGCGAAACAGGTGAAACAGGAAACAAGTGACGACGGCGGCCACGGCCGAGAAGGGGGGGAGGAAGTAACATTACAATGAACTAAAAATAAGGTAAGAAACTCCAAAAAAAAAAAAAAGCCCAATTGTTCTTTAGAATGGACAGCCCGAACTAAAACTTTAAAGTTGTGAAACAGGGTGGAACTCCACTTTAATGCAACTATATATACTACTGAGGATATATTGCACCCCCCACAGATTACATGTCATGGGCTGGGCGTCCACGTCAAATGCACTAGGTGTGAGCAGGACCACGGAGATCTGATTCATCTGCTGTGGAGGTGCTCAAAGTTGCACTCCTATTGGAGGGGGATGTTGAACACTCTTAACAGGATATTTCAGTCCTCTATCCCTCTGGCTCCTAAACCATGTTTGCTCAATTTATTGCATGATTTTTGAGTTAGAGGAACATACCAGAGGCGATGACTGAATCCCTATTTCTAGCACGTAAATTGATTATGGTGCACTGGAAGTCGGAGAGCCCTCTTACGGTTAGGGAGTGGATCAATAACGTTGGTAATATGCTCCGAATAGAAAAAATAATCTATCAGCATATGGGGGGTATACGTAAATTTGAGAGACTATGGGGACTGTGGCTGGATGCACCTGGGTTAGATCCGGCGCATCTGGTCATGGATAGATTACTTGGTGGTAATGCCGGGTGAGGAAGATATATATATATATATATATATATATATATATATATATATATATATATATATATATATATATATATATATATATATATATATATATATATATATATATATATATATATATATATATATATATATATATATATATATATATATATAAAATAATATAATCAGTGGGTAAGGAAAGTATTCAGACCCCCCTTAAATTTTTCACTCTTTGTTATATTGCAGCCATTTGCTAAAATCATTTAAGTTCATTCTTTTTCCTCATGAATGAATACATAGCACCCCATACTGACAGAAAAACACAGAATTGTTGACATTGTTGCAGATTTATTAAAAAAGAAAAACTGAAATAACACATGGTCCTAAGTATTCAGACCCTTTGCTCAGTATTTAGTAGAAGCCCCCTTTTGATCTAATACAGCCAGGAGTCTTTTTGGGAAAGATGCAACAAGTCTTTCACACCTGGATTTGGGGATCCTCTGCCATTACTCCTTGCAGATCCTCTCCAGTTCTGTCAGGTTGGATGGTAAACGTTGGTGGACAGCCATTTTTAGAGTAACGGACCACCGCCTCGCGCCGCGCCTGGATGTGACGTCAGCTGCGGGCGCGCTGTGATGATCGGTACAGAGAACTCCCCCGGCCTGGATGTGACGTCAGTCAGCTGCCGGGAGAGGAAGCGGGCGGTGCGTACTGGCCAGGGGCTGTGATAGGATAGGTACAGGCGCACCGCCCGCTTCCTCTCCCGGCAGCTGACTGACGTCACATCCAGGCCGGGGGAGTTCTCTGTACCGATCATCACAGCGCGGCGCAAGGCGGTGGTCCGTTACTGGGTGGGGAGTTAGGTGGTTACTGTGCGGCGGACTACGAACTGGCTGGACCCCCAGGGTGTGGGGGCTGGCTGCACAAGGCAGCATAAAAAAGTTTCAAGAACTGTCTGTAATAACTGGCTGGACCCCCAGGGTGTGGGGGCTGGCTGCACAAGGCAGCATAAAAACGTACTAGTTTCAAGAACTGTAACAATTAAGAACTGGCTGGACCCCCAGGGTGTGGGGGCTGGCTGCACAAGGCAGCATAAAGTACTTTCAAGAACTGTAATAAGAACTGGCTGGACCCCCAAGCCACAACCCCGGATCCTCTTGTACCATGCCAGTCACCCTGCATTCTCCTGCACCATGACAGCCACCCTGCATTCTCCTGCACCATGCCAGTCACCCTGCATTCTCCTGCACCCTGCATTCTCCTGCACCATGCCAGTCACCCTGCATTCTCCTGCACCATGCCAGTACCCTGCATTCTCCTGCACCATGCCCGCCGCCCTGCATTCTAACCCTAGGGTCCTTATTTTAAATGGGTAATAAAAAATATCAATATATATCGATATCGACCGATATGAAACACTGATATCGTGATACAGTTTTCAGCCATATCGCCCAGCCCTACTTAGGACCATGTGATATTTCAGTTTTTCTTTTTTAATAAATCTGCAACAATGTCAACAATTCTGTGTTTTTCTGTCAGTATGGGGTGCTATGTGTACATTCATGAGGAAGAAGAATGAACTTAAATGATTTTAGCAAATGGCTGCAATATAACAAAGAGTGAAAAATTTAGGGGGGTCTGAATACTTTCCATACCCACTGTGTGTATATATAATATGTATGTGTGTGTATGTGTATATATATACACACACACACACACACACACACACACACACACACACTAATAAAAGAGGTGGAGGTATTTGCTATCCCTGGATTAGGAGGGGGATATATCTGCCTTGTATGAGCCTTGAACTTGTGTATGGTAAGGGAATGGTCTTTACTAATGTGTATTGCTGTCTTACTGATTGGAAGATGATCTGTTTTGCAGATATGCAGTCATCTAGCCACCTTGCTCCCTTAGTAAAAAGGAGTTGGCCATGGCAGATTCTGTGTATTTCTCTATAGACATTTCTTCAGAAAGAAAAGCAGACCTCAAAATGCTTATCCTCTGATATTAGCCATTTCCCACTCTCAGATCTGGGACAAGTATGCAGATTGGGAAAGTCAGAAGTAATCCTCTGCATACAAGTTTCAGATCAGGGACTCAAAATCTGTCAGCATGACAGCTAGACAATTTACCACTTTTAAGGTGAGTTTAGTAAGGAAAGCTTCCTTGATTCTCTCCAGACCTTTTTCTGTATTTGACCTTTCTCTCCAGCAGGTGACCGTGTTCCACAGGAAACCACCAGGGAGTATAATTTAAGACAGAACACAACTATGGATGAAGATCCATTTCCAGGAAAGCTTCCAGAAACCCCACTTCAAGCAGTGATCCCAGATTCATCCTATAAGGTGAGGCGATGTTTGAGAACTTTGATGCAACTGAGTTTAGGTACACGTTAACAAAATCCCATAGCAGTTTTACAGAACTAACAACCTTCTCTGTGTGACATTGTTTTTGGAGTCCACTTGACTTCAATAGTTCTGAGATGTTGCATACCTGTGTGGCCTCTTCTATTCACAAACCTCCTACCCGGTTCTCCTACCCTACATATCGCACTAGTGGAGGCTCTTCGCATGGGCGAACATCAGCAATGACGTCCGGCCCATGACGCCTTACATCTGAGAGATGAAGGTGGATGTTGGGAGAGGGATGTACCTACCTTTCCTTGTATAAGGGCAGAAGTAAACAAGATACTTTCCGCCACACAGGGACACACATTTTGTATATTACGGCTGATTAAGGGGATGGTTTGGCGCCAAATAGAGCCTTAAATAGAAGCCAAACTCATGGAGCAATGGTGTATGGTGCTATGAGTGCTGCTGATATTCACAAGGTAAGAGAAGAAACTCTTGGTCACTTGCCCTACGGACACACTATTCGATATATACAGTGGTGATCGAAAGTTTGGGCACCCCAGGTAAAAATTTGTATTAACCGCTTGCTGACCGCCGCACGACTATTTACGGCAGCGGTCAGCACCTCACAGGCAAAGTGACGTAGGACTATGTTGCTCGCCTGTGAGGCTCTAGGGGGCGAGCGCGTGCTCCCACCCCCACTTGCTCCCCAAGTAATCCGCGCGAGTGACCGGCGGACCCGATGTCCGCCGGTCACTCACGATCTCCCCGTGGAGAGGGAGAAAGGCAGGCGGCTAATGTAAACAAAGCCGCCTGTCATTCTCCCCTGTGTAAGAACAGATCATACGGTCCTGCTATGTAGGATCGTATGTCTCTGTTACACCACTAGCCACACCCCTTTACAGTTAGAAGCACACCCCTAGGGATACACTTAACCCCTTGATCACCAATAAAGTTAACCCCTTCCCTGCCAGTGTCATTTTTACAGTAATAGTGCATATGTATAGCACTGATTACTGTAGTAATGTCACTGGTAACCCCAAAAGTGTCAAATGTCAGTCAAGGGTCCGATCTGTCCGCCGCAATGTCGCAGTCCCGCAAAAAAAATCGCAGATCGCTGCCATTACTCGTTAAAAAAAAAAAAAAAAAAGAAATCTTTCCCTTAGTTAGTAAACGCAATAACTTTTGCGCAAACCAATCAAAATACGCTTATTGTGATTTTTTTTTTTTTTTTTTTTTTTTTTTTTTTTTTACCAAACATATGTAGCAGAAAACAAATTGGCCAAAAATGTTAAAAAAAATGTGATTTTGACTTTTTTTTTTTGGGGGGGGGAATTTCATATAAAAAAAATATGAAAAATATTGTTGTTTTTTCAAAATGTACGCTTTTTTCTTTTTTTGTTTATAGCGCAAAAAGTAAAAATCGCACAGGTGATCAAATACCACCAAAAGAAAGCTCTGTGGGAAAATAAGAACGTAAATTTAGTTTGGGTACAGTGTCGCACGACCGCGCAATCGTCCGTTGAAGTCACGCAGTGCCGAATTGCAAAATGGGGCCTGGTCAGGAAGGGGGTAAAATCTTCCGGGGCTTAAGTGGTAAATGTGCATAAAGAAGCCAAGGAAAGATGGAAAAATCTCAAAGGCATCAAATTACAGATTAGACATTCTTATAATATGTCAACAAAAGTTAGATTTTATTTCCATCATTGACACTTTCAAAATTACAGAAAACAAAAAAATGGCGTCTGCAAAAGTTTGGGCACCCTGCAGAATTTATAGCATGCACTGCCCCCTTTGCAAGGCTGAGACCTGCCAGTGTCATGGATTGTGCTCAATCATCGTCTGGGAAGACCAGGTGATGTCAATCTCCAAGGTTTTAAATGCCCAGACTCATCTGACCTTGCCCGAACAATCAACACCATGGGATCTTCTAAGCAGTTGCCTAGAAAACTGAAACTAAAAATAGTTGATGCTCGCAAAGCTGGAGAAGGCTATAAGAAGAAAGCAAAGCATTTTCAGATGTCAATATCCTCTGTTCGGAATGTAATTAAGAAATGGTAGTCATCAGGAACAGTGGAAGTTAAAGCAAGATCTGGAAGACCAAGAAAAATATCAGACAGAACAGCTCGCAGGATTGTGAGAAAAACAATTCAAAACCCACGTTTGCCAGATCTTTCTGGAGGGATCGTGCAGTCAGACACTGGAGTTGTGGTACACTATTCCACTATAAAGAGATACTTGTACAAATATGGTCTTCATGGAAGAGTCATCAGAAGAAAACCTCTGTCCTCACCACAAAAATTAGCGTTTGAACTTTGCAAATGAACATATAGACAAGCCTGATGCATTTTGGAAACAAGTTCTGTGGACCGATGAGGTTAAAATTTAACTTTTTGGCCGGAATGAGCAAAGGTACGTTTGGAGACGAAGGGGCACAGAATTTAATAAAAAGAACCTCTGTCCAACTGTTCAATCATGCTTTGGGGTTGTATTGCAGCCAGTGGCACAGGGAACATCTCACGAGTAGAAGGAAAAATGTATTCAATAAAATTTCAGCAAATTTTGGATGGTAACTTGATGCCATCTGTGAAAAAGCTGAAGTTAAAGAGAGGATGGCTTCTACAAATGGATAATGATCCTAAACATACCTCGAAATCCACGGGGGATTACATCAAGAGGCGTAAACTGAAGGTTTTGCCATGGCCTTCACAATCTCCTGACCTCATAATTGAAAATCTATGGATAGACCTTAAAAGAGCAGTGTGTGACAGACAGCTCAGAAATCTCAAAGAACTGGAAGACTTTTGTAAGGAAGAATGGGCAAGGATACCTCAAACAAGAATTGAAAAAGACTCTTGGCTGGCTACAAAAAGCGTTCACAAGCTGTGATACTTGCCAAAGGGGGCAGTACAAGATATTAACTCTGCAGGGTGCCCAAGCTTTTGCAGACGCCATTTTTTTGTTTTCTGTTATTTTGTAAGTGTAAATGATGGAAATAAAATCTAACTTTTGTTGACATATTATAAGAATGTCTAATCTGTAATTTGATGCCTTTTTTGGAGATTTTTCCATCTTTCCTTGGCTGCTTTATACACATTAATACAAATTTTTACCTGGGGTGCCCAAACTTTCGATCATCACTGTATTGCATTGAGCCCTCTGAGAACATGTTACAGGATGGGCTGCTATAATGTAGGAATGTATAGAATCTTGCTAGATGTCTTTTATTATTTGTTATAAACCCTATACTGTGGCCTGACGCTACACATGCAGAGATATATATGCAGGGGAAGTGTGATGCCCTGGATGTCTGACTATCAAGCTTGATTATTACTTCTACTATGGAATGATACATTTAGGATTTGGCCACATCCTTTATGTATCTCTTGAAGAGACCCTATAGCAGTGATGGTGAACCTTGGCACCCCAGATGTTTTGGAACTACATTTCCCATGATGCTCATGCACTCTGCAGTGTAATTAAGCAGCATGGGAAATGTAGTTCCAAAACATCTGGGGTGTCAAGGTTCGCCATCACTGCCCTATAGAGTAAGTTGTATGTATGATATTAAATTAATATGCTAGAGTAGCGAATTACCATCCACCTATGCTGCTTATTATAGGTCTTGACATAATAGCACCCTTTGATACTACTATTTTTTTACGTCTTTTGTCACATCACATGATATCCTTATGTCACATGATATACCCTTGGTTGCCTGATGGTAAGATTAGTGGTTGGTTACGATTTGGGAACAATACAGTATTGTTGATAGAAACTATGTTTCTGATTGATATGTAATTTGCTGTGGTTTTCTTTTGGATAGATCCACTATTTTTCTTTGCAAACTACAATGTTTTGACATCCTGAGGAAGCATTAATTGCGAAACATGTCAACCTCCTCACTCGTTAGCAAAGAAACATTGAAGTAGTTTCTGATTGGTGATCTGCATTATCTATATAAGCACGGATTTGTAGGATTGTGTGTAATTTTTTTCTTTACTTTTTTGTAAGAAATATCTTTTTTTTTTTTTAACTATAATGTTTCACGGTCCCTTTCTCGTACCAGCATAGTCAAAAACTTTTTAGTTCTTTTTGTAGAGCATGAATATAATCTGCTGTATTGTTGGGGGGGGGGGGGGGAAATAAAGCACTAGAGATGATGGAATGATGAACTTGAAGCATATATATTCAAAATGTAAGATGAATATATTCACCTCCATGTTAAATGTCAATAATTTCTAGCCTACTCCTATTAAATGATACAAAAGTTTGTAAACCTAATTACCCACTTTAGGCTCCCTGTTGTCTTTCACTTTAAGAAGGCTTGCTTTATCAAAGTATCACAATTAAGATGTTATCACAACTACCAGTCAATATAAAACGGTCTTTGAAGATTTTAAATTGAGTGGTGTCAGATTAGGCAGAGGCAAGTTGTACAATTCTGATTTGAGTAAAAACAGATCTACCACCTACATGTAAGGCATGCTCTAAAATCTTGTTGTAAATTAGGTGGACCTACCATCTCTTAAGCACAGTAGCAAGGTTTGCTGGTATGCATTGGCAGTCCACTGAGCACTGCATTGGCAGTCCACTGAGTGCTTTCTGTAATGAACACCTTAGTCCTAAGTCTTAGCTACTATATTAAGATATATTCATTTCGTAACAGATGTGTGTAAAACTACTTTTGTCTGATATCCTCTAGGTGATGTGCCAATTTGCCGATGATCTGAGAGAAAACCTCTGTCTTATCTGGAACGCGATATATCCTGTCCTGATTAACTTTATAGAAGTTTTTATTGTGGGAGCCATAACTGCTGCTCTTGTCTTACAGCTACTAAAGTGGGTGTATCCATCAAGAGACAAGTAAGATTTAAATAATATCTAGAAGTGTTTTAATATTTGCTGAAATTCATATGCTGGTAATGGCACATACTATATAGAATTTATATTTTATTTATAACTTTTGCATAAGCATAATAGAAAATTTGAGTGTAAATAAAAGACCACCCCTTCTTTTTTTTTTTTTTTTTTTTTTTTTTTTTTTTTTTAATTCGCCCAACGGGCTTTTAAAACAAAAATGCCCACCTACTTCCTGATGCTGTCACATAGTAATTTATTTTTGCCGTCCTACATCTTCCAAGTTGAATGATGCCCAGCACAGGCATGTACCATGTCTCAGTAGTCCTTCATCTTGTATCTATAGAAATCAAAAGAATAGGATTTTCCTCTTCCAGGACAGCTACTTGAGAGATGATTGGTTCTGCCTTCAACAGGAACCATAACGAGAACCAGAAAGATTAAAAAAACGCCCCTCCCTCCCCCTCATCCTTGGTTTTTGTTTGACCATCCAGGGGTACGCTTTGTCATGTTTGTTTTGTTTCCCCTGGCTCTGATAATTGTGGTTATCAGGCCCCGCTCAGGTGACTAGGTCCTAGTATGCCTGTGTTCCAGGTCAGGTTACATACCTGAGGGTTTTTTTCACTGAAGGCATGTGCAAGACTTTGTTGCTTGACTGATGCAGGCAACTCCAGCAGCCTGTTTTTCGTTGGCCTGTTCCTTCTGATGCAGTAGTGGCAACAGTGGTCATGTATACTGTTTCTGGGCACATACGCTGTACGGTAGATTGAGGAGGGCCTAGATGGCACTGGCTCCATTCTGGCATCAGATGAAGACATACCTTCTGGTGTGTGTTATTGATTGCAAAAAGGGGCTGAAATCAGGGCAGTGTTGGACTAGAAAATACTACAAGCTACAGGAGCGGAGGGCATACTGCTGAGGGTCCTAGGCTGTACAAAGTGCTCAAGCAAGCCTCCTAATCAATCCCTGCTCTGTGGAGCAAGGTGGAGAGGGATCAGGAAGGAATGAAGCCTCCTGGGCAGGCTAGGTTGGGGTCCACCTCCTGCTTTCAAACTTACACTTCCTAAAATAAGCCCATACCAATTACCTTGTGATTCTTGCTTTAGGTTACTTGGCTGTTAGCAAGGTTTTTCTCTTTGTTGTATTTTCTCTATCGTTCATTGGCAGATGCAGCTTCATGTCTTCTTAGCCATTGGGTTATGCTCCTCCCATCAGGAATAGGACACTAGGCAGGAAAAAGTTTTCATCACACCTATGGTGCTGTCCCTGCAGGCAAAACCCCACACACTCTGCTACAGCCCTTAGTTTGTTTCTGCCTAGTTTAGGAGTAGGACCTAATTTCCTGCTGGGACTTCAGTCTTAGCTGTTATTTTTTGAGAACTTTTTTGTACTTTAGTCTTTTAAGTAGAATTCCTGGAGAACTACAAGCAACAGCCGGCTGGGTTCGGACTGGATATTTTAGATCCTTAAGGTCTCCCAGCCTGGCCAGCGAGCATGAGCAGGTTATAGACCAGCACTAGGCCTCACCACGACAAAGCCAAGATGGACGGGGACGTGCCCGCGAGTGAACCATCTCACTGGAATGCGGATGACCTGGAACGCCCTGAGTCACAGCGTACCCCTTGGCTGGCAGCACCCTCATCCCGGGAGGGAGGTAGTCGGCTCGTAGTGGCGCCCACCTGATCTGTGGTATGGTGAGTAAGAGGCCCCCCCCCCCCCCATTTCTCTGACGATCTTGGGGTGGACGTGGAATAGTCAGACCCTCGGGTATCCCTCGGTTCCCTTGGCCTCTCGGATATACCAGGCCCCCCTTCAGCTGTTCCCCCCCCCCCCCATCCCATTACAGGTTTCTACCTTTGGGAGGCGGATATATTGTGGCCGCTGCGGCTGTTCTTCAGGGGGAGGGCATTTTTTCTGGTGGGGTTCCCTTCTGGGGACCATCCGATGCCTTTGTCACTGACCCCCCTCCCCCCTGGGGGTTCTGGAGACCGCATGGAGCGCCGTTGGGGCCGCCATTTTGCTGTAGACTTGCCCTGCATTACTGTCAGAATCTCTCATTGTAATGTATGGACAGCCATTTTCTAAATCTTCCCCATAGGAATGCATGCGGCGGCCAATTTCTTGTGGTCCAGCATGGTGCTGGATAGCATAGGCAAAGCATCAGACACTCTAGGCATGACCCAGATGCTTTCACTTCCTGTGTCCAGATCATTTCTTTCTGCTGTACAGATCATTACTGCAAGCCTCCTGATCTGTTTGGTAAAGTTTTTTTGGGGTCTCTTGTGGGTTTCCCCACACACACTGCAGACTGTGTTAGGCTGGGACTTGCTGTACCGCCAGTGCAGCGGTGCAATTGCGTTTTTTCCACTTTTTTTAAAGTGACACTACATCTTTTTAAATGTAGTAACATGGAGTCCCAGGACAAATTTCACCTACAGACCCCCTCAGTGCGACTGCGGAACCTTCTGGGTCGCAGCCCCTGTCTGCTCTTACAGCAGTTTTGGAAAGCCTAGTGTCATTGCATTTAGTGGTTAAAAAGTAACACTAGCCGTAAGCGCCTTTTGCCTTCGCCCCCCTCTGTTGTATCTTCCGATTCAGAGGCAGATGTGGCAGACGCACCCCACCCTGGTGGCTCTGTGTCATCGCATTCTGATGGCGAAGAGGACCTGTCCTCGGCAGCCGCTGGTCAAGAAAGCGCATTGGCGAAAGCACTTATACGCCATTTTTAAAGTTTCTCGCACTGAAACTATAAGTCTAGTGTTTGGCAAAGCAGGTGTCTTTTGGTACCCGCAAATCTCAGAAATCGGGCAAAGTGCTCCCCTGTCCGGAACTTTTTGACAGTATTGTCAATAAACAGTGGGGGCACATCAAGCACGTTAGTGGTGCCCAACGCCGTTATCCCTTTGTGGATAAGGTCTCCACTTGGTGGACAGTGCCACCAAAGGTGGATCATCAAGTTTCCAGACTGAATAAGTCTACTGTGGTCCCAGTGGAAGAATCCCTGGCCTTTACGGACCCCCTTGATAGATGGATTTAGTCTCTGTCCCGCCATTTACATGTGATAGTGGGCTCTATATTGAAACCAATTTGTGTGACCACCCTGGTGTTGCAGACCATCACTGGATGGGTGAAGTTACTAAAAGGTGTCTTGGAAATGTAACAGCTCTCCCCGGGGCTGATTTGAACTCTTGGATCAAATGGCTCAAGCCCTTCTGTATATATGCGATGCATCGCTGGATGTGGCTCCACTGGTAGCCAGAGTGTCAGCAGTGGGAATTGCTATTAGACACATGGTGTGGCTAAAAAGCTGGTCCTGTGGATCAGGCTTCCAAAAAGGCTCTTTTTGACCTTCCCTTTACGGGGGAGAGGTTGTTTGGATCCTCCTTGGATGATTTGATCAAAGGCCTTACGGATGGGAAGAGTACTCTTCTCCCTCAATCCTCTAAGGGCAAGGCACCTTGTGCTAGACTCTCTTACTGCTCATAGGTGGCTTTTTCGTACATGCGAGTCGCAAGAAAAAGGAAAGTCGTTCAGGTCTTCTGCGAGTTCCAAGAAGATGTGGTCAGGCCAATCCGGATCTTCAGACAAATCCTTGGCTGCATGAAGGGGTGCCCTCACCTGATTCTGGGGTGGGGGGGGGGGGTGTCTTTGCTTCTTTCCAGAACCAAGAACTCTCTTGTTTCAGGACAAATGGGTTCACAAACTGATCCAATCAGGGTACAAGATCAAATTCCGGTCTCGACCATCAGACAAGTTCTTCCTGTCCACTCTGCACCTATCTCCAGATTGTTTAATGGATCTCCGAGAGGCGGTCCAACATCTGCTGTGGCAAAGGGTGATTGTGCGGGTTCCATCTCAGGAACGTTTTCAGGGGTTTTATTCAAACCTGTTAATTGTGCCCAGATTGGAAGGCAAAGTGCGTCCAATCCTGGACCTCAAGGCTTTGAACCGCTTTGTGCGGGTACGGAGGTTTCGAATGGAGTCCATTCACACGGTAGTGGCGTCTATACACCAGGGAGACTTTTTGGCCACCATAGATATCAAGGAAGCATATCTACACGTCCATATCTACGCTGGACACCAGCGTTTTTCTCCGCTTCGCTATAGGAGAGGAGCATTATCGATTTGCGGCTTTACTTTCTAGTCTCGCCTCCGCCCCCAGGGTCTTCAAGGTGCTGGCTCCAGTGTTGGCATTGCTGTGCCAACGGGGGATTTCAGTACTGGGGTACCTGGACGATCTCCTATTGAGGAGGGACTGTCACTTTCCGAACACTGCAAAAGTTTGGTTGGAACATCAATTTTAAAAAATCTGCCCTGATACCTTCAATGAGACTGGATTCAATGGGCCTGACTCTAGACTTTGGCGAGCGTCTTTCTTCTCCCGGACAAGTGGCAAAAATTGCAGTGGGCAATCCGATTGTTGTTGGCAAACAATCTGTCCTCTCTGCGGACTTGCATGCCAACCTTGGGTCTGATGGTATCAACCTTCGAGGCAGTTCCGTTTGCTCAGTACCACACGAGACCCTTGCTAAAGGAGATTCTCGTAAAATGGAACAAGGATCCAAAATCCTTGGATACTTTGATTCGGTTGAGTCGCAACACCAAGTCTGCTCTTCTGCGGTGGCTTCATTCGTCAGAGCTTCGCCAAGGCAAGTCCTTCCTGCCGTTGTATTGGACGGTAGTAACCACGGACGTCAGGCTGGGGAGAGTGCTGGGGAAAGGATGTCAGGCTGGGGATCCTGGACGGTGGAAGAGTCCAAGCTGCCGATAACTATTTAGGAGCTCAGAGCTATAAAGCTTTGCCAGAGTCATTGGACGGCTTGTCTGCAAGGTTGCCCGGTCTGGATTTAATTGGACAATGCCATGGTGGTGGCATACATCAATCATCAAGGGGGCACCAAGTGTGTCTTGGCGGCCCCGGGAGGTGGGCGAAATCCTGGAATGGGCAGAATTTTTTTTTCAGCCCTTTACGCTGTGCATATCCCAAGAGTGGAGTACTGAGTCGTCGGGTGCTGGATCAGGGGGAGTGGTCCCTGCACCCGGAGGTGTTTCAGAGGTTTGTGGCAAGGTCAAGGGATCCTCTGGCTGACGCCACAGACGCACTGGTGGCTCCTTGGTCACACCCCTAAAAGTGCCACACCCCTCAATGTTAGATAATTCTATGTTAGTGTAAAGGATGGGATTTTTGAGGCACCGTTATTTTCTATAACATTTTTCCCTTATTGTAAATACTTAAACTCATGCTATTCTGCTGCACAACCTATCATAAAATAGATCCAGGATAAAATATAACCATTGCTTTCAAAGCAACATTTCATAGTAGTATAGACATATGCTGGTCGTTTGTGAGTTTGTGACCTGACACATTTCTTGGAATAAATCATGGACAGATTTCCAACACTTGCCATTTGCAAGATGAGCGCTTTTGTTCACAGCATCCTGTAGGATTCTCCAGTGTATATACTAGAGGTATCGGACAGAAGGATATACTCAAGCAAGTTAGCCAAAGTACATTGCACTTAAATGCTGGCAGATAAAACGGGAGCACCCACATAGTTCTGATTTATGAATACCTGATGTAAGAAAACCGATACTTCAGTCTTTCATTGAATTGGGCCTTCTCCCAAACTCATATAAACTTTGATGATAATCGCAACAGATATAATAAACCATTATGGGGAGGTCTGTAAAAATGACAATGCAGTAAGGGCTAGAGGTGAATCCTTCAAATGAGTCCACAGTCCTGTAATCAAAGTACAGCCAAACCTGAAACTGTGCTCACAAGCTTGTAAATATCTATAGATACTGGCCAGAATGTACAAATACACATACCTTGTAATGAAAGTTCCTAAATCTAAAACTCCCTCAGTTAGGATAGAGCAGTGTTTCTCAACCTTTTTTCAGTAAAGGCACCCTTTAAAAATGATGGAAAATTTCGAGGCACCCTTTAAAAATTATGGACAGTCTTAAAGCACCGCATTTTAAAATATAATATTTTCTAATAGTTTTACATAATGCGGCAAAATCCACAAGTCCAAGTAGGACACCCATTATTAGAGGCGATTTATTGTTCCAAAGCAAATACACTTTTACAAACTGGTACTGACTAGTATTCTAATGTTTCTCTTCTCCCTCAGTTTTTCTCCATCACTCAGCTAATGTGACACTAACTCTGATGGAGAGGGGTAGGGGAGGGTCAAATAAGAATGCTATGTTGGCAACTGGCATCCAGCTTATCAACTGATCATGCCATTGGTCATTAGGATGCCGGCAGCTCCAAGTGCACAATGAAAACCTTTGGTTTAGTGTAGCTAAAAGGCAGCCTTCATCCACTTGCTGGCTTGTGTACAATTTTTGGGCAATTTTAAGGCATTTTGCAAAGGCACCCCTAAAGAAAACTCAAGGCACACCAGGGTGCCTGGGCACCCTTCATACAACAAAAGGAATGACCGCACTTCCGATGAGTTTCAAAAAGGAGTGTCTTTATTCCACATCAATCGGCAAATACAGATACACACTGTGAGTGCAGGACAATCGGTGGACGCGTTTCACGACTGGATGTGTCGCTTATTCATCACGAATAAGCGACACATCCAATCGTGAAACGCGTCCACCGATTGTCCTGCACTCACAGTGTGTATCTGTATTTGCCGATTGATGTGGAATAAAGACACTCCTTTTTGAAACTCATCGGAAGTGCGGTCATTCCTTTTGTTGTATGAAGCTATCCTGGATTGCGGATCCGACCGGCACCTGATTTCAGCCTCCCCTAGAGCGGTCTTCCCTGTTTGGATTCTGCTTATTCCACCCTGGTTGAAAAAGGCTGGGATAGAGGATCCAGGAGCCCTACTGCTGTCC
Organism: Pelophylax lessonae; assembly: GCF_965119305.1. Lineage (NCBI taxonomy): Eukaryota > Metazoa > Chordata > Amphibia > Anura > Ranidae > Pelophylax > Pelophylax lessonae. The sequence continues at coordinate 456,458,384 of NC_138770.1, forward strand.
TCATGTTATATAGCCCCCTTTTTAATTGGGTGTAGGTGCCCAGAAATCGCATCAGGATGCCTACAGCAGACCAAGATGGCCACGACAGACTCAAGCTCACCATGCCTGTGCGCACGCATGCCTATGTAAAATGCCCCACAGACGCAAGTCATGAGATAAACTAAGCCCACCATAGCACAAGCTACGTGGAAGTGGGGCACAAACCATTCCCCATGAAACAGTGTACAGTCTGCACACACCCTAATGAAAGGGCATTCACCGCAACCCTCGCATCTGTACGTGCCTAAAGGGCTGTGGTGTTCTCTTTAGAAGGAGCTGCATTGGTGCAGTGTCAACCTTATCACTCTGAGCTCCAGGATGTTGATTAGGAGCTTGGATTCGAATGATGATCATGTTCCCTGAACTGGGAGGGACTGGAATAATCCTCCCTAGTCTGAAAGACTGGCATCTGTTATGACTTTCTGGTAACATGGAAGGAATGGCTTCTTTGATGTTGAGTTTGGGCTGGAGAACCACCAAGCTAGAGAATTGCTTGCTTAGCTAGACAGTAGCATGGGTAGGATGAGAGGAGGAGTGTGCTTGTTCCATGGCAACAAGATGTTGTGTTGGGGAAGTCTCAAATTAAATTGGGTGAATAAACATCCTTGAAGGAGGCCACCATGAGGCTCAGAACTCTCATAAACCATCTCGCATAAGGATGTCTCCTTTTGATCTCTAGCCTTGATCTTGAATTCTGACAGAAGGCAATTTCATATGTCAGAATTAACTAAAGAGAAGGTTGGAGAACCAATAGAAAAACTGAAGCATCTGAATTGTTCTGTGGACATGTTCAGACAACTGGAAGGAAAATTCGAGCTTCTTAGAGAAAGAGGTGCTAGGATCTTTGTGAATGGAGGGGGGCAAAGGCTAGGCCAAAATGGCAGAGTGCCAAACTGGAAGGAATTGTCTCCTGCTGCAAAGTGAAGTGCTAATGAAGTGTATTATAGGAATATGCAGGTGGGTATCTTGGATATCTTATCGGCATATTTGTGACAAATATTCCCCTCGTCCCAAGGAGGCAATTGCTGACCTTGTGACTCACAAACAAAATTTTGGAATTTAAAGATATTTTGTTTAGGGATTTTAGGTCCAAGATAGGATGAACACCTCCATTGGGTTTTGGTTTCTGGGACAAGAGATGATTCAGGGCATTCTGCAACTCTGAGTTGAGTGGGTTAAATGAAAAAACTGACCCAATTCCTCCATCCACACATTTGATGCAGGTGCAGGAATCCTCCTCATTGTGTCATTGTATTCTGAAGATCGGGAGACTTCCCTGCTATCAGAATACACAGATCAGTGCTGCAGTCTATATCCTGCAGTGGTGAATGGAAAAAATTATTAAGGTATCACCTTTTTTAAAGGTTAGTGCAGTAAAGTGCTAATATGTTATGAAGTATTGCAATAACTCACATGCATTAAAATACAAAAAGTGCATAAATAGTGCCAATATAAAGTGATTAAAACATTTAAATATGCAATAGTATTAGTTCATTAAAGGTCTGTGATAATGCTGATAAAAAATTTCCAATAAACAATATGCAGTAATACAAAGTAATAGTGAATTGCTTCAATATAAGTCTGTGATACTGCTTAAAGAAGGAAAAGTGCAATAGTGCTGTAAAGTCTTCTAAGTGCAAATGATACTGGTATGGTGATCTCTGCAACCCTCCACTTCACCGCAAAGTGCTAGTTGGTAAGGTAGCTCACTTACTATATATATATATATATATATATATATATATATATATATATATATATATATATAATTATGTGTGGATAGAGCAAAAATATACCACAGTGGCTACACATAGATTGAAACTTTGCTGGTCTCTGAACTGGCCAAATTTCAATCCATGTTTGGCCAACTTTAGGAGTGGGGGTGTCTCTTCGTTGGGAAGACTTGATAGGCCATGTTACGTCGAAAGGAAGGGCTAAACTTCGAAGTTGAGACCTGGGTAGAGTGCTGAGGTGCTTAGAGTTTTAAGTAGATAGAGGCTCCTGAGGATAGGAATTTTTGAGCTTTCCACTGTGGGAGAAGAACCTTTCCTCTGTGATATCTCTAATGAATTTGCCTCACCAAAGCTTGCAAGTGAGGCATCTTTTACAAACCGCTTCAGCTGACCAGGCTTTAAGCCACAAGATTCTGCACAAGTGAATGGAAACCCTAGATAGCAAGGGTTTTGCTTCTTGAACATCTTCTGTTTTTTCAATACTTGTTGGCTATGCATTATACACATGAAGTAAAATATATACAAAAATATGTAACTGTTGTTGAAGCACTTCTAGTACACCAAATACAACTTGGAGTATCTGTGGCGATCTGACAAGTAATGAAGCTTGCATAAAGCAAGTACTGAAAGAACTTGGTATCAGGACAGGAAAATGTGGCACATGAACTACTTGTTTATCCACCAAAGAGACTTTTGCCTCCACTTCACATTAACTTGGGTGACAGCTAAGAACAAGAAAAAGGTAAAGGTTTTCATTATTTCAGACAGATGTTTCCAAGAATAAATGATGCCAAGGTTAGGGAAGGCATTTGGCACAGATCAGATTGGGCCCAGAAAAAAAATCTCCGGCATATCCTTGACAATTTTTCTTGACAAATTACAACGTACCAAACTATATTCAGCAACTTGACAAACCCTTTTACAGAATACAAAATCATGTAGTGCATTGGAATTTAGGATTATGTGGGTGCTTCAATAGCCTAGTACAGTTGGCTGCAGTTTGGCAGACAGAAATTTGTAGTGATAGCTGGTTTCAAAACTGGGCATGCAAGTATAAAAAAAAGCCTTTAACCACTTTTGGACCGGCCGCAGTTATACGTCGCTACTCTGTTAAATACCGGGGTTCTTTTATGGGTGGCAGGAGAGGACCCCCCCTCCTGGTCGTTTCTCCCGCTTACCAGAGCCGACCTTTTTGCTTTTTTAGTGTAGATGTGAGATCTGAGGTCTTTTTGAACCCATATCTCAAATTAAAGAGGACCTGTCCTTATTATTATATTACAAGGGATGTTTAACATTGCATGTTTTATATTACAATGGATGTTTAACATTTCATTCATGTAACAGGAATAAAAGCGATCTAACATTTTTTTTTTTTTTTTTAAGGGGACAGTGTAAAAATAAAAGGTAAAATAGGAAAAAAAAAGAAATTAAAGAGCCCCGTCCCTCTGGGCTCACGTGCAGAAACGAACGTATACGCAAGTCACGCCCACATATTTAAATGGTGTTCAAACCACACATGTGAGGTATCGCCGTGATCGTTAGAGCGAGAGCAATAATTCTAGCCCTAGACCTCCTCTATAACTCTAAACTGGTAACCTGTAGAAACTTTAAAGCTTCGCCTATGGAGATTTTTTAAGTACCACTGTTTGTCGCCATTCCACGAGTGTGCGCAATTTTGAAGCATGACATGTTGGGAAGCTATTTTCTCTGCGTAACATTATCTTTCACATTATAGAAAAAAATTCTGTGAGACAAAAAAATATTGCTACCACTGCTATTTTATTCTCCAGAGTCTTTGCTAAAAAGTACACACAGAGAGGCAGAGAGGCAGAGAGGCAGAGAGGCAGAGAGGCAGTTTGGGGGTTAGAAGTCATTTTCTAGCAAAAAATACTGATATTAACTAGTAAACAAGTGTCAGAAATAGGCCTGGTCCTTAAGTGGTTAAGAGTGTCTGAAACTTGCTAGCTGCAGAAACTGAGTAAAGGAATATCTTCACATGTTTCAGTAAGATATGCAAGACGGCATGGTCACTGGAATAGCCAACTGTTTTTTGTGCTCCCCCCCCCCCCCCCCTCTCTCTTTTGGATAGAGCTCAGCAATGGTTTTTTGAAGAGGTAAGTCTCTTTTCTGGATTAACCCAATTGTCATAAATTGCCCACTCTATTTGCTCATGAATAGGAAATGTTTTTAGATTTAGCAGGTCTCTTTGCAACCAAAGGAGTATGGCAAGATTTTGGGAGATTTAGGTGTAGGAAGGCTGAGGCTTGTGCGCACAGCAGAAGTGAACATATCAACATTGGCAAACTTATTGCAGAATTCTTCTGAAGCTTCAGTTCCTTTTCATACTGTTCTATGCCTGCCCCTTCTATGGTTGGCGTATCAGGATCCACCTCGGGTAGAGATATTGGAGCTGGAGAAGGAGCCTGGTGTTTCTAAGCCCTGGATAGTTTTGGCTGTATTAAAGCTATTCGTTGTCTGAGTAATTTTGACCTAGTTGCAGAAAAGTCTGCTTTATTCAGGTAGGCTGCTTTTTGAATGTGTGAGATAGAACTCAAATTCGAAAAAGTGTTAAAATTGGGTGATGATCTGGTGCAAGGGAAGCCTTGTCATTATGGGATTGAGTATAGTGCAGGGCTTCGGCAGAGTAAAAGTTTGCCTAAGCTTTTGTTGTGGCTCTTTCACCTGGTTTCTGCCATTGCTACAGGTGAGGGTAATTCCCTGTGGGGTACTCATGGAGTAGGGTGCAGCAGTGGGGTAAGCTTGTCCAAGGAGAATACAGCTGCCTGGGTGCAGACCATTCTTTACCAAAGTCCTTTTGGAAATGGGGTGGGAGGAAGTACATGACTGTCTTTTTATAAGGAGCTTTGGGCGGATGTGGAGGTAAAGCATGCGACCTGTAGTGCACTGGATCATCCACCTGTGTCTAAGCTCTGAGCAGCTAAATTGTAGCACAACATTTGAAAAGCTTACACTGTAAAGTGAGTTCCAAACACGGTTCCAGCTTCCTAATAGTTAAAAATATTAAGATATACTGTTCAGAATTGTGGGGTTACGGTAATGGTAGGGATTGCAAGGTGACCGGCCTTATCTGTTCCCGATCCCTATTTAGGGTGCAGGCTTCATGTGTCATGGTGGGAATACTGCCGGAGGGGTCAGGGTCTGAGTTTCAAAAGGATGTACTACATCTCCAGACCTATATAGCACCCTGCAGCTAATTACATGCGTTGCACAAAAAGCTTAGGTGAGCTCCAACACAGGATACAGTGCCCAAAGCAACATTACAGGCTGTACTCATGGGATGGGGTCCGGGTATAGCTCCTAAGATTTTACTGAAATTGCAGCGATCCACACTGCTTCTGTTGTATTATGAGACAGTGAAGTGGATTGCAGATTCAGAAGATAAAATAATAACCTAAATAAACTGAGAGTGATTTCTCCATATAGAAGAGGTCCATCACCCTAGGACACTAGCAAAAAACTTACAACTGGGGTGTTTGGGGGAGGGGGGGGTTGCCCAGGGGGTAAGACTTCAAAAGCTTGCCAGTGTCCTGTGCTATATGGTTTAAGATATCACATTAGGCAGGAGACTCTCAGCCTCAGCACCATTTTGTCTCTGTGAAGCCAGAAAGGGTTCCTTGCAGTATAAGGCCACCAGTTCTGTCACTGTTTTTGCAGAGGTGATTAACTACAAAGAATATTCCCTTTGTAGGTGGGAGTAGAGAGAACGAAAGAGAGGAATGTCACCAATGGATTCAAATGGCGATTTCTAAAGGGCAGAGAGAACCAGATTTAAATTGCAATAATTCACTGGGGAGTGAACAGGGGGAAGCTACATGAGAAACTCCCTGTAGAAAGGGTTTAATCAAGGAGTGAGAGACCACAAATCACTGAAACAAGATAGATGGAACATAAACATGACCTTTTTGATGGTGATGAGAGCCAAATGCTTGGCCAGACCTAGCTGTAGGAAGGAGTGGATTCATCCCACAGAGAAACCTATAACCTTGAAGCCTGGAGCCTCAAAGTGAAGTAAGTCTTCCATATCAGGTAATAGATTTTGAGGAAAGTTGACTTCCTGGCTTTTAGCATCATAGCAATCGATTCAGAGATGACCAAGTCTCAGAACCTGAATTTCAACAGGCATGGCTTTAAAGACAGCGACCATAAAGCAAGACGGTAAATTGGTCCTTTAAGACAGAAGCCCATGGGGACACTGTAAGGTCAGAGTAGTTTGTCTGTTTGGGCCAGTCTGGAGCATTAAGGATCACTGAAATGCCATATGAGGAAGAAAATACAGGATGGAAAAGGTATAAATCGGGGTGTATTTATTCCACTGAGTCACAAGAGCATCCACTGCTTCCTCTAGAAGAGCTTTGAATCTGGAGACAAGCAGATTCATAACTGGCATTCCCCACCTGTGATACATGTCCATGAATATCTCAGTGTGTAGGCACCACTCCCATGGGTTCATGACTTTGCCAGTTGTTTACAGCTGGAATGTAAGAGGTAGATAAGGCTGGAACATGTTCTACCCTTGATAGGATCAGATGTACCACTGATCCTGAATAAATATTTTTGGTTCTTCTATATTTGATGTACAACTAAGCGTGGATCAGGTGACCCTCCAACAGGATGGAGCAGCACTGCAAAATCCGCTATATTACCTCAAGGTACACGATTGGGAGATGAGCCTCCAATGACCATGTCCCTTGTATCAACAGGGGCCCAGGACTCTTTCTCAGCCCAACAGGCTCTTATCTGTCCTGATGATCTGTAAAAGAGGGGAAGAAAGGACTGACTTGATTCCAGAGTTGGATTCCTGAGCCCCAAAACCAATGTTGTGTTGCAGATGCTGGAGTGTAACTTGGGGAAACAGGACTGACATAAATCAGTCTCCGCTTTGTCAGATGACTACAAAACTGGAAAGCTGGAATGTGACAGTCTAAAGTTTCCCCTGTGGGAGAAACACACAGTGGCCTGTGCCATGTTTTGAACTAGACCCAGATTCTCCAAACAATTCAGTTTTAGCGATGATTTCTGAAGTTTAGGGAACCAGCTGAACCATTGTACTAGCTGGACAGTGAAGGCCACGTTTCATGACAGGGACTCTGCTGGACAAGAGGCTTTCAAACTGCAATTGAGATGCTTTGAGAGCACAGCAGGGCGAGCACTAGGGCCAACACCTTCGTGAACACACAAGATGCAGACAAGAATCTGAAGGTCAGTGCCACAAGCTGGCATTGTAGCGGACCCACAGAAAAGCAAAAATTCTGATGCAGCAAAAAGACAGGCTTATGCAAACACGTGTCCTTGATGTCCACAGAAGCTAGAAAGTCTCTTTTTGGATCCTGTTGGGGAACAGGTTGTAGTAAAACCCCGAAAAATCTTTTGCCACAGGAACTGGAGTGAAGACACTTTGGTCCAAAAGCCCTGAAAGGGCATGCTAGAAACCTGCTAATCTGTGCTGTGACACAAAGGTTGGAGGTGAGAAACAGATGGGGGCAGGCAGTGAAAGCTCCAGCTTGTAGCTGAGTAGATTTGAAGAGGTGTCCCTCAAAGGCCATGTACATCAGATTTTTTATACGGGCTTGGCAGTCTGTGACTGAATTGTAATTTGGATGTGTATGGACAGTAGTCCCATGTGGCAGAGGCAATGGGAAACCTCCAGCAGCCGTCACACACCTGTAGTTGAAAGCAATGAGAACAGACCTTTTAGAGACGCTTCTAACCATTTGTCTCTTTTGGGTCCTTAAAGACAGGAGCATTCACCCATATGATGGTTGCTTTAAGGCACTGCCACATTTACAGTGGGGGCATTGCTCCCCCCCCCCCCCCCCCCAAGGCTAATAAGCACTTGGAGGATCAATTGTCTAGTCTGGGTGATTCTAACCTTCATAGAGGAAGACTTGAAACTTTGGTTATAGCGGAAGTACTTTGCAGTCTTATGGGCTCTAAGCCTGGGAATAGCTCTGGTAGAAGCAACAGGTTGATCCCCTAGTTTCAAAATGATGTGCACCACATCAAGACTCAAAACGGTCTCTTTTACTTGGGTGCAACTGCAGAATGACTGCAACTCCTCAGAGAAAAGCTTGTCTGTGAAGGATCGGCGCAACTCAGAATCATAGTCTCAGTGGCTGCCAATGCCTTAAGCAGTCCAGATACAGAATCTGCAGGGGAAGAAACAGGAGTGCACTTATGGCCCCTGCGATCTAAGTCTGCAAACATTTTGGACCATGAAGTCTCGCATGACTGTAGTTGTAGTAAGAGTCATATTATGAAAAAACCTATGCGCTGCTATGTGAATGACTAAAGCTCCACTTAATATAGCAGTAAAAAGGCTGCAACCATTAATTGGTGAACTAAAATAAAATATCAATCGTGTGCTTTTTAGGTCTGTGTTTATACCCATTATTACCAAACCATATAATAAAATATAATGAATGAATATATAGTCTACCTCCAGAGTATAATTTCAAAATTAAGCAAAATAAAAAAAAAATGTCCAAAAAAGGATTACGTAGCAATCCAGCAATACGTGCTGATACTCCATCCACCAAAACCTCTCCTCTGCTAATAACTCTGCCAAAGTGATCCTTTGTTGCTGAACGAATAACCACCAACAGCCACCATTGAGTGAATTGGCCGCTCACCTTAAGACATGACCAAACGGTCAAAGCCTTTTTTTTTTAATGTATAAAAGGGTCTTTAAATTTTGTACGATTCCCCCTGGTATGATACGTCTCACCAGAGTACCCTCCTGCTGGGACTAGCTGGATCTGCCCCTCATGCTTCCAGTTTTATTTCCAGCTTCGCTTCCGCCCGGTATTCTGGGTAATCCTCCGGTATCCCCCCAAAATCCAAAAGCATTACCTAGAATACCTGGTGGGAAGATGGCTGCCCGGAGGTGAACCCCTTGGGGTCTGTGTTGCTGCAGATATTCTTGAAGGAGGCGGAGCTGGAAGTAAAACTGGAAGCGTGAGGAACAGATCCAGCTAGTCCCAGCAGGGGGGATCTCTGGTAAGACAGATCGTATCAGGTGGAATCCTAGAGGATTTGAAGACCCTTATACACATAAAAAAATGTGTTTCTTGACCATTTTGGTCATATCTCTTAAGGTGAGTAAAGAACGAGCACAGAGAATTCCCAACAGGGTTTGCACGAGGCATACACTTATAGAAGAATGAAGAAGTAGCTGATGTAGGAGAATAAAATAGTATTTGTTTCAAAGCTTTTTAAATATAAAAAAGGAGATTATAATGCAATACACCCTCAAAATGTTCTAAAATATAAACAATATGCAAAAAGCTAATGCGCTAACAATATGGAACAAGGGGTATACAATTACTTCTTCAGCGGTAAAAGGGAAAGCACAAAAATATATATTTTTTTCTATAAATACAATATAATAACATTAGTATCACATAGTGTGTGTGTGTGTGTATATACACTCTATATACTCATGCTTCCATTGTCCACACAAAATCAAATATTGAATAAAATAAAAACAATGTTCACATTCGCAGCGCTTAAGAGAGCGATAGTTCTCCTCTTATTTAAATCATTAAACTCCTTTATCCATTCAGCCACATGTGTAAATGTAAAAAAAAAAAAAAAAAAACACTTTAACCATGGAGTGTGAATGGCGAAACCAGGTATGTTCAAACAATTCAGAAAGATCTTCCCGTCACCACACCTTGTGCGACCTCTCCCCTAGGTATTAAACACTCACCAGAAATCGATCAAAATTGACTTTTTTTATTAACATTTTAGATCATCCCTTCTGGGTTAATCTGCTGCTCCTCCTCCACTTCCAGCACAGTGTGAACTTCCGAGCTGCATTAAATCGTTCCTTCAATCACACCGATTTTCACCAAGCAATCATCTCCTCTCCCAACAGATGGCATATGCAGGGTGTCATATAAAGGATAAATAAAGACCTCATAGCTTAATACGGTTTATTTAAACCATTAAAACATACATTCCATAGCCCTTCAATATATATGCTTACATCAAAGTATTCGTAACAAGCAGTGCCATACCAAGCTGACCAAGATTTCCCATTAAAGCCAATATTAAAAATTGGGAGTAGTGATATACCAAGCTAACCTAGAGTTCTCATTGAGGCCAATGTTAAAAATCGGGAGTACTGCCATACCAAGCTGTCCATAGTAGCGAATGTACATAAATGTCTCTGTACTGCACCTCTTCCCAGCTGCTACAACCTCTGCAACACACACACACCTCTCCTCTGCCCTCATCTTCCCCAAAGGTCCCCCATCTTCCACATGATTACCTTTCTGTTGCTGGCTGCCATATCTTACTTCTTCTTCTCTATGCACATGTTGCTTGACACAGGGGGCGGGTAGCAGTCCCGACATCACAGCTTGAATTTGACAGGTGCAGTCTCTCATTGTGGCTGCACAGTGCCCTGAGTAGATGTCTCTTCACCACCTGCCGCCGAAGCCCCGGCTTCCCTCAGCTCCATGTGTCCACAGACTACTATAACTCCCAGAATGCAGCGCGGCGGGGGTGCTTAGGCGCGAGGAGGAATAAGTTCCTCCTCCGCTGTTAAAGGCCAAACGGCTGGTGATCTAGCAACCAGTGATAAAAGGAATTGGCAGCTTCAGCACAGACCGCCGCAGTCCAGATCTAAGCGTGTCTGGGTCCAGACGCGGCCCGGAGTCCGCCTATTGAGGACCTGGGACCTATACTTCCCTGCCAGTGTCATTATTACAGTAACAGTGCATATTTTTAGCACTGATTACTGTAGTATTGTCACTGGTACCCCTGAAACTGTCAAAAATGTCAGTTAGGGGTCCGATCTGTCCACCGCAATGTCGCAGTCCCACAAAAAATCGCAGATCACCGCTATTACTAGTAAAATAAATAAATAAAAATTACATAAATCTTTCCCGTAGTTAATACACTAAGTTTTGCGCAACTAAATTAAAATACGCTTATTGCGATTTTTTTTTTTTTTTTTTTTTTTATTTATTTTTTTTTTTTGAGAATGTCCTATGTCACAGAATGTCGCAGAATGCTCTATTTGTGGTAAAAAAAGGACGTCAATTTTATTTAGGTACAGCGTCGCTCGAATGTGCAATTGTCCGTTAAAGTAACGCAGTGCCGAATCGCAAAATAGGGCCTGGTCATTAAGGGGGCAAATCCTTCCGGTCTTAAAGTGGTTAATACCTAGGGGAGAGGTTGCACGAGGTGTGGTGACGGGAAGATCTTTCTGAATCATTTCAACATACCTTGTTTTGCCATTCACACTCCCTGGCTAAATTTTTTTTTTTTTTTTTTTTTTAACATTTTAAGCATGTGGCTGAATGGATAAAGGACTTAGTATATTAATCTTGCAAGTGCACATTGTATCATCCTAAGCGCAGGGTGAAAAGAGACTATTTGTTTTTGTACAGATCAGTCACTTTCGTGTGTGTATGTATATAATACATCTGTAGAAAACACATTTGTCCATATGTGAGGTATATAGGTCGGCCAACCATACTTACAGCAATTATGGTGCTTCATTAAAGATGAAGATTACTGAGATTCAAACAGGCCTTTATGCGAAGGATCTCCAGTATGTCACTAGGGCAGGAGAGAGCTGTTTTGTATATATGGCTAAAATAAAGCAGTTTGTGTTTTTAGGGTTTTTTAAGGTGCTATCAACAAGAATTTTTGACAACACTGTTTAAAATTCCAAAAATGTATTTATTTATAAACGTATTAAAAACTCATCTCATAAAAAGTTGTCATTTACATACATATGTCAATAATGGGCCATACACACTATCAGATTATCTGAAGACTTTTTCCTTTAGATTTACCAAAACCATATAATATGAGGTCAAACCTAAACACTTTCAATTTGTATGCAATCCGGCAGGCCCTTGAACTACATAGAAAAGGTAAATCTGAAGGAAAAAGTCTTCAGATAATCTGATAGTGTGTATGGCCCTTAAACCAAACTTCCATGACATGTTTCGCTAGATAGTCATAGCTTCTTTAGAAGTTTTTGTCTCGATATTGTTCACATAAGCTAGTGATAAATGAATTATATAGTTATTTATTACATAATTATCACAATATTCGCATGACAAACAACCACAAATATGACACAAATTGTATTACACAATACACCTGTTATGCTTACATTTACTGGGTCCATACAGGGGACATTGTATCCCACTTAATCACTGCACCTTTACATTTTCAGAGGGAAGCCACTAGCTCTTAGAACCAAGTGAAGGAAAGTTAGGATTTTAACCAAATAAGTGCACGTAAAGGTAGATATCAGTGTACCATAAGAAGTACTAAGGGTCAGAATCTGAACACCTAGGGAAAATAAGGGATTTAATAAATATATAGGACTTCATTTAGTAGATTTTTATTTATTTTAATACTGTAGTGCCTGGTAATTTCTAAATATATCTTGCATAATTAGAAATGGATACATGGAATGTTCCTGCTCCTGCCATTTTTTTTTATAAAACTCAGGGTGTGGTGCATATACTCAGATGGGCCACTCATCCATCTAGTACTAATTGTATATATAGATGGTGGTGTATGCCTCCAAGGTCAGGTGAGTCAAAGCACCCAGAAAAAAAAGTGGTAGAATTTACATAAAGCAAGGTTAGATCAAACTTGCACTACCACAAAGTATTGTTGTTAATGGCCATGTGAGTCTGCCGGACTGGGCACCCCAATACTGCTCACAAGGATCGCCATGTAAGGAGAGGAACCATTCTAAGTGTAAAGAAAAGGAAAACAAAAAATAATAATACATGGAATATATGTAAAGTTGTATAGATAAAGGGTGTGTGTCCATGCAAATCAACACATGGACAAAGCAATGTTCCCCTACCTTTGAGTATGGAGCTAGTGAGTCAAGTTTGAGTAATCTCTCCACTGCCTGGTAAGAATCACCAGCACAATAAAGAGACTCCAAAGTGGTTCCTTATAAAGGGGCCCCAGTGATACACTCACCTGAAATGAATTGGTAGCCAGGGGGTCTGTATGTTCAATTATTCCAGGATATTGGTTATGGAACGGAAGAGTCAGCCGTCAGATGGTGTTTGCAGTCCCTCCAGACGATCCCCCGATGTCCGGCGACACTGTGCATGCGCTGCACGGTGACGTCAGACATCACAGAACCAACTAAGAGACCCATGCCTCGACTTGGATGCAACGCAAGAAGGAGGCGGCGCTGGCCAATCCAACGCCACCTCCTAGTCGGCGAGGCGGAAGTATCTCCATAAATACAGGCCCCATTGCAACAGAGTGCAATGGACCTTTGTGTGCCGGGGAACAGGAGTGAAGCACATCCGGTTATGAAAAGACAGCCACAGGCAAATGAGAAACAACCGAGTAAAGAACATATTGAATAATAAGTATTAAAGTGATAGGTAGTGTCACTGTAAGTACTTGTATTGATAGGGGTCAATAAGAGATTATCAATATTTTGTCTTCTTTAGATTATCCACCACCCTAAAAAAATGAAAGTGGGAATCCAATGGAAAAAAATAAATAAAATGAATACAGATATAAATCACACAGTCAACCGCCCATAAAAAGTGACATAGTAGATTGTAAAAAGAAATGAAGGTTGAAATGGAATTATAGGCCATAATTATATATTCACATATGGATTTACAAGCAACAGAAAATCCGGGTATACGATGGTAAATTGAGGCAGATGGTCCAGCAAGGAAAGAGAAAAGAGGGACATCGAATGAAATGAAAGATGTAAAAATATAATAAGAATAGAGATAGAAGTGTGGACAAGAGGGTATATGTCCAAGCAGGAATTTAACTAATGATGTTCTTTTAAGTCCCTATTGAAGCCGCCAGAACTGAAGCCTTGGAGAAAGGGCTTAAAGTTACAGGCTTCATTGAGACTGGGGGGTGAGGTAGCGTCCAAGTTGGAAATCCATCTCAGCTCGCGCTGGGGGGAATTTTGTTTTTTTTTTTACAACGCTGGAGGGGAATTTTGTTAAAATCACCACCACGCACGCTAAGATTGATACGATCCAGTACAAAAAATGAAATTTGAGGAAAAAGTCCCCCGTGCACCTGCAAAACATGCCGGCCCAATGGAAGTTCAGGATTTTTGTTTCATAGTTAGTACATGTTGATAAATATGTTGCCATCGTTTTTGTATGGTCTTGCCCACATAGAAACAGCAACATTTACATTGCATAAAATATATTACCATTTGGGTTTGGCAGTTTACAAAGTGTTTTGGAATGTGGGTGCATCCGTTAAGCAAGCGTATTTGATGTCTACGATCAATGTACCGTCAATGTGAGCAGGAGCCACATGGGAAAGTTCCTCAGATTTTACAAGGGTCACCACGTAATTGTCCATGGTATTCACTTTGTGTCAGACTATCACCAATAGAGGAAGTTTTTCTAAAGGTTATGGCCGATGTTTTAGGGACAAAGGGACCCACAATTGGATCCGATGTAAGTAGATGCCAATATTTCCTAAGGACTGTTTTGAGTTTATGTTCACTAGAATAGTTGGAAATTTATTCTAGTCGTGTCATCATTCTTCGGTTTGGAAAAAAAGATCATTCCTCGATAGATTTTTTTACTCATCCAAATGCTTTTTTAAGGCACTTATGGCTATATCCCCTCTCCAAGACTTTTCTCAGGGTGTCCACCTCCCAAAAAAGACTCTTGCGTGGTGCATATGCGTTTAGCCTGCAAATATCGACTGTATGGGATGTACGCTACTACTGGTTGAGGGCGGAAACTGCTGGCATGGAAGATATTGTTCCCAGCCGTGGGCTTTCTTAAAAGTTCACAGGAAAGTGTTCGATTTGCCGTTTTCGATATCTTGGTGTCTAGGAATGTGGTCATCTGTCTGCTATATTCCATAGTGAATTTGAGATTGATTGACTAAATTTCTGTTAAGCGTGGCCAAACAATCCTGTAACAGATTTTCTGGACCATGCCAAAGAAGGAAGATATAGTCTATATACCGGTGTCACATAAATATGTGGTCCGAGAATATAGAAAAAGAGTCATTGCTGAATAGAGTACGTTCCCACTTCCCCAGGTACAAATTGGCGTATGCCGAGGCATAACAGGTGCCTATGGCAACACCCTGTATCTGGAGGTAGTGGGAACCTGCAAAAGAGAAAATGTTTTATTATATGTTCTAGAGAGGTCAAGATGAATTCATTGAAAGGTTGTTCCTTTGCACTAGTTTGGGAGAGTATTTGTCTAACCGCCCTCAGACCAAGGTCATGTGGTCTCGAACTATAGAGCACTTCAATGTCTATAGATACAAGAATGGCATTGGTGGGTGTATGTACTCCATCCAACATCTTTAGCAGATGAATCGTGTCACGGACACAGGATGGAAGACTGATCACAAAGGGCCTAAGCTGTTCGTCAACAACTCTACTGGGGTTTTCTGAAATGGCTCCATTCCCTGAGACTATAGGTCTGCCCGGGGGTTCTTTAGCTTTTTATGGACTTTTGGCAGGGCATAAAATGTAGGCATTTTAGGATGAGTGATACGCACAAAATCCCACGTTTGTTTTGAGATGATGTTTTCACAATAGGCTGTATCCGCTAATCTGCAGAATTCAAAGTAGGATTTGTCAATGGTGGATTTGTCAATTTTACTATACCAATCTTGATTGTACAAAATGCGATTGCACATGGCAATATATTGTTCATTGTCCATAAGGACAATGTTGCCACCTTTGTCAGCCGATTTGATCGTAAGTGAATAGATTTGTGACAATGATTGTATAGCTCTCTTTTCCTGTGGAGTCAAGTTATTCCCTATATGGGGATCATTTTTAAATGTCCTGATGTCTTGACATACTAGTTTTAAGAATGTGGCAACTGCTTGGTTGGAGCTGGGAGATGGATATATACGTATTGGAAGGTTTTTTGAATTTGGATATATTGGGAAGCATGGGCCCTAGTGGCGGAGTGTCGTTGGAACATTCTAATAGTGCTAAGTCAATTTGATCTATCAAGTCTGTGGATTAATTTTCTTCCAATAATGATGTGAGGTTTTCAAGTGCCTGGCGTTCACTGAGGGTACTAATAATTTGGTGTGTATCTTTGGTGTATGTGCTTTTCAAGAGAGCTCCACTCCCATTCCCTGGCACACAAAGGCCCCTAGCACTCTGTTGCAGTGGGGCCTGTTTTTATGGAGATACTTCTGCCTCGCCGACTAGGAGACGGCGTTGGTTTGGCTGGCACTGCCCTGTTCATGCGTTGCAGACCTCGCATCTAAGTCGAGGCATGGGTCTCCTCGTTGATCCCATGATGTCTGACATCACTGCGCAGCGCATGCGGGGAGTTGCCGGATCGTCTAGGGACTGCAAACACCATCTGACATTAGACTGGAATAATTGAACATACAGACCCCCTGGCTACCAATTCATTTCAGGTGAGAGTATCACTGGGGCCCCTTTATTAAGGAACCACTTTGGAGTCTCTCTACTGTGCTGGCGATTCTTACCAGGCAGTGGAGAGATTACTCTAATTTGACTCACTCGCTCCATACTTAAAGGTAGGGGAACATTGCTGTGTCCATGTGTTGATTTGCATGGACACACACCCTTTATCTATACAACTTTACATATATTCCATGTATTATTATTTTTTTGTTTTCCTTTTATTTACACTTAGAATGGTTCCTCTCCTTACATTTGATGTAAATCCTGATGCGTGACCCAATTAGCCCACTCATAAAATGAGTCTAAAGAGATGGGGCAAGTTTGGCAGGACAAGTCTGATCATTGGGAGAGCAGGCTGTGCTCCCAGCATACCTAGAGAACTGACCACACTCTGTTCTCCTGTTTAGTGTGGTCAATTTTTAAAGCGGAGTTCCGGGCACAAAATCAATATTTTTTTTTTTTTGTGCCCGTCCGCTAGTTCGACATCACCTGATTTCCTGAAGGAATTGGATAGTTAGGTTTTTTTTTTTTTTTTTGTTTACTCACCTTGTAATTGAAGATCGTAAATACTCACCTCAGTGTACTTCCTCTCTCAGCGCCGCGGCTCCGCCGTCACTTCCTGTCTCGCGATGATTCCTGGGAGCTGAACGTCATCGCTCCCAGGAATCAATGCGACGGCACCGGCCCCACTCGTCACTTCCAGGCGACGCCGCATTCCCCTGCTAAACAGCTTCTGGGCATGCCCAAAAGCTGTGGAGGAATGCGGCGCCGCACCGGAAGTGACGAGAGGGGCCGGTGCAGGCGCATTCTGGGAGAAGACGCCAAAGAGGACCGCGCCGGCTTCAGCTGCCCACAAGAGAAATGGAAACGCTGTGGAAGAAATTTTATAAGTAAGTATTTCTTCTAAAAGGTAAGTGCGAACCGGGACAGATCAGAGGCTAGCCATTGTGGAATGTACTAGCCCTGACTGTCCCGGGGGTATGTTTGTTGAAAAATCATTTCTGTGCCCGGAACTCCGCTTTAAGTATGAAAGTAGAGGGACTGGCAGGAACACCAGGGATTTCACACAATGGAAGCAATACAAATGGATGGATGCTGTCATACAAAAATACATGCTACAACCGGCATATATTGGGGATAAGAAATGTTGGGTTTACATACTGTGCATATTTTAAAATCATATATAGTATTGTCTCTTTTTTGAAATGCCCTTCATTTGAACATGGTTCTGTAATGTCTGTGCTGTTTTTTTTTTTTTTATAGAGGAATACTGCAACCAAGTGATATCAAGGATTCTGCAATGTATGTTCCCTTACTGTTAAGCCCTGAAGAAGTAACAGTGAAAGCACAGGAGGCTGGATATATTATATAAAGTCAGTTTTCCCCCTCAGTTTCACCTTCAAAGGCCTTCTTCCAGTTTTGATATTCATATTGGACTGTCTGACTTAAAGGGTAACTCCACTTTCGTGGGGGGGAAAAAAAAAAAAAACAATATAGCGTATACAATTGCAACACAAATAATATTGTAATTGAATGTTATTAAAAACTGCATTTCCTTTTCAATCTACAGCTGTTGTATTGTTTTGAAAATGCCATGCAATATGGCTACCTGGAGCTTGTTCTGTACACAGAATGTGTACTGACCACACCCCAGAAAAATCATTTCCTGCTTGTGTGATTTGGCTCACCACTTTTCCCAAAAGTCTGCCTAAGATACAAGTCAGAGTTCTGGCATCCCCTGCAACAAAAATGTCATTTTTAGTGAAATACTCCCAATAGGAAAATGTCTAAAGGGATGCAGACCCAGCAGATTTCCTCATTAGAGCCCTGCAGCTGATAATTATGAAACCACTCCCATTGGACCCACTCGGCACAGAGGAACAAGCAATGATTTCTTCAGAATAACAAAAGGTAGGAATCTGCAACAAAGTTTGTTTAAAATCCTTGCAATGAACATAGATCACCCAGAGGGAAATGTTTTTTTTTTTTTTTTTTCTCAACAAAAGCGGAGTTATGCTTGAAATTATAGTAAAAATTTTTTTTTTTATTATTATTGGAAGATTGACAAGTAATGTGCATTGTTACAGATGGTATCTAGGGCCTCATCCTTTCAGTGATGACTTTAAAACACTATTTTCCAGAGGCTAATTGCCACATCTATTATTTATGACATGGCCATCAGAGAACATTATGTGTGTGGCCCTTTGTAAAGCATAAGATAGGTTTACAGCTTCCCAGTGCTGTTACAAACAGGGATTGTCTGCCTTTAGGGTAGCCGATAGACTATGATTGACATCCTGGTTCAGACAATTCCCACCGATCTACGGAACCCAGAAGCTGTAAATATACAGTATACAGGCCCCCTTGTGCAGTTAAGAAGGTACTGAATAATACTCCCAAGGATTCTTCAAATATATTAAATGCAATCTGGGCAAGGTATAACCTTTTTTCTTATTGTAGATAAACAATATAGTCCAAAGTTCTTTAATGCAAAAATGTCTATATGAAGAACACATCAGGGAAGCAAATTCTAAACAGAATAAACTTTCAAAACTAAGGTTAGATCTACATGGGCCTTTTCCACAGGCTTATCCTCGCAGACCACTGCCTCATACAAAAACAATATTCCTATTAAACCACTATCAACCCTAATTCATTCCTTCCTCCCCAATAGTCTTTTCTTTTTTTGAGTGCCACCTAAAAGTGCAAAATTGAGGAAAAAAAAGACAGTTTCAAATAACGGGTTTGTGCTTTGTACCAGAAAGATAATTTTAGTGTAATTTACTGCAACTCCCTTCTCATTGGCTAACCCCCCTTCAATCCATCATGAATGCTGCTGCCAGAATCCTCCACCTTACCAATTGCTCAGCGTTTGCTACTCCTCCCTATCAATCCCTCTACTGGCTTCTATTCACCCAGGGAATTAAATTCAGAACACTAACAACTTAGCCCCAGCTACATCACTAGCCTAGTCTCAAAATACCAACCTAATCGCTCTCTTCATTACTCTCAAGACCTCCTGCTCTCTAGCTCCCTCGTCACCTCCTTCCAAGCTCTCCTCCAGGACTTTTCCAGAGCCTCTCCAATCCTATAGAACTCCTTACCCCCAATCTGTCCGATTATTCCCTGCTCTATTAGTTTTTATACGATCCCTGAAAACCCTCCTCTTCAGAGAAGCCTATCTACCCACACCTAACGACTGTACTTACATTTTCTCCATCAGCTCATCCCCCACAGTTATTGCCTTCTGTTTCACTTGACCCCCCTTCTAGATTGTAAGCTCTAACGAGCAGGGCCCTCTGATTCCTCCTGTATTGTAACTGTGTATTGCCTTTCTCATGTTGTAGCGCTATATATATCCTGTATAATAATTTAAAGGTTTATTAAAGAATAAATGTATATTTTCTATCTACAACAAAATTAGTTTTTTTTAATGAACACGGGTCAAGACTAAAAAGCAATATTGCAAAAAAAAAAAGTTCTAATCTGCTAAAAAAAAAAAAATGTATACAACTTAATGACAATGTTTTTGCCCAATAAAAAAACAGGCTCATAAAAGTAATGAGAGCTGAGCTGGTTAAAGGTCTTGAAGATTTGTTCTAGTTAGAAATCCTTATGTCCCCTTTTATTCCTTAGTCACTGTTTTACGAAGACCTGAACCCCCCCTTCCTTTATCAGGCCTAGACAAACCCATGGATAGTACCACTGTCTAGGGAGAGAGTCCATCAGTGTTTATTGTGCTGGCGGATATTGGACCTCAGCTGGTTTGGGCTTAGTGGTGCAGAGGCAAGTCTTACCACAGAAGTTAGAACCTTAAACCGGTTAGGCTCGGTTCACACTAATGCGAGCCGTGCATTCTGGTTGCAGGTTTGGTCAAAAAGACCATGTGGTTTCCCTGTGGTCTCATTTTTAAAAAGGTGCATGAACCTTTTCTGTGCATTCACGTGGCACAGCAGCCCCTTGAAATAAATAGGCTGCTGTACCCGAGCAAATACAGGCTGCACGGGGCCTGCACTACAGTAATCCCCCGCTACATCGCGGTTCAGTTTTTGCGGTCCCGGTAATTCACGTTTTTTTTGTAATGTTATTTTACTATATAAATCATTTAAAAATGAAATATTTTTGTGTTTTCCATAGCTCTTGCTATGTCTCTTAGTATCTTTTATGTGTTTAAATGAGTTTCTATTGTTTTAAACGTGTGTTTAAAGACCTTAAAATGCTTTACACGTACAGTGACAGTAAAAAAATCATGCCTACAATGCATTTTAATAGGGTTTTTCTATTTCGCGGAATTTCACTTTTCGCGGCTGGGTCCGGAACGTAACCCCCGCAATGGAGGGGGGTTTACTGTACTGTGAACTGACCCTTAGCCAAGTAAACTTGTAGTGTTTACTCTTTTAGGCAAGGCCTTGTTTTAAAACCTCAAAAAGACTAACAGGTTTGTTTTAAAATAACCTTTTTAGATATATTTTGTTAAATTATTAAACTGTGTATACAAACTTCAATGTCTCTAAAAGTGACTTATTTTTAAGCAAGCCAAATTTGTGTTACCTTGTCAATAACTGTAATCCAGGTTAAAAAAAATGGTGTCACAAAATCTCTTGCAAGACTGGAAACAAAGTATTGGTTTCTGAAACGGTGCCATGTCTAAACTTTAGCACCAATTTATATGCAGAATGAACATTTATAAACTACTGCTACTTTTGTCTTTCATGCCCTGCATTTGTATGTTACTTTATATTACCTTGCTCACTTCAGTTTTTTAAAGTTATTTTATTGCAAGTTGGTATTGTTTGCTTTATTACCATTTTATCAGTAAATTCACCAACAGAATGTTTTAACAAGTTTTGAGCCCTGTAATCATTAGTATAATGAAGGGCATCAAAAATGTATAGCTACTTCCATGAAGAAAATGAAATCACCCTTTTCTCAGGATGGTGTTCTAAGTGATTTTTGCTATGCACAGGGATAGATAAATTAGCTCACATTTGTATTAATCAAAAGCAGGGAAGTTTATCAGGTCTTATTAAATCTTTAGTTTACGGTTTTGAAAGAGAACAGTTCATAACCAAATATTAAAAAAAAAAAATATATATCAAATGCGATTTGTATTACTTGCTAATTTTGTTTTGTTAAAATGAAATAAAATTTTTGTATTCACCATGACTGAGTTTTCTGATTTCCCCAACCATAATACTCAGTATTTCTCCATTTTTATAGCAAAAAATAGAAAAACCCAATGGTTATTAACCACTTCTGGACCGGAAGGATTTGCCCCCTTAATGACCAGGCCATATTTTGCGATTCGGCAGTGCGTTACTTTAACCACCGGAGGATTTTCCTGCTTTACGTCCAGGTCACTTTTTGCAACTTGGCACTGCGCAACTTTAACTGACAATTGTGCGGTCATGCAACGCTGTACCCAAACGACATTTACGTCCTTTTTTTCCCACAAACAGAGCTTTTCTTTTGGTGGTATTTGATCACCTCTGCACTTTTCATTTTTTGCGATATTAATAAAAAAGAGCAAAAATTTTGCGAAAAAAATTGACATTTTCTACTTTGACAGTTAAAAAATATCCAATATATTACATTTTTGTCATATTTAGGCCAAAATGTATTTGGCTACATGTCTTTTGACAAAAAAATTCTCAAAGAGCGTATTTTTAACCGCTTTAAGACCGGAAGATTTTACCCCATTCCTGACCAGTCTATATTTTGCGATTCGGCACTGCGTTACTTTAACGGACAATTGCGCAGTCATGCGATGCTGTACCCAAATTAAATTGATGTACTTTTTTCCCCACAAATAGCTTTCTTTTGGTGGTATTTGATCACCTGTGCGATTTTTTTTAATTTTTGAAAAAAAAGCGACAATTTTGAAGAAAAAAACTTTTTTACATTCTGATATATAACATTCCAAAAAAAAATTTAAAAATCTAAATTTTAACATTGTAGGCCAATTTGTTTTCTGCTACTTATTTTTGGTAAAAAAAAATTGCAATAAGCGTATTTTGATTGGTTTGCACAAAAGTTATCACGTTTACTAACTCCGGGAAAGATTTGTCATTTTTATTGTTTATTTCTTTTTTTTTTTTTACTAGTAATGACGGCGATCTGCGATTTTTTTTTTTTTTTTTTTTTTTTTTGCGGGACTGCGACATTGCGGCGGACAGATCGGACCCCTAACTGACATTTACACTTTTGGGGGTACCAGTGACTTTACTACAGTAATCAGTGCTATAAATATGCACTGTTACTGTAATAATGACACTGGCAGGGAAGGGGTTAACTTTATTGGTGATCAAGGGGTAAATGTATGCCTCATGCTTACTGATGTGTGTGGGGGGAGGGGATTGTGTGACACAGACACAGATCGCAGGTTCAGCTATGCTGAATCCTGTAATCTGTCACAGAGGAGTTCCGCCCGCTTTGTTTACACAAGTAGGTGGATTTCCTCACTCTATCCCCGACGATCGGGGAAGAGCGGCGGTGATCACCGCCTCTCCTCCCCTGGCCCGACTCCCGCTGTGTCTGAATACGGCGGGAGCGAGCCTCCGGCGGGCACGCGCACCGCCGCGAGGAGGCCGGATCCAGCCACGTAGGTCTACGTCGCTGGACGATAACAAGCCACTTTGCCGCAGTACCCTCCATGTGAGCGGTCGGCAAGTGGTTAACGGACAATTGTGCGGTTGTGCGACGCTGTACCCAAATATATCCTTTTTTTCCCGGGAAATAGAGCTTTCTTTTGGTGGTATTTGATCACCTATGCGTTTTTTTTTTTTTTTTTTTTTGAGCTATAAACAAAAAAAAGAGCGACAATTCTGAAAGAACAATAACATTCCCCAAAAAAAAAGTTAAAAATCAAAATTTTACATTTTAGGCCAGTTTGTTTTCTGCTACATATTTTTGGTTAAAAAAATTGCAATAAGCGTATTTTGATTGGTTTGCACAAAAGTTATTGCGTTTAACTACGGGAAAGATTTGTAATTTTTTTTTTTTTCTTGCGGGACTGCGA
The DNA here is from genome assembly GCF_965119305.1 of Pelophylax lessonae. Taxonomy (NCBI): domain Eukaryota; kingdom Metazoa; phylum Chordata; class Amphibia; order Anura; family Ranidae; genus Pelophylax; species Pelophylax lessonae. The sequence goes on from NC_138770.1 coordinate 456,481,605, forward strand.
AATTGTGGCGGACAGATCGGACCCCTGACTGACATTTGTTTTTTTTGGGGGGGGGGAGAGAGGAGGAACCAGTGACATTACTACAGTAATCAGTGCTAAAACTATGCACTTACTGTCATGACACTGGCAGGGAAGGGGTTAAATGTGTACCTAGAGGCGTGGCTTGTGAAATGATCAGAGACATGTGATCCTATATACAGTCAGGTCCATAAATATTGGGACATCGACACAATTGTAATCTTTTTGGCTCTATATACCACCACACAATGGATTTGAAATGAAACAAACAAGATGTGCTTTAACCACTTAAGCCCCGGAAGATTTTACCCCCTTCCTGACCAGGCCCTATTTTGAGAATCGGCCCTGCGTGATTTTAATGGACAATTGCGCGGTTGTGAGACGCTGTACCCAAATTAAATTGATGTCTTTTTTCCCCACAAACAGAGCTTTCTTTTGGTGGTATTTGATCACCTGTGCGACTTTTACTTTTTGCACTATAAACAAAAAAAGAGCGACAATTTTGAAAAAATATTTTTCACTTTTTTTTTTATATGAAATTCCCCCCAAAAAGGTTAAATTTAGATTTTTACATTTTAGGCCAATTCGTTTTCTGCTACATATGTTTCGTAAAAAAAAAAAAAAAAAAAAAAAAAAAAGCGTATTTTGATTGGTTTGCGCGAAAGCTATTGCGTTTACTAAGGGAAAAATTTCTGTAATTTTTGGTGGGTTTTTTATAAGAGAAATGGCGGGACTGCGACATTGCAGCGGACAGATCGGACCCTTGACTAACATTTTACACTTTTGGGGGTACCAGTGACATTAGTACAGTAATCAGTGCTATACATTTGCACTGTTACTGTAAAAATGACACTGGCAGGGAAGGGGTTAACTTTATTGGTGATGCAGGGGTTAAGTGTATCTCTAGGGGCGTGCTTCTAACTGTAAAGGGGTGTGGCTAGTGATGTAACCACAGAGACATACGATCCTACATAGCATGATCGTATGATCTCTGCAGTTAGATCAGGGAGAATGACAGGCGGCTTTTTTTACATTAGCTGCCTGCCTTTCTCCCTCTCCATGGGGAGATTGCAAGTGACCGCGCCTCTGGCGGCGCGTGCTCGCCCCTAGAGGCTCACAGGCTAGCGACTTATTCCTACGTCACTTTGCCTGTACGGGGCTGACCGCCACAGTAAATAGTCGTGCGGCGGTCGGCAAGCGGTTAACTGCAGACTTTCAGCTTTAATTTGAGGGTATTTACATCCAAATCAGGTGAACTGTGTAGGAATTACGACAGTTTGTATATGTGCCTCCCACTTTTTAAGGGACAGATTAAATCATAAATCAAGCTTTCCACTTTTTAATACTTGGTTGCAAATCCTTTGCAGTCAATTACAGCCTGAAGTCTGGAACGCATAGACATCACCAGACGCTGGGTTTCATCCCTGGTGATGCTCTGCCAGGCCTCTACTGCAAGGGTCTTCAGTTCCTGCTTGTTCTTGGGGCATTTTCCCTTCAGTTTTGTCTTCAGCAAGTGAAATGCATGCTCAATCGGATTCAGGTCAGGTGATTGACTTGGCCATGCATAACATTCCACTTCTTTCCCTTAAAAAACTCTTTGGTTGCTTTCGCAGTATGCTTCGGGTCATTGTCCATCTGCACTGTGAAGCGCCGTCCAATGAGTTCTGAAGCATTTGGCTGAATATGAGCAGATAATATTGCCCGAAACACTTCAGAATTCATCCTGCTGCTTTTGTCAGCAGTCACATCATCAATAAATACAAGAGAACCAGTTCCATTGGCAGCCATACATGCCCACGCCATGACACTACCACCACCATGCTTCACTGATGAGGTGGTATGCTTTGGATCATGAGCAGTTCCTTTCCTTCTCCACACTCTTCTCTTCCCATCACTCTGGTACAAGTTGATGTTGGTCTCATCTGTCCATAGGATGTTGTTCCAGAACTGTGAAGGCTTTTTTTAGATGTTTGGCAAACTCTAATCTGGCCTTCCTGTTTTTGAGGCTCACTTATGGTTTATATCTTGTGGTGAACCCTCTGTATTCACTCTGGTGAAGTCTTCTCTTGATTGTTGACTGACACACATTCACCTACCTCCTGGAGAGTGTTCTTGATCTGGCCAACTGTTCTTTTTAAGGATGTTCCAAACAGTTGATTTAGCCACACCTAATGTTTTTGCTATCTCTCTGATGGGTTTGTTTTTTTTTTTTTAGTCTAATGATGGCTTGCTTCAATAATAGTGACAGATCTTTGGATCTCTCATATTGAGAGTTGACAGCAACAGATTCCAAATGCAAATGGAACACTTGAAAAGAACTCTGGACTTTTTATCTGCTCCTTTTAAATGGGATAATGAGGGGATAACACACACCTGGCCATGGAACAGCTGAGCAGCCAATTGTCTCATTACTTTTGGTCCCTTAAAAAGTGGGAGGCACATATACAAACTGTTGTAATTCCTACACCGTTCACCTGATTTGGATGTAAATACCCTCACGTTAAAAGCTGAAAGTCTGCAGTTAAAGCACATCTTGTTTGTTTTATTTCAAATCCATTGTGGTGGTATATAGAGCCAAAAATATTAGAATTGTCAATGTCCCAATATTTATGTACCTGACTGTAGCAGGATCACAGGCGCTCTGTGATCATTGCAGAGAGAAGACCGGTCAGCTGACCGTTCTCTCAGCGGGGAGCAATCACAAGTGTCAGACAGCAATCTGAGCTACCTGCCCAGTGCAACAGCATCCCCACTGCCGAGTGGGGGTGGGAGAGCACCGCCGATGGCACCCACTCGCCTCCTATCTGCAGGCACGCGACTGACATATACCCATGTTGGTTTGCGCAGGAGGGCCGACCCTGCCGCAGTATAACCACAGCGGGCGGTCTGGAAACGGTTAAAGCAGCACAGTGAATAGAAAAAATGGTTCAGGTCATGAAGGGAGTAAAATTTTCTGGTGCTTAAGACAACCGCTTTAGAGGCTGCAATCCTATGCATCCTTAAAAAATCTTGTTCACAAGCAATCTACCCAGAGGGAGGGTTTGAAAGCTCAATATGGCGCTCCAGGTTTTTAAAGCTTCTCATCTGTTCATAACTGGAGATGTTGGTAAATTCTCTCTCAATGCTCCTTTTGTGGCATAATCCACAGCTCTGTGAATTTTATTCCAAAGAAGATGGGTTGGTCTGGGCCAGATATGACAAAACTGTTGCACAATTATATCATGCCTTTTTGGACTTTCAATGTGATTAGAATATACCCAAAATAATGCTTACTTTAAATACTTAGACTCACCATATGGCTGCTGCTTGAGCTACTTAACCACTTGCTGACCGCCCTATAGCAGTTTTATCACCGGATCACATAATTATATATATACACACACACACACTTCCGCCTGTAGGGGGCACACGCTACCCACTTCTGCGGGAGCCAGGCACTCAATGTACGTCAGCAATTCAGAGAACTGGGAAATGCTTATGTGCACAAGGCAGAATCCATTCCTCTCCCCCGTCAGAACTGAGATACGTGTTCCTGCAAAGCAGGGACTAGTATCAATTACTTCCCCTAAAGAAAGCAACACACCGTTAAAACACAAACTCTGGCTAGGCACAATTAACCCCTGGATTGCTCGTTATCCCTTTCCTAGCCAGTATCCTTAGTACAGTGACAGTGCATATTTTTTTTAGCACTGATCGCTGTATTAGTGTGTCACTGGTTCCAGGTAAAGTGTCAGTATGTCAGCCGCAAAATGGCAGTCCCGCTATAAGTTGCTGATCACCGCCATTACTAGTAAAGAAAAAATATTAAAAATTCCATAAAATATATCCCTTAGTTTGTAGATGCTATAACGTTTGTGTAAACCAATTAGAATATACACTTATGGAGAATTTTTTTTTTTTACCAAAAACATGTACCAGAATACATATTGGCCTAAATTTGTAAAGAAATGTTATTTTTTACATTTTATTTTATTGGATGTATTTTATAGTAGAAAATAATTTTTTTTTTTTTTTTTTTTTTCAAAATTGGCTTTTTTTTTGAATAGCGCATAAAAATTGCAATGGGGATCAAATACCGCCAAAAGAAAGCTCCATTTGTGGGGAAAGTCACATTTTATTTGGGTACAATATAAGTAACGCAGTATGGCCTGGTCATGAAGGGGGGTCAAGTGGTTAATGTGTCCTTCCAAATTTCTAAGTTCGGAAAGTTGCTCTCCCAATCAGATCATTCTAAACTTACCTTCATATTCTACCTCACTGTTACATTCCAGAACTAAACAGCTTAATTAGACCAAATATAACTGGAGATGGGAAATACCTTATCTTACCGAGGCAGTGTGGCAGGAAGCCTTGCCTATACAATCCCCTATGATTATCTAGCCCAGAAAAAGTCCTCCAAACAAAATTCCACCATCGCTCTTATTATACCCCTTATATTCTTTAACAGATGGGCAGGCTTCCCTGCTTGTACTAAATGCTCTGGAACCATAGGTTCATTTTACCATATGGTCTGGGATTGCCCTCTTATCTGAGCTTACTGTTGTGTGGTTACGGAATTTACTAGGACAACTCTTGAGATTCACAATATCTGTAATCCACTATGTTTACTGGGTTATGTGGAGAAGGATACACTCCCTACTGGGACAAAAATCCTAATACGTTTACTGATATTCATGCACTGGAAGTCTCGGGCTTCACCCTCCTTACCCCTTTGGCTTATTCTTGTTAACCAAGTTTTACCCATGTATAAACTAACCTACGAAGCCACAAGGCTGCCTCGAGAAACTTACTTAAGTTAGGTCTCCCTAGCTGGATTACCAAGATATGGGGTTGCTCCAGAGTAATGTTCTGTATATCTATGTTTATAACCCTTTTCTGTTGTGGGGTGCGAGATATTTCATGCATTTTCCATTTCATGTGATATTGTGTTTGCCATGTGTGTTTTCCTGAGCAGAGACCTTCCTTTTTTGGTCCCTATTACACCATCTTGTATTATATAGTTACTATTGCCATCTGTGGATAATTCAATATTTTTGTCCTGTTCTGTATTGTTTGGTGCTGTGCACATTTTCTTTGTTTACACAAGGAAGAAAAAAAAAAAAAGTTAAAAAAAAAAGTTACCCTCCAAAAAAAAAAAAAATAAATAAAAAGACAGGAAAGACAAGTTGGTTTAAACGGGTACCAAAGCCTGGTAGTGTGAATGCATACACAAAGTACATTCACTTTTTGAATTAGCCATACCCTAATAATATACTGACATTTTTGAATGAAAACAGAACTTTTTTTTTTATTTAATAATTCATAGATAAAAAAAAAAAAAAAACAGGATCCAGTCCCAACACTCTACAAATATAATAAACAAACAATTAGAGCACATATGTGACATACATAGAAAAATCAAAGTTACCCACCACCCTCTGGTGCATCTCTAACGGCTACTACTTCTATGAATAGGGCGGTAGGCCCCCGAAGATCCTATGCAAAGAGGGTTCTGATTTTTAGGCGTACACAATAGGTGCTCTTTAAGACTTAGGGCAGAATCCTCTAACCCCCCCCCCGCCAAATACCAAAAGATGGCTGATGGCTGCTCAACAAGAACCAAACTCTGCTATCCACTTTTCATACTTTTCAATGTCTGATGCAGATACTGATTTAGACACTTTCTTTAAAGCCGCCTCAAAATCTTCCATTGTGGTAGGCATGTGCATGTCATCCTTTGAAAGATTTCGAATTTCTTCTGGAGTAAGTCCTTCAATACGTCGTCTCATTGCCATCAAGGAAGCATCTCTGTGTAGACAAGAATACAATGTTAGTCCAAACCACTATTTAGACACATTCTATCATAAAAGTTTGGAAGTCTTTTGTACGCAAAGTACTTGTTATTTACAGGATACCTGCAATGAATGAAATTTGCATCCTTTTAAGGATCTGGGTCTCTGGCTTCGATAATTTCACAATCGCTGCTTCAGTAAAAGCATACATAATCAGGCTTAATCTGCTTGTGTTCTCTGCACACTTACTAGACAGGGGCAAGGATACCAATTTGTTAGCGAATGAGCAAAGTAGCTGTGCAGATGTCAAAAGGTTTGTCAATTACTGACTAGCTAAACAGAGTGTCACACTTTAGCAAGTACATTGTTTTTCAGCCTTTGCCTGGAACACTTTTTGAGTGCCTTAAAATATTCAAAGACCTTTTGCAAATTTTGTTATATATATATATATATATATATATATATATATATATATATATATATATATATATATATATATATAAGAATTAAATTTATTTAACCACTTCAATACAGGGCACTTTCACCCCTTTCCTACCTAGGCCAATTTTTCAGCTTTCAGTGCTGTCACACTTTGAAAATTGTGTTGTCATGCAATGCTGTACGCAAATGAATTTTTTTGCATGGTTTTTCACACAAATAGAGCTTTCTTTAGGTGGTATTTAATCACTGCTGGGATTTTTATTTTTTTACTAAAAAAATAAACTTTTGAAAAAAAAAAAAAATGTCTTAGTTTCGGTTAGTAAATTTTGTAAATAAGTAATTTTTCTCCACTGATGTGCGCTGATGAGGCAGCACTGATGAACAGGCACTGACTGGCATCACTGATGGGCCCTGCTTTTGCTTTACTGATAATCAGTGCCCTGATTACGTGTCCTAGACTCTCCTTCGAGGAGGAGCTGCTAATCGGCTCTCCTCGCCACACACTCTGACAGTGTGAGGCAAGGAGTGCCGGTAAATAGAACTTCCGCATTTACATGTGACTGGACACAGCCGATCACATTGTAAAGAGCCACATCATTGGCTCTTTACCAAGATTGGGGTCATGCCATGTCCTAGGACACGGTGCAGCCCCCACGGGTGGGGGTTCTGGGGCACCGTCATATCACGTCATCTCAGAACGAGAGCCGCACTGCTCCGCTATTTGCTGGTGGGCGGGCGGCAAGTGCTTAATGTATTATGGATATCATGAGCATGTGTAGGGATGAATGAAAAGATAAGCACTCAATAACTAAGGCCAGGCATACACAAAACAAATTTCTTTTCTGCAACCTCGCGTTACAGAAAATAAATTTGCACTATTCCCCCATCAACAAAGACAGCGCTGATAGGGAATCAGCAATTGTCTTTTACTGCGTTGTGGAAATTTTAATTAGGATAGATGTAGACATTTTTCAGGATGTGTTTTATTTGGATTGTGATTATGGCTCCTGTTGTCAGTTTACTTGCAATACGCTCTGTGTGTGTACGGGCGAACCGGCATTGAGGAAAGACCACTGGCAGTGAAAACCTTCCCTTAGATGTGTGGACGCATTCGCTCTACATAGACCTCTCTGCCGGCGAACACTCCGTGTGCAGGTCTGTTTGCCGGTAGAGATCTATGTGTATTGTGGTGCGGAGTTGATAGCGTTTTGATATCTGCTTTTATGAGGGGATACACGCTCATTTCTTTCTACTATGCTTGATCACCATAGAGGAAACAGGGCTCTTTCCCTGCAGATAGCCTCACATCTATGGGAACAGTAGTATAATCCTACTAGGCATGGTTCGCTGAGCTTTGCCGAATGGGATTTACACCAGTAGTAATGGCGGAAGTCCATGCACAGGTTTGATTAAAGCAGTGTTTCTCAACTCCGGTCCTCAGGGTACACTAAAAGGCCAGATTTTAAGTATTACCTTGGGGAAATGCAGACTAGAATACTGCAATCATTGAGCAGCAAATTATATCACCTGTGATGTATTTCAGTTTTCTTGCAAACCTGGCCTGTTAGTGGGTCCTGAGGACGGGAGTTGAGAAACACTGGATTAGATCATCGTTCACAGTTCTACATGCTGGTTACATTTGTGTAGGGATAGGCATTAAGCTGTTCTGTTTAATCACATCTGTGTACTTCCCCCCTCTTATTGTATATTTGAATGTATACAAGTGTGTCATTGGCTGATTCTATGAGTAACTTAGGTCATGTGACTGTACATCTGGAACTGATTGGCTGATGTTGTATAGCCATCACTTCATGCCTTTGTCCCTTTGTTGTCTTATAACTAAACGGAGCCCATTGTTTTACAATCTGGAGAGGATCCAAAGTGAAACAGCCTTTTTGTCTGTATTACTGGGAACTGGGGAGAGGACTCCATTGCCTTATAGAAAAGAGCTGAGAATTGTACTTTTTAGCACAACGGGATTGATGGCGTTTGGCGTATATTAATATCCAAAAGTGCACTTATTAGCGCTACTGAGTTATTTGTGCATCAAGCGTATATTCTTGTTCAAGACAGATGGTGAGCAAGGTAGGAGCCGGCAGAATTTCCTTTACAGTTGACCGAGAGGGGGAAGACCAATTCAGGTTCAGTACAACAAAATGACCTTTTGGTAAGACAAACTTTATTTCGGCTTTTGACATTTTTTTGTTGCCTTGAGACCAGGATTGTTTTCTCTGTTCACTGTATAAGGTAAACCCTGCTCAGCAAAATAACTTTGCTTCTCCTTTTTTGTATATGTACAGGGTTTATTTTGTGTTTTTAATATTTTGATTTGGGGAAAGACCTATACTGTTGCCCTTTGAAGGTTCCCAGTCAATATAGCCTAAAGCAGGGGTCTTCAAACTATGGCCCTCCAGTTGTTCAGGACTTACAATTCCCATCATGCCTAGTCATGTCTGTGAATGTTTTACAATGCCTCATGGGATGTGTAGTTCCACAACAGCTGGAGGGCCATATTTTGAGGATCCCTGGCCTAAAAGGAGTTTGTTTTTTTTATACAATGCAGGATTTGTATGGAGGCACAATGTCTGGTCACCAGCCCTACAGACAAAAGGTGCAATCTTAATTACAATGCCTAACATTTGGCTTTAAAGGCACCAAGCTAAAGCTTTGGTCTATTAGGAGACAGGTCTTGTAAGTACCTAATTTTCCTGTAAATATATTTTACTAGGCATGATAAGTTCTTACATTCCCACGGAACAATGTTGGTTTCCTAATAATAGAATATCAGTCCGTGTAGATTATACTGGGAGGAACTATTGTTAGAATAATTCATATTCCCATCGCATACCTTCCTGGATATAGGCACATCAGTTGTGGGTGCTGCAGGGATCACCAGCTGGACACTGGATCAATAACGGATACATACATATTCACCAGCACATCAAGGATCTTGCACAGCAGTCCAAAGAAACTTTTTATCGCAAAAGGATCACATTAAAATAGGTGCAACGTTTCAGAGTCGCGGCAAGACAGTGCACGAGCGGCTTACGTGGCACACCGTGATTGGCCCTAGAACGCGTCGCCTGGCAACAGGTATGCTGTGTCCCGCTGCCAGCGTGAGGAGATTGGCATACATCCAGGTGATGTACCCGAATGGCACAGTTATATTAAACTGATAGCTTTTGTACCAAGTGTATTGTAACTGTAATGTCTGTCTTAATTTTGTTAAGCGCTTTGCAAACTGTTAGCGCTATATAAATTCTGTATAATAATAATTAGGAAAGGAATGAAGGCTCGGTGCAGTATTTTCATTTGCGAATCTCTCCATGTTTCATTTGGAATCAGTTGAAGGACAGAATTATAGCCCTGAAGTATTTTATCAAGAATCTCTGTATCAAGGAAATCCTTGCCCCAATTTACCACTGACAATGAAGTGAGAGGGAGTAACTTTTGTATATATCCGATATAGTATATGATCCCTCTTTGAGTAGCGGGTCAATTATCGAGGTTTGGAATCTTTTGCCTCCATCCCAGCACGAGGTGCAAATAAAGCTGACACATTGCCAGAGATGAAAGACACGAGACTTGGGTAGGGAGAATTTTTCCGAAATAATGGAGAAGGCATATGGTATACCAAAATCCAGCTCCCACAGGGATGAAAATATGTCCTTTGCATTGCCATATGGAGAACAGTTTTTGATACATATACCGAAGAGACCATAGGGTTTCCTTGAATTGACAAATATCTAAGGATGAAGGGGGGTAGATTTAAACTCTTCCATATTTCTCTCTAGGCTATAGCCATGTCCATCAAAAACAAGGTTGTATTGCATGTCTGGATGGACTGATTTTCACTTACAATGTCAAAATGCCGCCAAAGAATATGGGCGTGTCATTTGTGTTTCAATTGTGGTAGTTGGAATAACGTGAAGCTTCAGAAATATAGTCCAAGCCTAGACGTAGCAAGCAGGCTAGATTGTAAACCCTGATATTGGGGAGACTGATACCTCCTTCGCTTCTGGGGAGATAGAGTTTTGACCATGCCAATGCAAGGGCGTTTTCTTCGCCAAATAAATTGAGATATTACTCTGTTCAGCAACTTAACATCCTTGTTTTAGGAGTAAAGGTATAGTTTGAAGAGGATAAAGTAACCAGGCAAAACTGACCATTTTAAATAGATGACATTTCCCCAGAAGCGAAAGAGGCAGTTCCATCCAGTTTTCCAATTCCTGGATAATATTTTTGATCAAGGGGTTCAGGGTGTACAAGGAAAAGGGGACTTTTCCCAACTTGATGCCTGCAGCTAGAGGCATCACCCCGGTACCGGCGTCCATAGCTGATGGTCGGCTGTCTTGTAATGACAACCGATGCGGCTGAGAAGCCGCTCGGCTGTCATTACAAGGAGCGGGAGGGGACGCCCCCTCTCTCCCGCTGCCTTCCACGGCTCGCCCCGGGTCTCCCGTCCCACCGGGAGACCTGGGCAACCAGCCTGCATGCCCGCCAAAGACCAGATCAAAGCTGCATTCGGCTCGGATCGGGTCTCCATGCAAAAACCCTGAAGTGATGTCATGAGTGACATCACTTCCGGGTACTGTCTGGCACCAGATTAAAAAAAATGACAGCATTCAAAACAGCCAAACTTGGCGTTTTAAATGCTTTTAAGTGCAGAGGAGGGGTTTGGGGTCTTTTAGATCCCTCCACAAGGGTACCTTTTGTACGAAAATAGGGGTCGATACCGATATGCATTGGCCAAAATATCGGTATCGGCAATGAAAAACCGATATTAGTCGATCACTACTATATTTATAATATATGAAGACATACCTGCACACATTGGTAATATCTGCACCTGAGTAACCTTCCATGTTATGTGCTATCCCTGCAATGTCAACATCATCTGCAAGCTCCAGCTCTTTAAGGCTTATTCGCAGAAGCTCCTCTCTTCCTTTATCTGAAACACAAAAAAGGTAGCTTTAGCATATGTGTATATTGATATATGCTATACATCTCTCCTTCCCCCACCCTCTGTTCCACCTTCCTAAAGTACTTGGTAACCCTTCCCTTTCCTTTACTTATTCCCTATTCTTCTTTGTGATTGCATTTTTTGTTCTATGGTATGTTTAAAATGCTAACCAATAGGTTTATTGATCATACTTTATATTGCACTTCAAAATCTATGAATAAATTTGAACTAAAGATGTGATACGGTGCATTGTTTCAGCTCCCAGCCTTAGTGGGTAATCTTATATTGCCCTTAAACACTGCTGTAATAGTGGGCATTAAGGTCCACTAACCGTGCATGGTTTCCATAATGCCAGAGGGGCGCACCACTGCCATTAAGTGCAACTTTAAACATAACCTCTTTAATTAAGATAAAGCAAATAAAGATCAGATTTTTACTGCTGCCTATGGTCACTGGGAAGAAAGAGAAAACATTTTATTAGATTTCCCCCCACTGTCCCTGTGCCTAAAACCCTAAAGTGACCCCATCACCACAGGGTCACTTACACGAAACCGAACCGCTGTAGTAGTAGTAGTATTTATGTGTATGGGGGTGTATGTGTCGGTTAATAATCACCTAGGACAGAATGGTTTTAAAAAGGTAATTTATAGGTTTTTCAATATTTCAGTTATACATGTAAAATGTTTGCTTAATATAGATAGTCTTGTCGAAGTGTTTAAAAACCAAAAAAAAAACTACATAAAGTTTGTAGTTATATACTTGCATAGGACTGCCATATTTAATTAGGCTTAATCTTTAACAGAGGAGTCCAGACTAATAAGAAAAACAATACATTTCTACAACCGGATACTACTGATCAAAAAGAAAACAAAAAAACACATAATTCCAAATCTCTAGTACTGGCAGATGTGGTACTGTTGCAAAAATTCATACTAACTAGAGGGTAATGGAATGTAAATTCTCTTCTCCAAACGTCTCCTCAAAGCTTCATCAATATCCCATGGAAAGTTGGTAGCTGCTAGAACCATTACCATTTTAGATGGGTCCTCATTCTCAGACGCACCACCGACACCTAGGATAGAAAACAAATACAGTTCAACTATCTCAATACCGGGCACTTTCACCACCTTCCTGCCCAGGCCAAATTTTCAGCTTTTAGCGCTGTCATATTTTGAATGACCATTGCGCGGTCATGCAACACTATACCCAAATAACATTTTTATCATTTGTTTCACACAAATAGAGCTTGGTGGTATTTAAGCACCGCTGGGGTTTTTCATTTAATGCGCAAAAAAAAAAAAAAAATAGGAAAAAAAGCCTGAAAAGTTTGAAAAAAGAAAAGTCTTGGATTGTCAAAAAATGTTGTAAAAAAAGTAACTTTCCTTCACTGATGTGCGTGATGAGGCGGCACTAATATACTGCACTGATGGGCACTGACTGGCATTAATGATGGGCATTGTTGGGGCTGCACGGTTTACTGTTGTAAACACGGCAGATCGCTGTTCTGTCAGTAATGAACACAGGGATCCTGTGTTCCTCTTATTTAGGAGCACAGGTCTCTCTGTTCATTCAGTAAATACATTCGCCCCCCCCCCCAGTTAGAAAGCACTCCCTAGGGACAAATTTAACCCTTTGATCGTCCCTGGTGTTAGTACAGTAACAGTGCATATTTTTAGCACTGATTACTGTAGTAATGTCGCTGGTCCCACCAAAAATGTCAGTTAGGAGTCCGATCTGCCCGCCGCAGTCCCGCTAAAAATCGCTAATCGCCGCCATTACTAGCAAAAAATAAAATTTAAAAATTACAAATCTTTCCCGTAGTTTGTAGATGCAATAACTTTTGCACAAACCAATCAATATACACTTATTGGAATTTTTGTTTTTTACCAACATTTTTTAGCAGAATACAAATTGGCCTAAAAGTGATTAGATTTTTAATTTTTTTTTTTTTATTGGGAATGTCATATAACAGAAAGTAAAAAATATATATTTTTTTTTTTTTTCAGAATGGTCGCTCTTTTTTTATTTATAGCGCAAAAAACTAAAAGAAAAATTGCACAGGTGATCAAATACCACGAAAAGAAAGCTCTATTAGTGGGAAGAAAATGGACATCACATTTATTTGGGTACAGCGTCCCGAGACCACGAAATTGTCAGTTAAATTAACGCAGTGCTGTATTGCAAAAAATGGCCTCGTCATTAAGGGGGAAAACCTTCCTGTCCAGAAGTGGTTAAAAATCCCTTTTTCTTTTTGCTCATATGTAATATCATAGTTTTCTGAGATACTGAATTTTGGGTTTTCACTAGCTGTAAAACAATCAAAACTAAAAAAGAAATGCTTGAAATATGTCACTCTGTATGTAACACATCTATATAACATGTGAGTTTCACTTTTTGAATTGAATTCCTGAAATAAATTAACTTTTTGATGGTATTCTAATTTGATGAGATGCACCTGTATATGTTAAAAGAACATTTTGTATACTTTATGAAAAAAGCTATGCGCATCTTATTGAAAAGTCAGGTAAATTGCCAATGCCGTACGTTAAGTGTGAGTGAACATATGTTTTAGTCATAGAAGTAAATAAACTCATCTGTGATAAGAATTATGAACAGTTCTGGGTGGAGCAACCATTTGATAAAAAATAAGGTAAAAGAGGTGGTTACCATCCATCTGCACCAAAAGCTCAGCCTTTACTCTCCTGCTGGCTTCATGCTCTTCTGATGTGCCTCTGCGGCTGCAAATTGAGTCAATCTCGTCAATAAATATGGTTGTTGGGGCATAAAATCTTGCCTAAATGTAAAAATTGCAGTTAGAATAAAAATACTTTAAAACATAAAAATAAGCTTCATAGCTGAACTCTTAAAAAAAACAGTTAAAACAAACCAGAAACATATTTAGGAGAAGAAGTTTTACCTGCCAAAGGATTTGCATTTATTTTTTTGTCAATGTGTCCTTGGTGCTAAATTATGAATGCTGCTCATGCTGGGGAAGCCAAACTCCCGCAGTCACCAGGGAAAAAGGTGCATGCTGCCAAAAGGTGCTTGTCCGAAGCAATACATGTTTAAAATCAAAGAAGCACCGCGCTCTCGTCCCGCCAACCTAGTGTAGACTTGAAAACAGCCTCAGCCAATGTATAGCTACTCTATGATTAAGTTCCAGTGGGTGGAGCGAAACATGTCAGAGGACATGGCTTTGGCAGAGACTAATGGGCTGAGACCATTTTAAAGTCTACACTAGGTTGGCAGGACAGTAGTAAGGCGCTTCTTTGATTTTACATGTATGTTTTTGTCAACTCAGATTGAGATCCCGTTCACACTGGGGTGACCTGTCAGGCGACCTGGTCGCCTGACAGGTCGCCTGGCATAGAGAAGCTGTGGACCCGTTCTAATAGGAGCGACACAAGTCGCTCAGACTTAGAAAAAGGGTCCGAAGCTTCTTTGGGGCGACCTGGAGCGATCCTGCATTGACTTCAATGTTATGAAGTCCGGGCCGGCCACTCCGAGGTCGCGGGGCGAGCAGCGCGCCGCGACCTGTGAGGTCGCCCCGAGAAGTCGGATCGCCCCAGTGTGAACGGGGCCTTACAGTCTCAGACAGTCCTGAGATTCAGATAACCCATATGGACAGCACAGCAGGCCTAATGACTTAAAGCGGAGTTCCGGGCACGAAAACTTTTTTTCAGTGAACATACCCCCGGGACAGTCAGGGCTAGTACATTCCACAATGGCTAGCCTCTGATCTGTCCCGGTTCGCACTTACCTACAAGAAGAAATGCTCACTTTTAAAATTTCTTCTCCAGCGTTGCCATCTCTGTTGTGGACAGCTGAAGCCAGCGCCATCCTCTTCTGCGTCCTCTTCCACGTCTTCTTGTCCCAGAATGCGCCTGCACCGGCCCCTCTCGTCACTTCCGATGCGACGCCCCATTCCTCCACAGCTTCTGGGCATGCCCAAAAGCTGTTTAGCAGGGAATGCGGCGTCGCCCCGGAAGTGATGAGCGGGGCCGGTGCCGTCGCATTGATTCCTGGGAGCGATGACGTTCAGCTTCCAGGAATCATCGCAAGACAGGAAGTGACGTCGGAGCCGCGGCACCGAGGGAGGAAGTAGAGAATAGGTGAGTATTTTCAATCTCCAATTACAAGATGAGTGAAAAAAAATGCCTAACTATCCAATTCCTTTTCGGGTGAAGGAGACCAAGCGGATGGGCACAAAAAAAAAAAAAAGTTTGTTTTTGTGCCCGGACCTCCGCTTTAAATTCTCTACTGCATTTAAGCAACAAACCTGAGTCGCCTCCCTGCACTCCGCTTGCTACTGAACAATGAAATGCAGCAACAAACTGATGTTGTCCCTTCTCCACTCTTTTTCCTCTATGTTCTTCACATGTTCTTGTAGTGGAGACTAACTGGTGTCAAGCATTGCTCCCAAGTCTGAATTATGCTGTACAGGGCATTGCAAGAGGCTATATAATCAAGTTGAATTCAGGTATTTAGACTAGTTTCTCAAAATGCATTTCTGATTTTTATAATGTATACATAACATGCATTACTTTGACATTCCAGTTCTTGCAAAATGAGACAGTTGATGTCTTCATGTAAAATAGCAGCCTAATAAAGCAAAAAATAAAATAAAAAATCATTGGGTAAAGCTAGTAGGGTAGCCTCAAACTGAGTAGTCCTGTTTTTCAAATGCGGGACCTAATGGGGTCTATGTATAAACAAACTTTGCCTTGTGGATGCATTAGGCATTCACACAGGCACAAATGATTGATAGATCATTTGCAATATGGTTATGTCCTATGACTGCAGTATTTTTCTGAAATACCTAAAAAAAAAAAAAAAATACAGCATTGTGGCCGTTAGATGGAGCGGACAACCATAGGTGATAATCCCAATATAGTAATCATTCTTTGTCCCTGTACTAATGCTCGAGACCTTTTTTATACATACAGCCTAATGTTTATGTGAATCAAAGCTTCCTTTTTTGTTTTAGCTAGTGGGGATGGAATAAAACATTGTCAGGTTTTTATTGCTAGCAAGGACTGTAAAAGATTTCCCTCATGTTTTTTTCCAGGATAACCGTTTCACCATTTAGGAATATTTTCCAAGAGCAACACACACAAAAATGCAGTCGCAGTAAAATGCTTTTCGCTCTGTTCAATGGAAGACAGCTCTACTTTACATCACTTACTGGGTATAGTCCCACCTGCAAGTGTAGGACACCAAGTACCACTGTCACTGCCCACCACCTCTTTGCTTTTGCTACAAACCTCCCTTTTATTTGAAGTTCATTGCCAGGAGATTAAAATCTGGCATTCCAAATCTTGCAAGGCTTCCAGGTTAAGGGCTCACTCTCCCTGATCCAGAATATTTCTACAGAAATAGTCCATTTATTAGATTGCTATCCTGGTATGTACACTGTGGACCTTGCTGGCACATGACTCTCTACCCAGCTCCAGATGTGAGACCCTTCCAGCACTGCTGCTGCGCTCTAGGTGTGCCCCCCATGGTTTATATTGTGGACAATGTGCCATTGTCCGATTATAACCACACAAAGTGTCCCTCCAGGAGGTGGGTCCAGTGAAGAAAAGCCCATCTAATTTGCTTGAAATTAGATCACATTCATGGATAGCAGGGACTCCAAGAACCCTGAACGGACCAGAGAAACAGTATTCCTCCCTACCTATGCAGGATGGCATCTGTCATTACTATTTTCCAGCACAGAGGGAGAAACCACTTCCCAGGTAGAAGCAGGGGAAAGCGGAGTGACCAAATTAAAGATGACAGCCAGGAACTTGTGCTGCAACATTCTGATGTGCTGTTAAGCATAAGGAATCACTGCAAAGACTGCTACCATGAGACCCAAAACTTGCATACATAGTGTCAAATTGAATGACCTGCAAGCACACAGTAGGTTAAAGCTGAACTTGTAATTTCTGAAGTTTTTCCATTGAAAGGAACACTTGACATGGCTGGTATCCCAGCCCAGCCCTTGATATTCCAGACAAAGTGAAACTGAACTTGTTCCACAATTTGGAGGTATTGGCCACCAGCAGGGGTCACCACTGGGCTGTCTTGATTTTTAGTTGTAAAAAGCGCCCTTCTTCTGCAGGTGGCACTGTACTCAGGAGGTGATAATCTAAAGCAGAACTATGTCCTCCAATGAACAAAGAAAGAAATGCTTTGTCTCAAATAGAGTAGGGGCAGGTTAGAGCCTCAGTCAACTTTCTATTCTATTCTTGTTACAAACTGCTGCCGAGGGAGGTCAGAGGATTAAGATGGCTAGGCTGAGTGCACCGCTGGATCGTGGGACAGGTGAGTGGCTGTTTTTTAAAAGTCAGCAGCTACAGTTTTTGTAGCTGCGGACTTATTTTTTTGACAGGTGGCTGGAATTCATCTTTAAACCAGAAACTGCCTACGGCCAGTGTCTATACAAGTATGGCAATTGTACCAGAACATGTCAGCAATTATCTTATAACATGTCAGTTTTTGGTAAGGAAAGTCTATTGCATTAAGACCGTCTATGGAAAGGTGACAGTGGTAAATTAAAGGTCAGGTCAAGCTTTGGGGCACTGGGTCCATTTATGAGTCTACAGACACAATTCCACTAGATCCTGTATGTATGCATATATCTGTATATTATAATTAGCATATATATATATAATTATATACTGTGTGAATATGCACTTGTTTCTATCATAAACATACACATGTTGAAGTGTTTATGCAGGAATTCTTGTGTGCAATATGTTCATTTTATTTTTCTAAAAATGCATACTTGTTTTCAGGCACAGAAGTTTTGCTGCCAAAAGTTTTTATCTAGCCAAATATAAATATGAAAACTCTGGCTCAGAGCTGCTTAAGTTAAATTGGAAATACCCTACACACCATTTCAAACAGAAGACGAACAAGCTTCTCAGATTCCCCTCTGTACTTCGATGTAAGAGTTGAAGAGGAAATGTTGAAGAATGTAGTCTTGCACTCTGTTGCAACTGCCTTAGCTAAAAGCGTTTTGCCAGTTCCAGGTGGACCGACCATTAGTACGCCCTACAAAAAAAAGTCATAAATAAAATACTCAATGCCATTTTTAGTGATATACAGTAACATTGTAACTAATTGAAAATGCAATTGTATCAGGTTTGATTTTTCTGTAGCTATGGGACAGATTTCCTTTTCCTTTATGTGTGGTCTAATGTGGGTACAAAGTAAGCTTAAATAGAGCGAAAAAGACAAAGAACCTTCTTTTTGCCATCCAGGTTCCTGATGGTGATATATACTGCTTTCTGTATGGCCACCAGGATAGGAAGTGAGGTGAGATGGTGATAACCTTTTCCCACCCTAACTGGTGTTTGCAATCTGGATATTAAAAAGTACATCCAAATCCATTACGCTGCATTGTTTTACCTTCCATGGTCTTCTGATTCCTTTGAAGAACTCTGGCATCCACATTGGTAGTACTACAGCTTCCTTCAACAATTTCTTGGCTTCTTCCAAGTCTGCAATATCATCCCTAAGTATAAAGTATATTAGCATTAGAACAACAAATGAGGAGTAAAGAATAACCTTCTAAAACAATGTATTTTAGAAGGTAAAAAGACTGCAGCAACTTCAGCATATAGGAATGCATTTTTGCTGTGGATTATCACATACTTTTTAAATTATTCAGTTACCACAGCAACCCCATGCGATACCTACCATCGAACATTGGGGTTCTGTGAAATGATGTCCCTTTCAAGGGCTTCTACTAAATCCTTATCATAACCAGTACCATCAAATTTCTTTTGCTCATTCTCAGAAACATCAGATTTGTTCTGGAAAAAAAAAAAAAAAAAAAAAAAGTAAACATGTTTATCAACAGCATTAAAAAAAAAAAAAAAAAAAAAAAAAAAAAAAAAAAAAAAAGATAACCCAAGGATGCAAAAAGGTGAACAAACTGAAAGTATAACTATGGTCTCAAATTAAAAATTAAATAAATAAACAATGCTGTAGCAATTTGAACCTGAATTTCAAAACAGTAAAATCTACATAAAACAGAATGCAATGATTTGCAACTATTAGGCCCCATGCACACGGGGCTTAGAAAAAACGTACGTCAAAGTTAGTTCTGACGCCGGAAAAAGCAGCTGTAAAAACGTGCTTTCAGTAGCTTTTTCCATTGGCGTTATTGCACGTTTTGCCACGTTGCTTTTAGCAGCGTTTTTTTTCTTCCATTCAAAATCAATGGTTCCCTATGGGAGCCTATTGATTTGAATGGAGGTCGCACCGCAACACCGCAAGTCGGATCCGACTTGCGGGGCGACTTGCGCTGTGAGAATCTTGAGGGGGAACTCCACGCCAAAATGGGGAAAAAAACGGCGTGGGGGTCCCCCCCAGGGTTCCAAACCAGGCCCTTCGGGTCTGTTATGGAATTTGAGGGTAGCCCCATGCCGAAAAGACGGCGTGGGGTCCCCCCCAAAATCCATACCAGACCCTTATCCGAGCATGCAGCCCGGCAGGCCAGGAAAGGGGAGGGGACGAGCGAGCGGCCCCACCCCCCTGGACCACACCAGGCCGTCATCTGTGACATGAGGGGGCGGGGCCTCCCGATGACGTCATCGGGGCCACGCCCCCAATGGCTATATAATAAGCTGAAGAGACCGGAGATAGGCATAATCAGCGGAGACGTCGGAGGAGGAGGACCGGAGGAAGAAGACAGCCGACAGCAAAAGAGCAGAAGACCGGAGAGGAGAAGAAAAGAAGAGAGGACAGCAGAAGACCCCGGAGAGAAGAACACAAGAAGAGGGGGACAGCAAAAGAGCAGAAGACCCCGGAGAGCAGAAGACAAGAAGGGCGGACAGCAAAAGAGCAGAAGACCCCGGAGAGGAGAAGACAAGAAGAGTCGGATGAAGATTTTTAATAAACTTTCCAAAACGTCTCTTGTCGTTATTTCCATACACTGCCTTTTATGGGGTGAATGGGTAGGGGTACAGTGTACCCCATACCCATTCACATAGGGAGGGGGTCCGGGATCTGGGGGGCCCCCTTGTTAAAGGGGGCTTCCAGATTCCGATGAGCCCCCTGCCCGCAGACCCCCACAACCACCGGCCAGGGTTGTGGGGATGAGGCCCTTGTCCTCATCAACATGGGGGCAAGGTGCTTTGAGGTGGGGGGTGCAGAGCTCCCCCTGCCCCAAAGCACCAACACCCCCCCCATGTTGAGGGCATGTGGCCTGGTGTGGTCCAGGGGGGATGGGGCCGCTCGCTCGTCCCCTCCCCTTTCCTGGCCTGCCGGGCTGAATGCTCGGATAAGGGTCTGGTATGGATTTTGGGGGGGACCCCACGCCGTTTTTTCGGCATGGGGCTACCCTCAAATTCCATAACAGACCCGAAGGGCCTGGTTTGGAACCTGGGGGGGACCCCACGCCGTTTTTTTCCCATTTTGGCGTGGAGTTCCCCCTCAAGATTCCCACAGCGCAAGTCACCCCGCAAGTCGGATCCGACTTGCGGTGTTGCGGTGCGACCTCCATTCAAATCAATAGGCTCCCATAGGGAACCATTGATTTTGAATGGAAGAAAAAAAAAACGTATAACGTGGCTTAACGCACGTTAAGCAACGTTATAGCAAAGTTATTCAGCTTTTAGCAGCGTCAGGCGTTTTTAACGCTGTAACGCTGGTCCTCAGAACGCGCAGGTGGTGGGTTCTTGTTGCAGCCTAAAAACGCCTAAGCCACTTAAAGCTCAAAAACGTCTGAGTGTGCATGAGGCCATAGAATAACATGGAGGGGCGTTTTTAGGCTGCAAAAAGAAAACGCCTGACGCTGCTTACAGCAGCGTTAAAAACGTCCCGTGTGCATGGGGCCTTATAAACCCATATTTTATTCACAATAGAAAACATATTCAATTGTTTAACCACATGACCTCCGGAAGATTTACCCCTCTTCATAACCAGGCCATTTTTTGCGATACGGCACTGCGTTACTTTAACTGCCAACTGCGCGGTCATGCAACACTGTAGTCAAATAAAACCTATGCCATTTTTTTCCCACAAGTAGAGCTTTGTTTCGCAATATGATCACCACTGCACTTTATTTTTTACGCTATAAAACAAAACAAAAAAAAAAAAAAAAAAAAAGACCAACAATTTTGAAAAGTAATATATTTTTTACTATAACACACATCCTATCTATATATATCTATATCTATCTATCTTTTTTTTTTTTTTTTAAATGGGATTTTGACTTACCGGGATCTTGACTTCTCTGATCTTCATTGACGGACATAGCTCCAGATTTTTCTTAACCATTGGGTTATACTGACCCCTTCAGAAGTAGGCCACTAGGCAGGAAAAAGCTTGACTATGCCTTTAGGCAGTCCCAGGGGGTATACACCCACTCAAAAATTCCCAAGGCTAACCATAGCCAACCAGGTAACACCGAGCTGAACCATATACAACTGGAGCTCACCTGAGAAAAAAAAAAAAAATACACCTTCAAAGAGGACCAGGTCCTCTGAACAGCAGCCAGCAAAACCTTGCGGCCAAAAGAAGTATCCGCAGATGTCAACACATCCACTTTCCAAAAATTTTGTAAAAGTGTGCACCAACGACCAAGTGGACGCCTTGCAAACCTGCGTCAATGACGCTCGATGGCGGAAAGCCCAGGAGACACCAAGCACCCTAGTAGATTGCTCCTTGCTAGGGAAAGGAGGAACCTGACCCCTGATGCAATAGGCCTGAACCACCGTGTCTGTCTGATCCATCGGGAAATGGTCGCAGAAGAAGTGGACAACCCTTTGTGAGGTCTGTCCGTGAGCACAAATGGAGAGTGACTTCCTAAAAGACTCCATAGCTGCCAGGTACACCCTAATTGCCAAAGCCACATCCACGGCATGCCACAGAATTTCCTTTGGATGTTTAGTCTGGGACACAGGGAAGGCAACACAATGTCTTCATTCAAATGACAGTTAGAGACCACCTTAGGATAGAATGACTGACAGGGGCGAAGCACCACCTTATCCCTGTGAATCACCAATAAGGTGAACGACAGGATAACGCCACCAGTTCCGACACCCTGCGCGCAGAGAGGCAGCCACCAAAAAAGGCCACCTTCTGGGCAGCGCAAGCAGGGAAACCTCCCAAATATTTTCAAAGGGAGGCTTCTGTAGAGCTGAAAGCACCATATTAAGATCCCAGGATGGCAACGGAGCCCGCACTGAAGGAACCAAAATGTCAGACACCATGAAGAAAGGTACGCACCAGAGAGTGTGAGGCCAAAGGTCATGGAAAAAGACCGCCAAAGCCGAAACCTGGCCCTTGCTTGTACTCAAGGCCAATTTCTGTTCAACCCCCCCCCCCTTTAAAGGAAGGTTAAGATCCGATCCACCGAGAAGAAGCGAGGATGAACTCCAAGAGACTCACACCACGCAATGTACGTCTTTCACGTACGAAGTTAGATCTTCCTAGAAGTAGATTTCCTAGCTTTCAACAGCGTAGGAATCACGGACTCAGACAAACTTCCATTCTTCAGCAAATGGCTTCAACAGCAAAGCCAGCAACTGAGCAGGATAAAAAGATCGGTCCTTGGGACTGCAGATCCTGAGAGGA
Source organism: Pelophylax lessonae (assembly GCF_965119305.1). Classification (NCBI taxonomy): domain Eukaryota; kingdom Metazoa; phylum Chordata; class Amphibia; order Anura; family Ranidae; genus Pelophylax; species Pelophylax lessonae. Next base: position 456,504,372 of record NC_138770.1, read on the forward strand.
AGCCCCCCCAAAATGCATCGACGACCAGCCGTACCCGATCAGCGTAGCAAGACCGGCAAAGTCAGTCTGGACAGAATCCCTGCTGCTTTGATCCTGCACAGGAGTCGTGGCAGAGATTTGAGAGGGCTGGAAGGAATCGGTCAGCCCACCTTAGAATTCCGGCTACTTACCGAGCCGCCAGGACACTACTTGTGCCCCCTTGGTGAGTGACTGGCAGTGGCATTGTCCAAAATTAATTTGAACTGGACACCCCTGAAGACGAATTGTCCAATGAGCCAGACAAAAGCTGATCGCTTGGAGTTCCAGAACATTAATCTGCAGTCTGGACTACAAGTCCAGACTGTTCAGAAAGTTTAGAATCCAACCAAACTCCCTCAGAGTTCACAGAGCAATCTCCAGCTGTTCCATGAAAGCAGTCTGAGACTCCGCTTGCAGAAGAAGATTGTCCGGATACCGCAGTACCGCGATCCCCCGCTGACTCAAACACCAGCACAAGAGCCAACATTTTTGTGAAGACCCGAGGAGCGAAGGCGAGACCATCCTAGGCAGGATATGCGCTTGGAGGGAGACACTTAGGACGGTCCTTCTATAAATAGGAAGCTTGTTACTACTGAGTATAATACCCTTGGTGTTTCTTTCTCCATATGATCAAGAAAATACATTTATCTATTTGGGAATACTTTACAAATAAGTGCCTGCCCATCCACTGCATACCCTAGTAGGAGGATGCTATATACCCTTTTCTTTGGCAGTATATGAACATCCAACACAATAGTGCATTGGGGTTTATATTACCTAATAAGAAAGTACGTGTACCATATAGGCACCTATAGGTACCCCTATTTTATATGCACATATATGTTCTACAAAAATTATTACTGCAAGATCGACACACGGTCTACGTCTGCCATACAAGTGGAACCTATAAAATTCCTGGTTTGTCCTGTGAGTCCGCACGTCTCTAGGGGAACACTAGCTGGTTTTCTGGTCTCTTAAGCCCTGAAGAAGGGAAGTCAAGCGAAACACTTTGGCTGCACAGGGACCATGTCCATCTTTTCTGACTGAGACCCCACCATCCGGTTACCCATTTTGTGTTGTCATTTTAAATTCATTATATGTAGATGTTCTATGTATGCATGTCTTCATAGCATGGTTATGCATGCTTTTTTATGTGAACAGAATTTATCAATAAATATGTATTTTTAACTTTATTTCCGTGTTGCATCATATATTTTGACCATCTAATTTGGGCCCTTAAAACCCCATCTTTTTTCTCTATTTATGGTCTTTTCAGAAAGATCAGAATCCAACCGAACTCCCTCAGAGTTCACAGAGCAATCTCCAGCTGTTCCATCAAAGCAGTCTGA